>NC_056725.1:413516647-413681358 GCF_019279795.1 Protopterus annectens
TGCATAAGGGCACACATGTATTGTGCAGATGAAGCCCACACATATATGGAGCCAACCCTGCAATATGAGTGGGGGCCACAACAGTAGTGGAATGATGGTAGGAATGGCAGCATGACATACTCACAGGCCACTGCATAACAACCCCTGACAGCATGTCATATGGACAAAACCTGGTATATAGGTGGAGGACAGAGGCTGGAACACAGGTCCATATGTGAATTAGTGTTGTCATACATTAAGCAAGTCACTGGTGTTACAGGATAGTCTGCAACATACCTTAGTTAGGAATATGAAGTCAGAAACACAAATGAATGTAGCCATGTACTGATAGCACTCAACACACAGTCAGTGATATATCTTACACAAGACCTGTGTGCTGGACAAGCAAAACATAACACGCACACCTCTGCCCATCAAGTGGATAGGCACACAGTTGAGAGCTATACAGACAGACTGCAGTCCATGTTAAACTAGTATGTACACACAAACCCTGTAACACTGGTGCTATACAATGCATACAACAGTACTCGCACTCTCTGTTTGTAGTTCTGGAACCTCATACAAATATGTAGCTGGCCTGAGTGTGCAAGTCCTCTTGTATGAGGTATTGCTACCTGCTGTCTGTAACACTGCTGCCCACACACAGGAAGGATAGCCACTATACAGGAAAGGTAAAGGGACCATGCCCATATGATGTAGGGATTTATAGTAGTGGGTTGTCATGACAGTGGTTATTGGAAGTACTATGCAGCTGGCTGCATGCAGGTAGCAAGTGGAGGACACTGATTGGTGCAGAGGCCATCACCTGATCATGTGCATCAACCACAAAAGCCATGATGCAATCTATTCCAGGCAGCTCAATCCATTTACTGGAGAGAGAGAGAGAGAGAGAGAGAGAGAGAGAGACGCAGAGAAATAAAATGAAAGAGAAAACAAACCAAAAGCATACAACAGCTCCTGCACCACAACAACATCAGAAAATACAACAAAGAAATCAGGCTAAGGAGTGAAAAAGAAATTACCTCCTACAAGGATACTATCCACAACAGACCTCATCCCCACAACAGGTATGTGAAGAATATATGCATGTAATTAACTGTAGTACCTGGTCCATAATACTGGGGTAGATGATGTGGAATGATATACATGTGCCGTCGAGTGTTGCTGTTGTAATGAACTTTAGCTGAACAACTGCTATGGACATTAGTGTCTGTCCCTGTGAGTAGTGGGCCATACCTGTCAACTGTGTAGAGCAGCACCGATTGACCAGATATATGCCAATATAGTGTGTGGTGTGTAATGGAAGGGATGTATATTACTGTGGCCAATAGCTGGTGGTGGAAGTAATGCCATAATGATGGACACGTGGGTTCCACAGCCCACTAGTTGCAGGACACTCAGGTTAACATGTATTGTAGCATGCTGAGATGCCATAGGTATATAATAGGGTTACCTGCAATATGGCGCTATATATACCTCCCTAATGATAGGCTGTGTCCATATGTGGCACCTGTCTGTGTTGTAGCAAGGCAGAACAGTGCAGCTGTGCAGGAAGGAGTTTTGAGATTGTGGACCTGATGTCTGAATGTACCCCATATATAGGTATGTATATGTGTACATATATATATATATATATATATATATATATATATATATATATATATATATATATACATGTATGTCCACAAATATACAGATACCCATATGTAGACATATATATATATATGTATATATATATATATATATATATAAACACATATATACATCATATATATCTACACCTATATAGATATATATCTATATGCACATGTCTACATATATACAAACACACACATACACATATATGTATGTAAATACATGTTCCCTATATTACCACCACAGTGCTGCATGCTATGTGCGAGGGAACAACACACATAGCAATACGCAGATATATATACAGCTGTAAGTGTGTGCAACATGGACAGGTATGTCACATGTGAACCCCTTGTTGGAACCACATTGCTCTTGTCTGTGAAGTAGGGAATGGGAATATGGAGAAGTATGGTAGGTATTTTTGTGGAGGTTGTCCAGGTTGGTAGATATAGAGGACAGTCTACAGGGGTGGTATATGACACATGTGGTGGGTAAACACCCTGAATGGTGTGTGTGTGGTCTGCGATGTGGAAGCCCCATGGGCCCCAATATGGAAACAATGGGAACAAGCCTCCCACCCATTGCTACTCACAACAGCAGGCCATATCCCTGAAGGTGACTGGCCTGGAGGCTGAGCAGGAGGAGCATGTGGACCCTGTGAATGTGTACTGGGTGCCTCAAGGTGATGTAGCACATCCCATATGTGTCTGTTGAGCCCGCTATAGAACAGACCCTGGACCTGACCTCGGGGGACAGAATCATGTCTGTGTGTGCCCCCGGGGGGGACAAAATCCCCTGAGGTGGTTCCACCTGAAGGTAGTGCTGGACCAGTACATGAGGTGGCCCCAGGCTGAATCCCACATGTGATGTGGCCTGGTAACATAGCCAGATGAGTTTGGAGAGGTGGTTCTGCTGGCAAATCTTCCCTAAACATGCTATTGTGTCACTGTTATAGAACATATGTGGGTAGTAATAGTCTGCACAATCCCAGAACATGTCCAACAGCATGCATAGATATCCCCAATAACACAGAATGTTAGATGTGCAGCAATCACATAGCAAGCATACCACAGGCAGATATGGAACCATAGTGGCCCTGACAATGGCATGCATATGAATAGTCCGTAACAGGCCAGCAATGATCGTGTCCACACAGGGAACATGGCTACAAACACATAGCAAAAAGTGTGGTACAATACAATATCTGTCCCACTGGTAGGTAAGCTGTAGCCATACCTATTGAGTTGTGTGTACAGTTTGTTGTCACTGATATGGTGGGGGGGGTGATAAAGATGTGTATTAAGAACTATGGTAACCTTGCTGTATGAGTTGCTCAGTCCTGTTTCCATCTTTATGTCTTTCAGCCAAGATGTCACATGGACACCTCCCTGCTTATTCAGCAGCTGGAAATGACATAGTTTTGAACTATCTCATCCAGCACTACCCTGTCCTGTTTGGCCGGGCTGCCCATGAGCAGCAGGAGTGGACCACCCTGTGGAACGACCTAGTCCACAGGGTCAGTGATGTCGGACTGCACAACCGCAGTTAAGAACAGGTCCGGCATTATTGTTCTGACCTGCTTTGCAGTGCCCGTTGGCATGCTGCTGTAGTCTGGGGGGATCACCTCACAATGGGAGGGGCCATGCCATCCATTCCCTGACATGTGTTGAGGAGCTCCTCACCAGCCTCGTGGCACCTGCCCGTCTGCACAGCCAACAACTGCCAGACACTATTGTGGAGGTGAGTGCTACCCACACACCGACTGAGGAGCATGCAGGTAAGGCCACAAGGCACATCAGTAGACCACTGTTGCTTATGCATCCACAGCTGTACAGGTAGATCATGCATATCTGACATGTCATATATATAGTTTGTTGCTGCATAATAGTAATAAACAGATGTGCCTATGTGGCAGTATTGTGGACTTGTACTGTTGATGTACTGTAATGCTGCACCCACCCTGTAGCAATGTCACAGGTGTGGTTACTGACTTCGCATCTTTCACACATTTATGTAGGTCCCTCCAGTATACCACCAAGGCAGCAGCCTGTAGCTGGTGAGTATGGTTTATGTTGATGCTTGCCAATACACCGGGCATGTAATGGCTATGGTATATTCCATGCACACATCTAACACACCTACCCAGAAAGCATGCTGTACATGTTCATGTATTGTTGCTGTTAAATGCACTGCAGCACAGTGGTGACCATGATGGGGTATTGGAAGGGTATGTCAGACACCTGCAAGATGACTAACATCCTGTCATTGCGAAATGTGTCCACAGGGATTAACATAATGGTAGGACACATGGCCTACAGTAAAGACATGTGTGAAACATCACCCTTATACAGTGCAACAACAGTGTATCTACCAGTATTACAATGGCAACTGTTACAGATGTACACTATGGCATAACATATTATTGTGGTCCACATTATTAGCTGAGACTAGGCTTTAACATGTGGTGTTCAGTGTATGGGATACTGCAAACTGACACACATGTGTAGGCCTTACTTGTCAAGCATCAGCAAAAAGGCTGAAGGTGGGAGGGGGTGTCAGCATGACACACCAGTGCACTGCAGCAGGGATCCTAAGGATGCTAAGAATGGATGTATCTGCATACAGTCAGGTTCAGGAACTGTGGCAGATGTAACCCTACCCTCACAGCAATAGTGACGGCAGTGTGTGAACACCAAGGGATGTGCACATGAGTAGACCTTGCAATCATGCAGATTTGGGGGACATGTGTAGGGCAGACTGACCTTACACTGGCAAATGCAGATGGCTCATGCTAGTATAACCCTGCCGGAATAGTGACTGCTGTAGTACACATAACAATAGGTGCAACAAACCATCATGATAAGGGTGTGCACACATATGCACACACGGAGTGTATGCATCTTGGTCAGCATCTGCACACCTAACACATTTCATAGACACTGCATGTGAATGTACAGGATATATGTCACATATTGGGCTCATGTACTGTTAATATATGCAGTGATGTGGTCCCATGACAGATCAAGGAAGGGTGCGTCATATCAATAAGGGTGTGTACACTCCCCATAGCCACGGTATGGTCTGATGTCAGTGTAATAGTATTGGATTGGTCATACATGGGCCACTGATGTTGAGAGCTGTAAACCAGACATCAAGCATTCACAAATGACATCTGTCCACATATCATCCCAGGTATGTGTTGCTGAAAAACATAGGGGCTGTAAGCATTAGAGCTGACATAACTGACATAGTACTACACATTCAGCAATGGGTTGTACACCTGTGAGGTTTGGTGCACAGTACATGGCAGGGAGCAGAACAGGTGCACAGCAATACTGTGTACATGGGTGCAGTGGTATCCAGGGGGAAGGGGCATGACCTACTAACATAGCCGATGCCTCACACACATGTATACTGTTGCTAGCATGGATTCACTATAGCTGCACTGCGTGCTGTTGTGTACCATATGTTATGCATGTTGACAGATGGGTAATAGGAGGACTGTGTGTACTATCTTTGTGCAACCTCACCTGTATGTGTGTATGTGTGGGGGGGTTATTTTGTCTGTAGGGTCACTCTGGTGACGTGAAGGGAGGTTGATGCATGTAGGATGTGTGTGTGCATGTGTGTGTGTTTGTGTGGGTGTCCTTGTATGCACATGTGTGATTGTGGGGTTGTTCATACGGCAGTACTTTCCTTTGGGATCGTGCAGTACATGAACATGGACTGACACATGACACACCAGGAATACCCGTCTGATATGTAATCACAGGTTAGCCGATAGTATAATAAGGTCTGTAGCATGGAACATGCATTGGGAGGGAAAGTAGACACCGGGTATACCCTTAATGTTGCATTCAGCAGTGGTGATCGGCAACCCACGTATGCAGCACTACAGATGCATTGGTGAATTACTAGACAAGACCAGGGAGTGTATCCATATATTACAGTTGTCACATGATAGGTTGATTGAGTAGCATATCTGGCATGTACTGAGCAATACTTACACATGACACTTCAGTGCATGACATTATGGAGTGAACGTAGCAGCCCCTCACATATAGGGGCCATGCTCAAGATGTCCGGACATACTCAGGTTGAAGACTGAATGACAGCAGCGAGGCCATGTAAAACCACTCCACTCAGGGCAAGGAGGTAATGGAGTAATAGGTCTTGTGTTGTGATCACTTGTCTAGGCATTTAGAGGAATGATGAAGCAGGATGGGGAACATATGGAAATAAATGTGAGACTGTCTGTAAAGTCACGGACAGGTAAGTATTAAGGTGGAATGTGTGTGTGTTTGTGTGTGTGTGTGTGTGTGTGTGTGTCTGTGTGTGTGTGTGTGTGTGTGTGTGTGTGTGTGTGTGTGTGTGTGTATGTGTGTGTATATATATATATATATATATATATATATATATATATATATATATATAGTATTGCTAGATTCATCACATGCTCTCCCTTTAAAACACATCATTGCCTTAACCTTAAACAACTAGGATGGTTAGAATTACAGAACCATATACTCTGTCAACAGTTACTTATGACACAAAATATCTTATACCACCCAAACAATACCCCCATCCTCTCTAATCTGATCTCTCCATATAAAAACCTGGCTACACTACGTTCTGCAAATAAACTACTTGTCTCCTTAACTAAATCAAACAACAAGGCTGGTGACTCTCTTTTCTCAAACACTATAGGAAAAAAATGGAATCAGCTCCCTCCTGAACTATCTACACTAGCATCTGCTTCTCTATTCAAAAACCAAACAAAAGAACATCTAAAAACTAAGTGGCTCTGTCCTTGTGCTAACAGACTGAAACCTGTATTTCACTCCTATTTCAACCCTACCCTCCCTCTTGCCCCAAAAACTTATTTCTCTCCTCTTGTTTTATTCTTAGTAATTTGATAGGATTTGGGAACTTTGTTCTTTTTGCAATTGCCCTGGTGCTGTCTAGTGCATGTGCTTGTTTATGTCTGGTCTGGCTTTTGCCTAAATGTTTTTTAGTCACTGTTTGTTAGTCCATGTGCTTTTCTCATTTTACCTATGTTACTATGGTACTGTTGCTTTATTACTCTATTTTACGTATTTGCTTTTGTTATATTGTTATTCTTATGCTTGGAGCTTTTCTCCCCGGGCCTCTACTGAAAATGGACATGTATCCAGTTAGACTAGCCCGGTCAACAAATGTAAAATAAAATATGCGTGTACTGTTATGCAATGCTGTACAGGTCTTAAATTGCATCTCTTGTTTTCCCCCACAGGTGGCGAGGTGGGTCAGGGTCCCTCCTGCATGCAATCTGATGTTGGTGTCCATACAGACACCGCAGATGATGATAGTACATGTTGAGGCACAGGTAGGGTTGTCAGGGGCTGAAACAGTGCCATCATTTGACATCACCCTCTTAGCCACCCCAACCCCGCACACAGTTTCAGTGCCTATACATACCCCATCACCAGTGGCTATAGCGGAGGGACAGCTGGCGGTTGGTGGCAGTGCACAGGAGAGTGTGATATCCATGCCTACTGTGTCTGGTCACAGCAGGCATGGCCGGATGTCTGACAGGACACCACATAGGCAGATGTCCCAGGGTGCTCATGGTAGGGCTGCTGGTCATCATGCCCCTGGCAGACATGCCACACCTGGTACCACCAGGCGCATGTTTCAGGCTGTCATGGGGGCACAGGCACGTATGGGACTGTACACCAGACAGGGCCTGAGGCTGCAGAGGGCTGCTCTCACATCTGCAAGTGACAACTTCCATGAACTGTCTGGTGCCCTCCGTGCTCATACTGAGGTCATGGATAAGACGGTTTGGTGAGAAGATGGGCCTCATCGACCGTGGTCTGTCTATGCTTGAACATGTGGTGGGAGTGCGGCTATGGCCGAGTGGACGTAGGCCAGCAACAGCAACAGCTGGCAGTCAACGTGGATGTGCTAGGACACCAAGGTGCTCCCATAGTGGCAGTACCAGCCCCAGCACTGCAGGGGGGGCACTGTCCACACCACAGCAGGCCACGAGCACGTGGTCCTGGCCAGTCCCAAGAGGGACCTATTCCAATGGACATCTGTCATCATCAGGGGAGAGTAGCACATTGAGGCCTGTACCTGGACATGCCCATGGAACCCCTGGCAGGCACAGTCCATGTGTCCATGGCCAGAGGCAGTGAACTGCACACCCTACCAGGTATGGCATGCAACTGTCCATAAACACCTGTATAGGGCAGCCACATGGCAGAACTGTGTGCATGCATACCCACACACTATACAAACACAACTAGGGCAACCCCATACTTACACACACCACATCACCACACCCAGTTCAACTCATTAAACCCCACTCCCACACATGGTGTCAAATGTATGGCCCACCCTCAGCCTCTGGCAAACCAACAACACACCCTGTGCATATGATGATACCTGTGCCACAGCCATTTCACCCATAACATTGATGCAGGGACAGGCTAATATGGTTCTGATGCACATGGTGACTGTACTACAGTGTGCCAGAGTACTGCAGTGTAATATGTTGTCAGGAGTAATGTTTAATGCATACACGTCAGGTAGTGTAGCCATCCAGAAATTATGCATTATAGCTGTTAGTAACACTGGTTGATTGTGATCTCCATAATGTTACCCATTTGTGTTGTAGGTGGACATGTGTCAGCAGGAGGATGGTCTGCAGTCATATTCCACAAGGGGTATGGCACTGTGGTGACACCATGGCTGTGACATATCCGGGGTACAGTTGAACACATGTCACAAGTTATTGTCTGTGCCACATAGACAGGTGACCTGCTGGGATGTGTATAATCTGCAACCTAATGTAGACCCATCCACATACATGCACACTCTTACTTGGAAACACTGGGACTAGACCCCTACCTAGGTATGTAGTGCTACTGAACTGTGTGGCTTTCATTGCACACACCACACAGCATGTAGGGTGAGGTGTGTTCCAGGTTACATGTTACATGCAGAACATCCCCAGACATGTACAGTATGCTAATGTGGGATGTAATGGTTATATATGGACAATACATAGTGTGACATGCCATCATATACACATTAACAGACACATAACAGGCAGACACACATCTGAGAGACCCTGGCCTATTGGTGCTAACTAACTTGTCCATGTGTTCAATGTGTTACAGGTAGGCTGCACAGCACATGCATAACTGGGCTGGATTGTGGTATCAGTTACCTGTATGGTTGATGGTGACAGTGGTCACCATAAAGCGGTACATGGGACATATACTGGGTGTACCATGGTGTAATGACAGTGTACACAGCACCCACATTCCGCAGTGGATATTGTACTCCCTGGAACCCATGATGACACTCTGACATACCCACTATCACACATTGCCCATGACTGCGATACAACCCATTATTTATCCCAACAGTGGTACTACAGGGATATGCATCTAATGCACATGCCACAAGCATAGTAGGGTGTTGC
Organism: Protopterus annectens; assembly: GCF_019279795.1. Taxonomy (NCBI): domain Eukaryota; kingdom Metazoa; phylum Chordata; order Ceratodontiformes; family Protopteridae; genus Protopterus; species Protopterus annectens. The sequence continues at coordinate 413,525,754 of NC_056725.1, forward strand.
ATTGTCATGCCTCACCTATGGGCAGCAACAACACTATCTATACTACTGTGTGGAAATGTGTATTGCCTTGGAATGCTGTACCCTACAGATATACAGACATGCACACATACACACACTTGCCAGAACCCAATGGGTATCCCATGCCTATTGACCCATTTGTACAACACTGTTGTGCTGGTACTGCAAGGCTCGTGTAGCCGGTAGGGAGAGGAGCATAACAGGGTACATGTAATGTCTGATACAGCGGCAGCCACAACTGACTATGGCAATGGGTGTTGTGGTGGTTGTGAAGGCCCTCATGGAATTCCCAACTACAGGGGTTGGGAGAGTGGCCTAATGGTTAAGATATTTGCCTTACAAACACAAGGTACAGGGTTTGAGTTTCAAAAGGGATAATTGGCTAGGCTTAAAATGGCTCCCAAGGGCAGTTAGCCTAGTACTAACCTATGAACCTATGAACCTAGGTGTACTAACACACAGACACTGCTATCCTCAGTAATGCACACTTGTCAGAAATGGGGTGCATCCCTGCAGATGGTCATAGCTATTTACCTGGCTATTGTTCATGGAGAGATGGGTTGTGAAGGGGATGTGTGTACAGTGGTATCATACCACCTGCCATGTGCCAGCAGGCAATCTATCGACAGACACCAGTGTGTTGACCCTCAGGGTGAGAGTGACATGCATCAGCCAATCCTCTGGGTGCCTGCTGCACATGGCCACTTAGGTGATCCAGCTGACATGTATGCAACATGTATTACAACACATGGATAGTTTCTGTAATGGAGACCTGTACCCAAGCATGTTCTGTTGACTGTGGTAGTGTAGTGGAGGTACCCATGGCATGTGGTGCATACAGGGTGTTGTCTCCTATATGTGCCAGTTATTACACAGCTGGCCAGACATGTAAGTGTCAATCAAGCATAGGTTGCCTGTACATATCCCAGCTGGATACCTGCCATCTATGCATCTGTACAGGGACTGACAGTCATCAGCTTGGCAAGTAGCTATGCAGTAGGATGTATGTGTCGACAGATAGACGTTTGGCAACAATATGCATGCCATAACTACATGTTGGAAGCCCTCACTAACATGTGTTGTACAGACGGTAGTCTACAGTTACATTCCACATGTTGGATCATTATCCCATAGGGGATATATACTGTGACACAGCTCACACACCAGGAACACAACAGGGAGGCATCAAAGTCCAGCTATGCCTGCAGGTGTGCTTGTTGTCAGTACTACATTTAGCACTCTACTCTTGCCTGGGAAAGCACTGTCAACAGTAGTACCATCATGATACACTACATGCCAGTGTGACAACACATACCCTGGGTTACTACCCCTGTATGTCACACATTCACATGGATAACAGCAGGGGAAGCTCGTGGCATCGGTCTGCCGGACTGCAGCCCCCTCAAGAAAAAAGAAAAAAGTACTTTAACTTTTTAATTTAACTTTTTTTTTTTTTTACTGTCAGTTTACATTGATTTGCTCACCTTTTATCAGCCGGCTGCTTTACGCCGACTGACTGAGCATGCGCACTTTCAAATTCCGTTTTTTTTTTTTTTTTTTGTCGTTCTTAGATCCAAGTTACTCCAGCGCTGCAATCCGGAGAGCAAATTAAAACATCAGTCTGATGCCCAGCAGTCTATGCTGTTCCAAACCGCATAGAATTGGAAGGGGTTCGGACTGCGACGTCCGCAGGCACGTACATGACGTGCATGGGCTAAATGGCTGCTGATTGGTTTTTGTTCTCTTCCCGGGCTTTATGTGCTGGGAAAAGAGTAAGAACCAAATAGTAGCAGCCGGTTGAACACTGAATTAACGTCTCTGCATTTTTGCATAAAGGGAAACCTCAAATGTCATCTTGTCCTGAGGCTTAGGGCTGGCTAACTAACCTAATTCATTTCCCAACTTTGTTCGATCGGATGGACAGTGTGTGATTGACTTACTATTAAGCTGATCTGGTGAGTCTGAACACCAAAGGTTCTGGTTTTATTCTGGAAATTACCTACAATATATGCAATACTCCTGACTTTTATTTATGTAATTCGAGTCGTCCAGACTCGTCCTTCTCTTGTATTGTGCCATCCATGCATGCTCACTTACTTGGATTGCGTGTACATACAATGTGTTGTTGAACGTGTTGATAATTGTCATCCACACTTAACTAATACCCCAACATGAATACTTTTAAAAACAAAAATATTACAGTCATATAAGGTAATACCATCAAATGAAATAAATATGCAAACTTCTCTTTGAAGTCTGAAGTGCTTGGAGCATGTGACATCCTTTCCCAAAATTGTCTCAGCTGCAAATATGTAATATTATATATAACTTGTCTCTCTTTTTTCACTAGCCTGCACAAAGTACAATGCTTCACAAACTGAAATATTGCTGTTTTAATTAAAGGCCTTACAGCAATGTGTGTAATTTCCAAAGCAAGCTAGGGGTGTTTATTTCTAATATTTGGGCATCTCAGTGGTTTTGGTTCTTCTTGGGCATGCAGTATTTTGTCTATTCTCATTTGTTGCTTTTAGACAAAGGTAGCACTAAAAAACTGAGTTTGTTGTTTGTGTTTGCTGTAGTACCCTCTAGCATAAATAAAGTAATGTAACTAATCTACCCAGCATTCCTGCTTTTTAGCAAATTCAGTCCATACCTACACTTTTCTTCAAAGTTGCAGGTTCATCATCCAATACAGAAAAAATGTAAACCTCATTTCAAGCAGTACATGGAAATAGTAGGTTTATTGCAATCTCTATGTGAGCATGACTAAAAATAAAATCGTGTCTGAGATCGATGTTGTAAATTCAGGATTAGACATGATTCTGGATCATTTCTCGCTGGGCATCCACTGAAAATAGGCTATGTCCTAGTTGGACTTTCCCAGTTTACAAATGTTAAATAAATAAATAAATAAAATGTATTCACAGTATGTATGCACATCTTAGTGACTTCATGATAATTTGGTGAGCACTACTTCAGTGAATGCTAAAATAGTGATAGCAAAACACTGAGGTAATGTTAAGGTGGAAAGGCAATCGGTCGAAGGCTGAAATGCCAGCATCCTGTAGAAAAAGTTAAGAATGGAAACTGTCAGCAGCAATACCAGGCAACAGAGAGTCAAAGTACTGAAGGACCTGCATGATGGCATCATAGCCTATGAACAACAAACACTGTGGCACCGCCAAAAGCACAGGCATCAAAGCAATTGGACACTGCATGCTTCTGCGAAACCCCTCACTCCCTCAAACTCAGCATGTCCCTATACTTATGTATATGCCTCTCCTCTTGTTTCACCGTGTGTGTGTGTGTGTGTGTGTGTGTGTGTGTGTGTGTGTGTGTGTGTGTGTGTGTGTGTGTTAGGGAATACCTCAGGCTTGAACCCTGTACCTTGTATGCAGGTGTTAAAGACCTGAATTCCCTACCCACCACCATTTGTAAAAAAAAAATGCAGATTTTTGCCTCATATTTGATCTGATCTGTTCCTCATAATATCTGTGGTTTGTAAATGTTGCCATGCTTGATATTTGATGGTGTAGTGGTAGCATTGTTGCTTCATAGCTGCAGGTTTGATTCTTGGCTGGGGTGCTGCCTTTGTGGGGTCTGTATCTTCTCCCTGTGTTTGTGTGGGTTTGCTTTTGTGTCCTCCCATGTTACAAAGACATGTCTGCATTATTTCTTCCTGGGCCTCTGCTGAAAATTTTTTTTGTTCCAAGTCAGACTGTCCTGATTAACAAATGTTAAATAAAATTGACAGGCATTTGAATTTCAGACTTCAGGTTTCTGAATGTTTAATTCCTTGCATATTTGATGGTGCAATGGTAGTATTGTTGCCTCACAGCTATAGGTTTTCTGGTTTGATTCTTGGCTGGGGTGCCTTCCGTGTGGAGTCTGCATCTCCTCCTTGTGTTTGTGTGAATTTGCTCTGGTGCCCTGTCATTTTACAAAGACGTGTCTGCAGTATTTCCCCCTGGGTCTCTGCTGAAAATTGTTTTTGTTCTGTCAGCAGTAAAATTGACAGGCATTTGAATTTCAGACTTCATGTTCTTCAGAAAATACATAGTAACACAACCGTAACACAACCTTTTATTCTAGCAATTTTCTAAGTTTATAAGATGAATATTTGAAATTTGTCCCTATTTTTGGGACTGTATTCCCCCATTATTGGCTTCATCCAGGTTTTTTGTGCTAAGGTTGACAGCTATGGCAAGAACTGAATTCACTGAATATGTTTGAGGGCTGTATTCCCTCATTACTGGGTTTGTCCAGGTGTTTTGTACTAAGAGGTTGACAGCTATGGTGAGAACTGAATTCACTAAATGATAGCCATTTAAGTTTCAGTCTTCCTCTCTTTTACAAAGCAGCTGATTTGGCATAGTGGTATGTTGCTCTGACTGTTTTGCACAGGGACCTTGGCAGTAAAATGTATGGTGGTAATGCAGCATTTCTCTTTCACAAAGCAGCTGATTTGGCGTAGTGGTATGTTGCTCTGACTGTTTTGCACAGGGACCTTGGCAGTAAAATGTCTGATGGTAAAACAGCATTTTATTCTAGCAACTTTCCAAGATTATACAAGCAATGTTTAATGTGTCCCTGGTTTTTGGGCTTTTGACCCCCCCCATACATTTTGGCTTTTTCCAGTTTTCTTGTGCTGCGAAGTTGAGATGCAGTTGAGTATTGAGTAGATTTTACAAGGAGCTGAGAGCTGCAGGGGAAAAGAAGTTTAGTGTTGCTTAAATGAATCTGGCTTGCCTTGTTAATAGCACAACATGTTGTGTATTTGCTTTTAATGCAGAAGGCTGTGGGTTCTACTCCCACAGGGGGTGGATGCTGCCATACAGAGAATGTTCTCCTTGGTGAAGATACTAACTATGAGTCTGTTATCAATTTTCCATCCATTTCCTCTTGCAATATTACTAGCTTATCATTTTTTAATGTAATATAGGCAATTTATTCCTGAGGGTCAACAGACACTTTATTTTTCGATGAAACCATGAAATATAAAGGTGTTTGCTAGCAGCAACCTCTTCATTAATTACAGATTTCTTTAATGTGGAATTATTTAGATGACTTTTACTTCTTCAGAGATTGTGCATATTTACTGATAATGGACTGTAGAATTGTGCATATTTACTGATAATGGACTGTAGAATTGTGCATATTTACTGATAATGGTGGACTGTAGAATTGTGCATATTTACTGATAATGGTGGACTGTAGAATTGTGCATATTTACTAATAATGGTGGACTGTGGAAGTCTGAGTAGACTTTTATGATAAATGTTCTGAACTGAGCAGGTTTGCCATTATGGGTGCATGCATTTTGTTTCATTGCTTACTGGAAAAATGTTCAAAACAAATTTAAAACGCCCTCTAACAACTGTACAGTATTGTACAAGGAATATAATTTAGTACAATGAGGAAGGTGTATCAAAGAGCACATGTATGTTTCATATGCAAGGGGCCTATGATTTGAAAACAGCCCAAAATTAGTTTTTATCTGCCATTGGCAAAATGTATTTTCTTTGAATGTGGGTTTCAATGCTGTTTCAATGAATGTGAGTTTCAAGGGCAGAGACGTTTTAATGCTAAGTTTTCATTGTGAGACTGCATTGCTTTGTTTATTAGATGGCTTAGTGTTTGTGCTGTAAAATACAAAATAAAACTTTCAAATGAAGTCCAACTTATCATAGAAGTAAAGCAGTATGCACATTAGTGTTTATGGTAAATGGAGTGAAATAGCCAAGTAATGGTTCATTGGAATGGCTGCAGAGGCTCCATTCAACCATGATTTTGTCGGGGGGAAGGGCAGCAAACCCAGACAGGTCCAGCTGAACTATACCTCCCAACTGTCCAGATTTTCAAAGAATGAATAGATTTTTGCTTCTTATTTTTGGTTTGTTCTTCACAAAATTTGTAGTTTTCTGGCAAATCATTTAGGAATTAGGTCACTAAATAATGATACACTGAGTTTCAGACTTCATAACCTTCAGAAAAATGCATGCTAAAGTAAGAACTGTTATTCTATCAACTGTCTCAATTTATACAAGAGCAATTTTTAGTACTGTTTATATGTTCCCCCAATATATTTGGCCTTGTTCAGATTTACTGCATTAACAGGTTGAGAGGTACATGCAAATAAATTGATTTATAGAATTAGGCATAGCCAACCTCTCAACTGTCCCCGATTTTGGCTCAAAATGTTGCTCTTTCCCCTAATAATCCCTCCGCAAAATAGCAATTTTGGAAGAAAACATGAAGGGTTTACAATTAAGAAATAACTGTAATAATCAATGTTATAGATTACTTGAAATTCATGTAGATTATTTTATTTTGTCAGCTGCTCAAGTTAGCAGTACTAATATTAAAGTGTCCCTTCTTTGACAGGTTCCCAGTTGTATTGTGTGGCTATTTTATATTTTTGCATCACATTTTTGGTCCATTTTTCATAAAATTGTGTTTTTTGGCAAATTAGTGACAAATCATTAAAGACTGAAGTTAGAAAATAATGACAGACATTTGAGTTTCAGATTTTATACCCTTCAGAAAATGCATACTAATGCAAGACCTATTCTATTATCTTTCTAAGTTTATTAGAGCAATATTTAAAAATTGTCCTTATTTTTGGGCCTTGGTCCCACTTCTGTGTATGGCTTTGTCCAGATTTCTTGCTCTGAGGTTGAGAGGTATGACAAATGTGTCAGGGCCATCACAGTCAGCCAGAGACATTTCAAATTGTGACATACTTGTTGCACCCCACTCCCCCATGTAGTGACTCTGGATGTGTCCAAGCAAGGCAAGGAGTAGTTATGCAGTGTAAATGTGCAGTGTGTCCCCCCATCCAAGGTAGACACAAGTACTTCAGTGGCTTTTCATCTGTCCTTGATTTTGCAGAACGGTTTGGTTTCTGTCATATTTTTGTACTGTTGATTTATGCTTATTACTCAGATTTATGCTTATTACTCAGAAAGTGCCTGTTGCTCTGTGTTTAAGTAGCAATGCTTTAATGACTATAAGGTAAGCTTGTCTGAGATCGTAAGATGCAAGTAAGCTTTAATAAGTATACTGCTAAAGAATTGCCAACATTGAAAGCCTTTCTGTTGTTGCCATGCAGAGAATACTTGACTAGATAATGTATAAGCCTTGGGTATTAAAGGACAGGATTCCATTATTTTAAAAAGCTCATTACACTTGTTGGAGACTTCCAGTCATCTCTACAGGCTTTACCCGTAAACTAAACAGAATGCCAATCATGTGTGGTCCATAACCTGTACAGTAATCCTTTAAGCAATGTATCTTGAGCTTGTTTCTTGTTTGCTTTTCATTTTTTACTTTGATCATGTTTTCCCCATGAAACAAGTAGATAGTTGTCAGGCAGCAGGTCTTTTTGGATAAGAAACATTTTTACAAGTGGGGGCATCACAGAGATTTCTACTTTCAGCATGTTACTTGGTACTTTAATAAAGCTGAATATAAATTATAATTAGAACTGCAGTGCAAGAAGTGGTTTGAGTTGAGTGCTTCTTGTTTTTCTTATACTTGATTTTGACTGGCATTCCAGTAATGTATTTAAAAAGTAATTTATTTTTTCATGCCTCACAACCTTTTGTTTCCATCTAGATATTAAGTAAGCTGTCATGCAGCCAATGCATTGAAATATTTTTATTCTTCTACACTTATTTTTGTCTTGATTGGACTCTCATAATGATGGTTTGGCACTCAGGGCAGCGTATTTAATTAAAGTTAGTTTTTGTGGTTTTGAGCATAGCTGCTCCCCTTTCTAGCTGGCCACACCCCCTCCCCTTGACTCCACCCATTCAGCTGTCTCCTGAAGCCCCCCTTTGATTTGAAGTCACCAGCCGCCACTGGATAACAGTGCTGTACAGGTTTCATATACTTGTGTGTCCTAGACATGACACTCACGCCCCTTGCTACTGTAATGACAGCACATAGGCGCATGTATTGTACATGGCATCACATACACTTATTACAGATGTCATTACCCTCTTATGTTATCAGACTGGGTGGTGAGAACTGGTTACCAGGGCTAAGCCATGCTTAGCAGGTGTCAACATTGCTCCAGTTTAACAGCTAAGCAGATTTGAGCACTGGTAAGTGAAGCCCACATGGTGTAAACGCCCAAACATTTTACCATACGTTAGCACTGCTTAGTTTCACACAAACCCACACAAACCCACTTAAAACTTCTCAAAACTGCCTTAACCACTCTCTGTCTGACAGCCCTTGTTCTGCCCAGCAACAAAATAAGCAGCCCTTCCAGGACTTAAACCCAGGACCCTGTACACTATAGTTACAACAGTTAATCACTACCCATGACCACTGTGAAGACAGTTGCTGTTTTTCCAATATATCTGTCAATACACATATTAATTAGTATTGAACAATTGCTTTTACTTCTACAATTGTATAGTACTTGTTATTGATATTACTGTTGCATCACATATGTTGTTATATCATAATGTACACATATCAGATACATATGGTGAGATACATCTGGGATGGTATACACAACCATGATGTGTACACATGACAGGAATATGGATATATACATATACTTATGTTGATATATGTCTACATGTATATTCATACATATGTCTGTCTACACATCTGTATAGTACATCATATATATGGCCATGTGTAGCTCTCTTTGTATATACCTATACATATATATATATATATATATATATATATATATATATATATATATATATATATATATATATGTATGCACACCCTATGTGTACAGATATACCTATTTATGTTGATATATCTGTAGATATCTATTACTATTTGTGCATACATATCTATTCAGATATACCTATTACTGTCAATATATATGTAGATATCCATAAGTATATGTGCATATGTATCTATATCTGTATATGTGTAGACATATATTGCTGTGTATATGTATATATCTGAGTGTTTATATGTTTATGTATGTATATATATATATATATATATATATATATATATATATATATATATCCATCTATGTATGTTGACATGCATATGTGTATAGATATATGGATACATATATATACATATATGTTCACCATATGTCCAGAACATGGAGTGGAGTCCTACCTCAGCCCCAGTAGTCCCAACCTCTAAGTGCAAGGAGATGTCATGTATGTATTTCAGGTATATATGTAGACTGTTGCTACTGTAATAGGGGTTGTCTTAACAGACGTGTGTGGGAGGTCACATCTGCTTTTAACATGTGCGCCATTGGCTACTAACAGACATCCCAAGGACATCATAGTACAGTACCACTGCTAGCACAGTAATTATCCTTTGGACTACAGCAGAGATATGACAAATATATGTGGACATTCTGGCACTCTGTGGTCAGTCCAGAGGTGTACATATATCCCATTCATGCGAAACATGTGGACCATGCCTCCCAATGTGGATGTTAATAGCCATGTACATGGGTATATCACGTAAATACTGGACTACATATGCCCTCACAGTTTATGCATGCACACACACCAGTCTGTCCTGACACATAATACCTGGTGGTGCAGGCATCACATGGCCACATACTACCCAGTAGTTAGTGACATACATCTGTACAGAATCCCACTGCTTTGTCAAAAATACACAACAGTTATGGTGGCCTGGCAGCAGTATGTCTTGCAAATAACTGGACATATCAGCACACTGGGTAATTACACTAGGCTGCAAGGCATGTCACGAAGCCCTGTGCAAACTACAGGCAGACTGCCACAACACTGGACTACATTTTGTATTGGGGAATACACATGTACCTGCAATTATAGCAGGCTCTACACGCATGTCACAGCACAGAGTAACAGACACCTGTGTGAAAGTTCATACCCACAACCAATGTAAACACAGCCACATATGGTAAACAAGCTTAACATGACACTATATGGACTGTCTGATAAACACCATCCTCATATGTGCCACTCACACACTGACCCTACATACACTGGGTCATGGCACTGTGTGATCCGATGGCTGTCTGTGGTATGGGACACGGGTGTGTCTGGCGCTACAGACATGTGAGCCAATAGGGTATCATACACTGGAGCAGCATGTAACATCAGATAGAATAGGACCAATGACAATGGCATCTTCCACAGTCTGTGCACAGCCCAAGGTACGTATGCACAATGCACATACTGTCGACAGTCACCCTAAGTAGACGGACCCCAGTACTGTACACACAACTGCAGAATGACCAAGCTATGTCTTTAGAAACAACCCCTACTATACATAACATGTCCAGCAGTCTGATATCTGACTGGCTTATCAGATATGATGTCAATAAATAATGGTGTACAGGACATATGCACCTCTTACTGCATGACATATGTACAAAGGTTGACAGACTTATGGCTGGAGCTACAAACACTTCCCCAATATTGGCATGTTGCTGTGATACCTCATACATTTACTGTTGTACCAGGGTTTGTTGTGACATATATCCTATGAGGGATATGAATCAGTAACTCTCATGGCTGTCACCATGTACTGACTGCAATCCTCACACTATTCTTCTGCAGTTCTCAGATAGTTGTTCTATGAGTAACACAAGAAACAAAAGGCTCCACACACTGCCCAGTCTGCAGATGACCCTACAGATGTGAGTTTCCTCAAACACATCACACTGTCATGACAGGTATTAAAACATGTAGACCAGCCATATCCACACACACCCTGTTAAACCGACATTACTCCAAATGCAGAATAACAACACTTACATTCTGTAGTCATGTCAGGCACATCCCCCTCCTGTGTGTTGGCCTGTTTCCACAAAGTATGTTGTTAGAGGTAAATCTCAAATCAATCTGTGATGATGTTTGCCAAGCACCAGATCTAGGTCCTGCTCACAGTGAATGAAAAGGCCCAACACCATCATGATGTTGCTAGATATTGGAGTGTTTTTCCATGCAATTGGCTATGGGAATGTTACCACAGCTGTTCCACATGCAATCAGCTAGAGGAGGGTTGCAATTCATGCAGAGGCCATCAGCTGATCATGAGCATCACTTACAAAACACAAACTGCTGCCTAAGTAAAGTAGGTGTAGTTCTCCACATCCACCAGAGAGGGAGTGAGAGAGACAGATAGAGATAAAGTAAGTCAGGGAGGGGGTGGGAGAGTAAAACCTAAGCATGTTTGTGTCACACACCTACCAGTACATGATTTCAAACACCAGACTGACTATGTATTGCTATCACATGTCTATGCAGTTATTGCATGCGCCACATAGCTTACATGTTGAGGAGCTGCCCAAACATATATGTGATGGTGAGTGACATCTGCAACAGTGATATGGTAGTGATACTGTAGGTGTAGTACACATGCCTGTCCACATAAACAAGTGTCAGCGTCAACACATCCACACTCTCTCAGAGACTCACACACAATGACACACTTGGCAGGGTCAGGAATACACTTCTTAACTAGTTAGTTTGCCACAATACAGTAATGCACAGGTATCACATGCACCATAGGGGTTATCCAGAGGTTATATGGGAAAAGGGTATGTGAAGGTGTCTGACATCAGACAGCATGCTTCAGTATGCCAATGGGAGTTGTAGTGAGTGTGAATGTGGTCAAAAGCATCATACATCACACACACACAGACACAGAGTGCCAGTACTGACATGCATAGGTGCATTGCTTCACGGGTGTGTAGAGGTTGACTGTGCCAGAATGCTATACAAGGCTAGGTGAAGGGTATACCTTGGGATCAGGCCACATGACAATGGTCTGCAGTGTGGCTCAGGGGTGTAGTGTCTGGATTGGCCCACACAGGTGGGTATTGTATTCACCATTCAGTCACCTGGGTAACTATTGTGTGTGTGGTCATTGCTGTGCATTGCTTGCCATGTATGTGTTCTGTAGTCCATGACATGGACGGTGTCTGGGATGTGCACACATTCCATATGCATGTGCAGTAACATGTGGAACTATACCTGGGGTGCCTGGCCCATGTTGTGTACACAGATTAATATCATCAGATGTGCCAGTCCTGGCCTCACGTGGTGGGAACTGGTAAAGGACAGCAGGTTGATCCTGCACCTACATTGATAGCATGATACAGGTATTCCCAGGTGTCAGTGGCATCTGTCCATACAGGTCATGTGTTTAAGGCATGGTATGTCCTTTGTGGGTCACATTTGATGGCACCACAGGTGTTTCAGGCATCTAGTGGGGAACATAGTGAAGGCGCACTGTCTGCATGTACACGCCTATTGTACTGATGGGTAGGGTACCATGCCCTCTGTAGTCCACTGCAATCACACCATGGTTACTATCTGTGGGCAATATGCAGGGTACTACCAACATAGCGGTTGTTGCCTAGGCAAGTGTGTTTGTGTATGAGACATGGGTTGACAGTGTTCTCTGGGTAATACAAGGGTTGCTGACTTTGTTCGCCAGGCCTTGATGTCACATGTAGGGGTATGGATTGGCACCCCATCCTCTCAGCTATTTCACATCTGTTATCCTTGTAAGGTGGACATTGTCACATATAATAGGGTCACCATATAAGAAATTTGCAAAACCCACTCCACAATGAGTCCAGTTGTTATACACTCACAGCCATCTCCGCACAGGATACGAATGACAAACATACTTGCCATGTCTGGGATTAGAACTCCTACCTAACTAGTTTATCACACTACAGCATTACACAGTTATAGGACATGCCACAGAGACTACTGGAGTCCTCCTTCCTCAAAGGTGTATTTCACTGGGAATGACATCAGCAGGCTTGCCAAAGAAGGTCAATGGAGGTTGTAGTGACCGTGAATGGCCTCAAAAGCATTGCATCATACACAGACAAAGAAACATAACACAAACATCCACACTTGCCGTGTCTGGGAATAGAACCCCTACCAAAGTACTATATCACACTACAGCATTACACAGTTATATGATGCACCACGGAGATTACTGGGCTACTCTTTTCCCAAAGGTGTATTTCAAAGTGAATGACATCAGCAGGCTTGCCAAAGAAGGTCAATGGAGGTTGTAGTGACTGTGAATGGCCTCAAAATCATTGCACCCAACACAGACAAATAAACACACACACAAACATCCACACTTGCCATGTCTGGAAAAAGAACCCCTACCAAAGTACTATATCACACTACAGCATTACACAGTTATAGGACGTGCCACAGAGATTACTGGGCTACTCCTATCCCAAAGTTGTATTTCAAAGTGAATGACAAAAGCAGGCTTGCTAAAGTAAGGCATTTGAAAAGTAGTGAGTGTGACTAGCCTAAAAAGCATTGCTCCCTACACAGAGACATACACACAAGCACATACAGTTGCTATGTTAGGGATTAGAACTCCTACCTAACTAGTTTATCACACTACAGGATTACACAGTTAAAGGACACACCACAGAGATTACTGGGCTACTCCTTTCCCAAAGGTGTATTTCAAAGTGAAAGACATCAGCAGGCTTGCCAAAGTAAGGCATTTAAAAAGTAGTGAGCGTGACTTGCCTAAAAAGCATTGCTCCCTACACAGACAGAGACACACACACACAAACACATGCACACATTTGCCATGTCTGGGATTAGAATTCCTACCTAACTAGTTTATCACACTACAGCATTACTCAGTTATGGAACTCACCACAGCAGTTACTGGTGTACTCCTTTCCCAAAGGTGTATTTCACTGGGAATGACATCAGCAGGCTTGTCATAGTAGGGCTATGGGGAGGACAGTGTGTGTGCATGGGCCATAACCCATTCATCTAAAGGTAGACACACCACACTCAGGCACACACAGGTTTATATTCCGCAGGTACGTGTATACAACTGCTAGATGACTACTGCCTTGTACAGTCATGTTGCACAGCTAGCACTTGCTGTGCTCTGTATTGCTAGGGATACCAGTGGCCAATTTCTACAGTGAGTGACCTTTACACATCATGTGGTTGTAGCTATTTGGCTGTGTGCTGGGTGGGACAGGCTTCAAGATGGAAGGCTCTTTGTCACTGTCACTCTCTTTCACACATCTATGTATGTGTACTTTTGGCATATTACAGTGTGTTGTAATTGGATATATATGTGTGTATTCCTATACAATGTGTGTGCAAAGCATGACTGATGCATACTGAGGAGTGTATGCACTAACATCTGCAACTGTCAGATATGTATAGTCCACTGCTGTTGGCAGACATGGGCTTCATTTGTTTAAGTGTGTGAGCATGCCCAGTATGACCTTTCAGTATGTTATTGTCTGACATTGCCTTCATTTCTCTAAGTGTGTGAGCATGCCCAGTATGCCCTTCTGTATTGAATGTGTGGATCCATTCCAGGTAGTGTGTACTCCAGTGCAGACATTTGTGTTCTACACCTACAGCTAGCAAACTGTTTCTGCAGGATATCTGTCGATCAGTTGGCAATATGGGGTCAAACTGTACAAGGGATAGTGTGTACTGTAGGTGATTGTGTCTGTGCTGCTTCTGCTACATGGTACTGGTCTTAGCAGAGATATTCAGACAAGTGTACTGTTATACACTGTGATGTTTTATGTCCTCAAGTACTGTCAGGTGGACATTTTTGCTTGCAGTGATGTCCTGGGGAACACAGGGTGAATGCAGCTGTGTCGAGTATTGTGGTCAAACGCCTACATATTCATGGAAAGTTATGATATTCTGGAGGGGGAACTGCAGACACTTGCTGCTAGGTCTGTGTATGCAACTCAGCACCTTGATATAGTGATGGCAGAGGTTCCCATACTTGTACATCCATCGACTTGACAGTATGGCCTTATCTTGCTGTGGCAATATCTCACACCTGTACAGATTCACACAGGTTACCCAGAGGCAAGGGTCATATGTCAGGACATTACCCCTATTGTGGTGTACGGGCAGGTTTATAGCCACCCATTTTTGTGTCTGCAGCCAGGGATAGTATGTGCACATGGCTGTGTGTCAGAGTTTGCACATTCCATGCTGCCCATGCTCCCACCCTCCCTCTATTATTCTGTCCTCTGCCATACTTTATGCATACATTCTCTGATACTTTCCCTATAGTTATCACCTCATCACAGTTGTGTTTTGGTGTTGGTCCACAGTTCATGCAGTGGGACATGGTGGACATGTTACTGTGGTTTGTCCACATGGCCTTGCATATGGCTTATGTAGAGTGTATTATGTTGTTATTTGGGTGCCCATGACATAACATACATTGGCAGTAGGGTGAGATGCAGGCCTTTGGCAGAGGCCTGTAGGGCATTTGGTGGTGATACAGGCCAGCTATAGCAGGCTGTTGCATTCTGTCAGTCCTACAGTCCCAGACTACCATACAGTATATTCCCCTGGGGTGACAGGGTAGATCTGCGAGGTGTTCATGCCAATACTTTCTATCAGTATTGATCAGGTGGTGTGGATGCTGGCAGGGTGCTGCTTACAGCTAGGGACACCTGCATGGGACACCTGCACTATATGCTGCATTTTTTCGCTATTGCCATACACAGGTGGGGGTCATATTGTACCCATTCCCAACAGCAGGGATAAGACCGGAGAGGTACCTGTGGGTGGTGTTTGGGTGAGTTGAGTGCATGTGTGCTATGTACACTACTTGCATCTGACTCACAGATATGCATGGGGAATTCCAGTTATGCTGGCTTGTGCAGGGACATCAGCCATTTCCCAATACATCAGTCCTATCACCTTTGTGATCTGCGAGTATTCGGCCAGACAACATCAGTATTCCCTACTACAAGCCCAGATAATGTGAAGCACAGCTGTAAGTACAGTTCCAAGGGTGTGTCCATTTCATGTTTACACATTATATACTGTATGTCTGGGGTACTTTTCCCTGTGTACTGCTTGTATATCTAGCCCAACAGTCATGCCATGTCCATTTTTCAGATGGTGACACATATTACCACCATACATTTACAATGGCTTACAGCTAGCATGTGTTATACTGGGGAGCATTGTCTTTGGCACTGCAGTTGTGAATACTTGGCCCTGTCATCGGCAGTAGTGGGCAATGGCCACCAGGTCAAACCTCAACATGCATACATACATACTGACCACTCTCACACAATATGAAACACACACCAACCTAACACACGCATACCTGCATATTGTACAAATGCTACAATATATCCTGCTACCTTGGCCGCCTCAGGTCATCTGTGCTCCACTGATATTATACCTACACATACATGTTACTACATGTCTACATAAGATTGGAGGGGGGGGGACACCTGACTGTTACTACATTTCTACATAGGATTGGGGGGCACACCTGACTGTTACAACGTGTCTACATCAGATTGGGGGGGCACACCAAACTGTTACTACATTTCTAAATAGGATTGGGGGGGCACACCTGACTGTTACTACATTTCTACTTAGGATTGGGAGGGACCCACCTGACTGTTACAACGTGTCTACATCAGATTGGGGGGGACACACCAGACTGTTACTACATTTCTACATATGATTGGGGGTGGGGAACACCTGACTGTTTCTACATTTCTACATAGTATTGGGGGGGCACACCTTACTGTTTCTACACTTCTACACAGGATTGGGGGGGCACACCTGACTGTTTCTACATTGCTACACAGGATGGGGGGGCACACCTGACACTTGTACACATTTGCTATGACTGTACTGGTATGTCAGGTACTCCATTTCATTCTGTATTCTAACCTATCATGCTGACTAGAGGCATGTCAGTGTACTACTGCTCTTAGGTTTGATTGACCTATATATCAGTTTCTGACTTCCTACACTTCAGAACTAACATCACACTGCCTGACCTGCTGTAGTCTGTCTGTGTAGGCCTGGGGGTGGGAGGTTACCCATAGCCATCATTCAGAGGCCTTAACACAGCCTTTGTTTGTGTTTGTCTACACCTGTCCTGCTAGCTGAGACTGTTGTTGGGTATGTGAACCTCCCTGACTGGCATGTGTGTGTCATATGGACACACATGTGGACCAGCACATTTCCTGCAGTGGGTTTTCTCGCCATGTGTAGTACTGGCTACTATGGTGACACCAGTATTTGTTACAGATCTCATGGTGCCACTGTAGGTGTCTACTATCTGCTGGCATCCCATTCAACCACCCAATTCCCTTGCATGCTCACATCCATACCATAGATACAAGTAACAACACATACCACTCCATTCAGCAATTGGTAAGGAGAGTGACTTACCTTGTGAGTGTGCCAGTACTGAGGATGGTGCTGGAGGGCTGCCTATGTCAGATAGTACACTCCCTATACATGGTTGAGCAGAGGTAGTGTCATGCTTGGCATCCTTTTTACTGTATGTGTGAGTTAGAGAGTGGTGTCCCTGGGTCCCTCCTGCGTCAGTGTATGTGCTATGCATTGCCTCTTTGCCAAGGCAAGGGCATATTGGGCACCCCTCCTTCTGCCTACTGGGGCAGGCAAAGGTTGTTCCTCCTCCGAGTCACTCTGTGCCTGTGCAGGCCTTGGCAATGGTGGGGGGGCTGTGGCCCTGCCCCATGCTGTTCCTGCTGCAGCTGTTTCCGCAGGATCATATTGTGTAGCATGGCACATACGATGACAATTTGACTACATGTAGCTGGGGAGTACTGCAAGGCTCCACCGGATGTGTCCAGGCACCAGAACCGTGACTTGAGTATCCCAAACACATGTTCTATTACAACTCTGGTCTGTGCGTGTACCTCATTATGGAGTTCTTGTTCAGGTGTGTGTGCATTTCTGATGGATGTCATCAGCCACTGCTCCAATGCGTAACCAGCATCCCCCACTGGGTGACCGTAAGGGATGTCCTCACTGACAAATATCTGGTACAGCTGCATCAGATGCCAGATGTGGGAATCATGATAGCTTCCAGGGCAGCCACCGCACACATTCATTATTATGCCCTGGGCATCGCACATGACCTGCCAGTTGATGGAGGGGAAGCCTTTACAGTTAATGTAGACCATACCACACTCACTGAGTGGTGCTCTGATGCGTATGTGCGTGCAGTCTATAGTACCCACTTCCTCAGGGTATTCTGCTATTTGGTGGAAGAGATGCATATTGCTGGCCAACGCCTCATGGGTGTTGGGGAAATATATGTGCTCACCAGCATGTGCTGACATGGCATCCAGGAACTGGTGGAGTACCCTGGATGCTGATGCCTGTGAGATCCCAATGATATCCCCAGTTGGGATTTGGAAGGTACCTATAGCTAGTATTCTTAGGCCTACACATATCTTGGTATCCACTAGGATGGGTTCCCCTCTGTTAGTTCTGTGTGTGAGGTGTGTCCGGCACAGCTCAACAATTTGCTGTAGGAAGTCCCTGTCCACCCTAAAGTGCTCCACTATCTCCAGCTCATGTAGCCCCTGGTAGGTTACCCTGGGTCTGTACACTCTTCTCCGTCTCCTCAATGTGGGTTTGTCAACAGCATTCTCATCCTCACCACCCTCAGCCTATTCCACATGTTGATGTATGATAGCTATTGCAGCCCCTATCATTTTGTTGCTTTTGTTTGTAAAAATTCCCCCGCTTGTATACACAAGTGGTGTAGAGTGTGTGAGAAAAACCAGAGGGAAAGGTGTTTGCATAGTTTATAGTAGTGTTCTGGGCTGGGCTGGTGTGCTGCCTGTCTAATTGGCTGATTCTGATACATTTCATCTGTCAGCTTTGCTAGTTCTCCTAGATAACCTTCCTACTGCTGTTTTCCCTTCACATTGCCTTCCTGTTTAAGCCCGGGGGTGCGCCGTGCAAACACAGTGTTCAAATGTGCACAGAGCTGCTATTTCCTGGTTTACTTTTTTTCCCCTTTAAAACCCGGTGTGCAGCGTGCACACCCACTTAGGCAATGTAAAGTGCGCTAAGCAGCCTCAGACACACCCCCTTGCTTAGCTCTGCTAAGCTAAGGGCAAACCTGAGCCACAGGGCTCCAATCCGCTTACAGTATGCCTGACACACCCCCCTATGATGTCAGCTAACTCCTAGGCTTGCACCAAGCTATTCGTGCTCTTACACTGTTGGGTGCTGAACAGCATGAAGGGGAAATCTGGGATTCAGTATCATTCCCCTCATTTGCATAGGATTGCTTGCTGATGCATAGTTACAGGTCCCACAATGAGCCTCCCCCCTTAGCAACCACTATTCACTGGTCATGTTGTCTTCTGCCTGACATTGAGTATAATGGCAAAATAGTGATTTTGGTTAGAATGCTTATTTTAGTTTTTTTTTTTTTTAATTTTAGCCCGATCCCGTTTGCGTGCCGCTGCCCTATGCTTAAACAGCTGAGATTGGCTAAAAAAAAAAATAAAAGTTATTTTTTTTATTTTTGCAACTGTTTTCCATGCCAATGGCCATATATTTGGCCATTGACATGCTTTCTACATAATATCCACCCTTTATTTGGAGCTGTCCTGGCTCCGTTTTGTAGTTTGCAGAAATGTACTCGGTTACTAACTCAGTACATTTCTGCAGATTACACTAATCCTGCACGGCCGGCTGCCAGCTTCCTGAATCACAAATTCACCTCATTTGCATAGATTTCACCTGCAAATGGGATAATTTGCAGACAGGAGCTGAGTCCATGCAGGACTAGTACAGGAGCGCTCGTGCACACCCCTACAGCTTATTCCTTGATCGCACGGCTGGAGCTCCTGCACTAGTCCTGCAGGGCTTGCTGAATCCGGGGGTACATCTCCCAACATAGTTCCAATCAGCACATGTACACTGCTCTACAATGATAAGGACAAACGCCAGAAAATGTGGCTCTAAATAGCATACTGAGTATATAGTTTATACTGCTTTTAAGTATCTGTCTTAGGAGTTGCCACTGAGGTACGAACAGATGTTAAATATGAACTTTTTGACATCTGTTTTGTTATGCATCTTTTATAATGCAACTTGTAATTGACAGTATAGTTTTCATGTTTATTCTTAGAGGTGGAATGTGGTGTAGGTATGAGGTAACACATAGGTATCCATAAAAGTGATCACAAATTCACCTCATTTGCATAGATTTCACCTGCAAATGGGATAATTTGCAGACAGGAGCTGAGTCCATGCAGGACTAGTGCAGGAGCGCTCATGCACACCCCTACAGCTTATTCCTTGATCGCATGGCTGGAGCTCCTGCACTAGTCCTGCAGGGCTTGCTGAATCCGGGGGTACATCTCCCAACATAGTTCCAATCAGCACATGTACACTGCTCTACAATGATAAGGACAAATGCCAGAAAATGTGGCTCTAAATAGCATACTGAGTATATAGTTTATACTGCTTTTAAGTATCTGTCTTAGGAGTTGCCATTGAGGTACGAACAGATGTTAAATATGAACTTTTTGACATCTGTTTTGTTATGCATCTTTTATAATGCAACTTGTAATTGACAGTATAGTTTTCATGTTTATTCTTAGAGGTGGAATGTGGTGTAGGTATGAGGTAACACATATGTATCCATAAAAGTGACGTGTCACTCAGGATAGTAAAGGGACAGTTACTGTAAGGTATCATACTTCAGGTTTAATCAGTACTTTATTTTCATATTATCTAGGGTCATTATATCCTATTGATTTTTGCTGGTTTGGGATTGTTTGTTTTCCTTATTTGTTTAAACTAAAAGATGCTCTATGGCACAGAAATATGAGGTCTGGGCTGCAGCCCATCTGGACATTGTTGGATTATTGTCTCAGATGCTGGAATATCCATCTAGGGTGGGAGATTAGTGAGTGCCTGCCATCTGGTCATTCATCCTGAAGAAGGGATAGGTATATTGGTTGTTGCATGATGGCTACCAGGTGGAGATAAGATGGTAAAGCACTAGAGGAAGAACCAATGATGTGCAGATAAGCCTACAGAGAAAAGCACAATTCTGTAGCTGAGGGTTCAGTGTACTTGGGAGAATATACACCGTTGGGTCCAAGCACTCTAGGTCCTGTTTCATGAGAACACTTATACCTAGCCTACCAGAATAATGACTCTTGTGATGATTGTATCTCACCCTTAAAAGCCCCTACTGCTGACCCAAAAATTCAGGGTAAAAAATGACAGATCCCCATTGGAGAGAAATAACCACCCCTCCCCCAGCAGTGTTATTGAGCACTCTGGCTGACAAGATGTAAAAAATGGGACAACTTGCCTTTGGGGGGTAGTTTATGGACAGCTGTCTAGGTGACAAAATCATAACAAAAATGTCCTTTACACTTTGTATTCTTTTGTTAGTTGATCAAATTTCAGATATGTATACTGACATTTTGTAAAAGACATTCAGCCATGACACCACCTTCTTACCAGCACAAGATAGTATCCATTATTTAGCACTTAAGCCAATAACACCGTTATATTCCAGTGACTTAACCTGAAAAATGCTCAAAGGGAGAACTTACATCTTTTTTTCTAGTGACCCAGATTTGGTTAGTCAAACAGATGCCACAGAGGTAACTGGGGGAAGGAACTATGAGTGGCAGATCTTATAGTCTCTTCATTTAGGGTGTTTTTTTCACTTTTTTGCCTATTAGAGGAAACTGGTAAGTGATAAGTGGTAAGTGATAAATGGCAAGTGATAAATGGCAAATGATAAGTGGTAAGTGATAAGTGGTAAGTGATAAATGGCAAGTGATAAGTGGTAAGTGATAAGTGGTAAGTGATAAGTGTTAAGTGATAAGTGGTAAGTGATAAGTGGTAAGTGATAAGTGGTAGGTGATAAATGGCAAGTGGAAGTGGGATTTTAGCATGCAGACAACAGATCTGAGGACCACAGGCAGATGTCCACCACTAGGCACATATGGATATTTGATTGTGTTCCCACATTCAGTGACACATCTTACACTGATGGAAGTCTGAGACACAGAAGTGCAAAATTGCTTCTGTTCACACACAGTTGTCATCACAGGATCTTGAATCATGAAAACCTCAGATATGCTTTATGTAGGAAACAAAACCTACTATCATGCCAACAGACCTGCTACTAAATTTTATAAAAACTCAAGGTTGCAACACAGTGGAAAAAGGGGAAATAATTTGGTTTCAACAAAACTGTAGCATTTTTCCTTTCCCTGTTGCATTCTAAATGCATAAAAGAGAATTTTTTTCTGAAATGCAGTGCTCAAAAGTATGGGGTTAGAATACTTGTATTTTGGAAAATAGTCCTTGTCCTCATGTCTGAGTGTTAAGGAAAGGAAGAACAGTAGTTAGGGCATAACAGAAAACCCAGCACTGCAGCATGACCCTAGCTGGGAGAGATGAAGAGCAAAGTACAACCCATATGACCTGAGTTCAGTTAGTGACTTAAGCACTGGAAGAGCCTGGATGGGAAAAATGGGGCATGAGCAGCTGCTACTGGCTTACCTATCCTGAGAGGGTGGAGATAGCTCTGACTAACCACTTGGATAACACCTAGAGGGAACATGTAACAGCTATGGAACATGGGCCTGCTGAGCCATACAGCAATGGAACACGGGCCTGTTGATCATTACAGCTATGGAACATGGGCCTGCTGAGTATCACAGCTATGGAACATGGGCCTGCTGAGCATTGCAGCTATGGGACATGGGCCTGCTGAGTGTTACAGCTATGGAACATGGGCCTGCTGAGCATTACAGCTATGGAACATGGGCCTGCTGAGCATTACAGCTATGGAACATGGGCCTGCTGAGTGTCACAGCTATGGAACATGGGCCTGCTGAGTGTTATGGTTTACATTCATATGGTCGAGCACGCATTGCTCGACCTTACATTTTACCAAATTTTCTGCACAAATCCCATAATGCCGAATGGTCAGAATGTCACAAAAACACCAAATCTGACATTTCTTTTTTTTTTTCAAAATCTGACATTTCTGACCACTCTGCTAACATGGGTAAAAAAGGGGACGGGGTTTTGCGATTTGCAACACTTGCAATCGTTTTTTTGAGATGTTGCCACACTCCTTTCAGCCATACCCACTCAACCATTCACCAGTCGACCACATGCATGTACACCAGGTGTTACAGCTATGGAACATGGGCCTGCTGAGCGTTACAGCTATGGAACATGGGCCTACTGAGTGTTACAGCTATGGAACATGGGCCTACTGAGTGTTACAGCTATAGAACAGGGGCCTGCTGAGCACCTACTGCCCTCATACATGCACACTCACTGGGAAAGTCAGCAAGCAGGTATGGTAGAGGAGCTAAAAAGCTGTAGAATTGTAGAATGATACTTTAGGTATCTGCTGCCTAATTTTGTTTTCCCAGGGGAGTAAATAAAGTGATGGTCAATAGAAAGGCTGTCATGGGTTTGAGGTATATATGTAAGAACCAAGCAAGACTGTGATTCATTTATTGCAGAAATTAAATGGATATAGGAACTGATGCAGGTCCTGCAATGGATGACCTGAAATATCTTTTTAAAGCAGGAGATAACTAGTTTTACTTTTCCAGGAAGGATTGTTTCCCTTCTTTCACATTTGAAAACATTTTTAGTTAATTTTCGTATTGTTCTCACCTGATGTTCAGGGAAGGGAGATGGCATGGTTTGAAATTCTATCGCCACTTTGAAAGGATCACATTTAACAGTTATTATATTTTATAGTGTTGTCACCTTTTAAATTGCCCAAAGTTGGATATTTGATACGGAAATGTGAAATTTTAACCAATGCAAATGACCATACTTTCCTTTTTTACCAAAAATAAAAGCTCAAACGTGTAGAATTTGAGCTGCTTTTATTGTTTCATATGGTATTAAGGTGTTTCAGATACAAAATAATTGTTTTATCCAATAGTTCGAGGAAACTTAGGAAATATTTTTTGTCTTAAACTCTCTAGACATTTCTCATTTTTCATGTTTTTTCATAGCACACAACTGCCCAAGTAGGGACTGTCCTGCTCAAAGAAGGAAATAAGACAACTCAGAATTGTTGCATACTTAAAATATACAAGGATGTTAGTGTATTTATGAAGATTGAACATTTATAAAAACTGACATGATTGTTTTAGACTTAATTATAAAAGTTTACTAGGCAGTTGTAATTGCACTGGACTTTATCTTACTTAAAATAAATACAATGTTTTATGTCTTCCTTTTGCTAATATAAATAAAAGAATTTTGCAAAATTAAATTCCATGTCCATTTCTTTCTTGTATGTTCTTTTGTTTATCCATCAATATTTTACTTGACAATATGAATATTTTTATTTCTCGTTATACACTTTGCACTGTCTTTTCCACACTTAACATATTATATTAGATGTATATTAAATTCATTAATTAAGACAAACAGGGTAAATCAGTCAGGTAATGTCTGTCGGCTTTTCCCAGTTAGGGGTTGTCACAGCAGAACTTCGGTCCACTAATGACTGGCAGTGGATTTTTACGGTGCCAAGGTGCCAGCCCAACACCCAACCTTCAAAAAAGGCACACCCATTAATGCACACACCTACCTGCATGTCTTCAAATATCACTCGACCGCAGGGAGGACATTCAGACTCCATACAGAAGGCGCTCCAGCTGAGAGTCAAACCTCTTGCTGTGAGGTGACAACGCTAACCGCTGCACCACCGCGGCCTTGATAAATGGTAAATCAGTAATGAGTTAAAACACTCTAATGCCCAGTCCAGAATGTATTTTCCAGTTTATAAAGTATTCTAGAAATGTATCAGTTTGTTAATATTTCCAAAATTATTCAAAATCAAATTCAATAAATATTAGTAAAATATTAAAACATGTTACACCACCAGACTTTTTCATCTGTAAATGTTTAGCATTTTTCATCTCCCTAATGAAATGCCAGGACTCTCAATCTGGAGTCCCAAAATACTCAAAAAAAAGAGACCAAAAATACAGGAAAAGAGTGAAAACTGAACATCACTCTTCACCTTTAAACTTGTTTTTGCAGAGGTGAAGCACCACTGTAACTCTTAATGTGGAGTGGAAGACCTCCACATCCCACAAACTTATACATGTCAAGTCAGAGCTCACCATACATCAGAGGAAAGTAAATATTCTGAGAAAAGACAATCTTGGACTTAGTGTGAGTCTGGATTTTCTGTCATTCAGTCTGCATATTCGAGTCCCAACATTTTAAATGGTTATCATATATTTTTTTTTGTCAGTTCTAATGAATTTACCTGTCTGTCATCAAAGACTTTAAGAGTATCATCCTCTGCTACCTAGCTGGGTAATACAGTAACCGTTATCTTAATATTTCATACTGTAAAAGGCTTTCAGTATTAATTATGCCTGAAATTATTTTAGCAGCTGGCTTTTGACAAACTTGTTTCACTACCGTGCTGATACACCAACAATAATGTGTCAGTGTCATGGTGATGACTTTGTTTGACAGTTGAAATGAAACTAAGTTTAAATTAGCTACCCTTTAACTGGCTCCAAAAAAGCATTGATATGTTCTCAGACCACTCATGAGTGATTTTATTTTTATCAAATGTGTTACTGTATATGAGACAGTCAGTTTCTTCTAAACTAAAATGAATCACAATTACTAATTTTTAAACTTTTGACACAGGAGTATCTCATTCACTTTATTTTAAAGAGTTGTATAAATTAGACAAACACAAATGTCAGTACCATTTACCTTTGGAAAGCTTAATGCACTGACTGACAACTGTTTTATCTTCTACATATAATGGAGCATTTCATGACACTTACATAGCCCTGCAGCAGGCTGCCATACTCTGAGTTATTCTGGATTTATATAGCTATAGTGAATATTTTACAGTTTATGCTGTACATGTAAACAGCTGCAAGTATACATAACTGTCCACTGTTTCCCTGAATAAAATGTTTTCACTGCTGTGTATACTGGCAAGCTGGGAAAGGGTAGTGTAACAGATGTAGTCATATAAGGAAAGACTGGGAAAAGACAGTGTAACAGATGTAGTCATATAAGGAAAGGCTGGGAAAGGGTAGTGTAACAAATGTAGTCGTATAAGGAAAGGCTGGGAAAAGGCAGTGTAACAGATGTAGTCATATAAGGAAAGGCTGGGAAAGGGTAGTGTAACAGATGTAGTCGTATAAGGAAAGACTGGGAAAAGACAGTGTAACAGATGTAGTCATATAAGGAAAGGCTGGGAAAGGGTAGTGTAACAAATGTAGTCGTATAAGGAAAGGCTGGGAAAAGGCAGTGTAACAGATGTAGTCGTATAAGGAAAGGCTGGGAAAGGGTAGTGTAACAGATGTAGTCATATAAGGAAAGGCTGGGAAAGGGTAGTGTAACAGATGTAGTCGTATAAGGAAAGGCTGGGAAAGGGTAGTGTAATAGATGTAGTCATATAAGGAAAGGCTGGGAAAAGGTAGTGTAACAGATGTAGTCGTATAAGGAAAGACTGGGAAAAGGCAATGTAACAGATGTAGTCATATAAGGAAAGGCTGGGAAAAGGTAGTGTAACAGATGTAGTCGTATAAGGAAAGGCTGGCAAAGGGTAGTGTAACAGATGTAGTTGTATAAGGAAAGGCTGGGAAAAGGCAGTGTAACAGATGTAGTCATATAAGGAAAGGCTGGGAAAAGGTAGTGTAACAGATGTAGTCGTATAAGGAAAGACTGGGAAAAGGTAGTGTAACAGATGTAGTCATATAAGGAAAGTAGTAGGAAGTTACAGCAGCATGTGTCATACAGAAACTGTTCTTCATACTAAGTTAATATATAAAACACCATAGAAAAAAGGATATACATTATTGAATGTTGCACACAATGCAGAGGCTGGTACACAAACTGGGACTTTTTGCCAGAGAGAGGGGCTTCCTAACTGTAATAGTTGTACCTGACTTTCTCTAGTAAATATTGCCACAGCTGCTTGTCAGACAAGACAGATAGGAGAAGTGGAGGGGAGGTCAAGTACTGGACTTAGTGGACCAGCAAGGACAATACATTTCACTAGTAGACCAATGTGAATGTAATGAAGCAAATTCTACCATCTGTAGTAGAACACACTGAGGCAGTGCAGCAATGAAAGACTTGCCCATCAAAAAAGTAGACCTTATGAAATGGTGGCACACTCCCAGAATGGAAAACAAAGCAAAAATGGACAGAAATGAAAGCTACCTGCAACTATACGGCATTTGAAAAGAGTTACGTTTTGTGTTTTTTTTTATCATCACCTTTAAACAGATGCCCTGTGGTTTTCTAATATGATAAAGAATATATTCTGATACACAATTGTATAAAAAGAGGAGAATTACAGGAAATTTAAGAGGTGACAAAATGAATAAATCTGCAACAGAAACAGGAAGCAAGTCTACTTAGCTTTCAGATATTAGAAAAAAATATGCCTGGGGCTGAATTTTTCGGTGTGGTACAAGGTGTGTAATTCTGTAGGTGTCAGATCAGTAT
The DNA here is from genome assembly GCF_019279795.1 of Protopterus annectens. Taxonomy (NCBI): domain Eukaryota; kingdom Metazoa; phylum Chordata; order Ceratodontiformes; family Protopteridae; genus Protopterus; species Protopterus annectens. The sequence goes on from NC_056725.1 coordinate 413,553,083, forward strand.
TGCCAAGCAAGCCAGGAATCAAAGTTAGAATCCTCTGATCAGCATACTTATATTTAATCTTTTACATAGTCTTTATTACATTTATATAAAATACATTGTGGTCCTCAATAATGCAATATCTCAGTTTGTCTTTATAAACTTAACTTAGCTCTCAGCTTAGCCAAAGTATCAAGAATTATCTTCTTTCTTCCAAGTTTGTATTGGATCATGTGTAGACATAGTGTTATTAAAATGAGGAGTTTACTTAGCCATAGATAAAAACATCCTTAAAACTATTCTTTTATATTTTCTTATATTTTACTTACTATATTTAAATCTACTGGTTTAACCATCTTGTAAATAATTTTTTATTCTTTATGTATTCATTTATAGTTAATGTCAGTGCCTATTGCACATTAAAATGACTAGAGCTGATAACATTTTACTAGTCTTGCTGCTCTGTGCACTCCCTAGTAGGCCTGCCCTGAAATCTCAGGGTATTATAGGTATTTAACCTATAACGTCATCGGGTATTATAGGTATTTAACCTATAACGTCATCAGGTATTATAGGTATTTAACCTATAACGCCATCGGGTATTATTGGTATTTAACCTATAACGCCATCATTCTCTTTTTTGATTTCCCCAAATACAGCTCAGCTGAAGATATTATATGACCATTGTTACTGAATGGACTCAGTATTAGTTTTTCATTTCTTTGGGCATGCCACAAACAATTGCAAAATAATGTCTCTTCTGTGAATACATGGGCTTTTGATGTGCATAAAAGGACACATTCCCTGATGTTGCAGCCCCTTAAGAATGCAAAATCAGAGCACTTTTTTTTTCCTTTTACTGTTAAATACTCCTTTATTGTCTTTATTTTCATTTTGATGACTAGATTAATCCCATTAGACCTGTGGCCTATTTTTAGGGGAGACCCGCAGTCATACTAATACTGACTATGGGAGCTTTGATCAAGACACCTAGGAAATTTCTAGTATGGTATTTTTGTCCTCATTTTCTTTGTATATAATGTTTGTGTAAATATAAATGTTTTGTTTGATCCTTGTATATATGATTTTGAAAAAAACAATTATTTGTGATAAAACAATATAAATAATTGTTAGTTTTTTCAGTAAGTGCTTTGATGTCATCTACGTCAGCTACCACTAACTTGGACAAATGGGACCTCAGTTTAACATCTCATTTGAAGGTTGACACAAGCAGAAGTGCAACATCTCCATAATGCTGCATTGAAGTGTCAGTACTGGAAAATACTTGTTTGAGAAGTTCACCAAAGCAATGGACAACAGCAAAACAGTTCCTACTGCCTACCTTGACCTGGCCAAGGCATTTGACACAATACCCTACTCGGGCATTATTGACAAACTCAAGAGGTTAGGTATAAGGAACCAAAATAAAAACTCAAAACAAAACCCAAAATCTGCAATGACCAGCCAAGGTGCAGCAGATACAACCAAAACTTTAATAATAAGATTAAGTGCTTTCTTGCAGCTTATAACAACAGACTTCTTCAGAATCTAATTAAACATCCAAACAATCACATTTAAATAACCCACTCTTAGAATGAAATGTCTTTTTAAACTAATCATGAAGCAAAACTCACCCAGCACCCAACCCATTAAAATAATTACACATTGTTGAAAGCCAATTAAATACATTGTTTAAAAACTTGAATTAAACAGTATAATATTACAAACAATATATATATATATATATATATATATATATATATATATATATATATATATATATGGATCTACTTTAAAACAGTGAATTACCATAATGTCAAGTTGCAGAACAACGTGACAAAAACCACAAAACTTTACATTACCGAACATTCATATCAGTGTAAGTTCTGACAGTGAAAGGAGGCAGTTGGCCAAGATAGTGAATTTTGCCCTTTTCTCCGCTGTAGTGTGATCTGGGAAGGTGAGGGTGAAGGTTCCCACTTGGGTGGATTTTATTTGCTTTGGTTTGTTTTTTATTTCATGTTGGACAAGCGTTTACTTACATGGTAAAACCTTATGATGATGTGAATGTTCGGTAATGTAAAGTTTTGTGGTTTTCATCTCGCTGTTCACACATTATATGCACAGAGCTTAAGAATACTAGAAATAGATAAGTGCTCATTCAGACCTGGGAACTGAAGGCTGTTAAGTTTAATTTGCCACATCAACTCTTTAACATCTATCAAATCTTCCCAGGATCCGCCCCTTATACTTTTACACACCATATCTACCACAAAAAAATGAAAAATGTGTGAAGGGAACTGCATAAAATGTTTAAATAGAGCACTGTTATTATTTTTATTCTTTAAATCTAAATTGTGCTCATATATATGATTCCTGAGCCAACCTTTAGTTTTGCCAATATAAAAACCATTACATGATTGGCACAACGCACTATATATAACTCCAACAGAGTTACAATTACAATGATAATATTACTAAATTTTACTGTATTAATAATTAGTAAATCCTTCTCTAAATGGATTGTGGACAACAGCCACATTTATAAGTGCCTCTTTTTTGTTTGATGTCAACAATAAATAATTTTTCATCATTTCAAAGTATTGTTTGAAAGATCTAGCCCTTTCTGTAAACAGCTACTGGAACTTGACCCAACACATACATGATAGCAGGCCGCAGTGGTGCTGCAGTTAGCATTGTCACCTCACAGCAAGAGATTCTCAGCTGGAGCACCTCCTGTGTGGAGTCTGCATGTCCTCCCCACGGTCGAGTGATGTTTAAAGACATGCAGGTAGGCGCATGCATGAATGGGTGTGCCTTCTTTGAAGGTTGGGTGTTGGGCTGGCACCTTGGCACCGTAAAAATCCACTGACAATCATTAGCCGACTGGAGTTCTGCTGTGGCGACCCCTAACCGGGAAAAGCCGAAATACATTAGTTTATGAAAAAAAATACTCCAGTTCTTTTTGAGTATATGTATAATGTTACTGCTCTCACAATTAAAAGTAGTAATAAATGCTGTAGAAAATTTTTTTTAACATGATCAACCCTTAAAGGGCAAGATGCTGTATTACCCTTTCTTAATAAAGGTAAATAAGTTCCATTCATTCTTTTATTTGACATCTCTTCAAAAATTACAGTGATAATGTTATTGGGGTAACCTGTGGAAGTAAACATGGAACTCAACTTCTGTCCTTCCATCTCAAATAATTCATCTTCATATACCATACGTGCAAGATGTACATACTGCCCATTAACAATAGCCCTCTTCTGATGTACAGGATGACAACTAGATAAGTGAAGCATACTATTGAAGATTAGATTCTGAAGAAGTCTGTGGTTATAAGCTGGACAAAAGCACTTAATCTTATAATTAAAGTTTTGGTTGTATCCTCTGCACCTTGGCTGGTTGTGGCTCCTTTCAGGTTCTGGTTTGAGGTTAGGTATAAGCCTTTATGTCACCCTGTAAATAGTCAGCTGGCTCACAGACAGGACCCAAGGAGTTAGAACTGGAGAGTCCACCTCTACAAGGAGGCCAGTCACAAGGGGGGTCCCCACAGGGATTGGTCTTGGGACTACTTCTTTCAGCATTTACTTCTCTAAAGTCATGGCAAATGTTAAGGGCCTCTGGCTGACTAAATTTGCAGATGATTACAAATTCGGAGGAGTCATAGAATCCCACACTGACACTAATGTTCTCCAGGAAGGGGTGACACAAACAACTGGTGTCAGAGCCATGGACCAAAATTAAATGCCAAGAAATGCATAATAGTATCCTTTGTGACTTCATCCAGTCCTAGTACTATCATATTGACAATACACCACTGAGACTCTACACAGTGGTCAGGGACTTGGGAACACACATAGACAGTAATCTGACCTTTGAGCATCGCATGTCTACAGTAGTGAGGAAATCATTCTATAGTATGCAAATTATATAGACAAGTATGTTATATAGGTGCAAGGAGGTCATTGTTCTACTGTATTCAGCATTCATCAGACCTATCGTTAAGTACAATGCCCCCTTTGGTATATTCCTAACCGGGCACACCCAAACAATTGGAATGTCCACAGAGGTTCATCACTAAAAGAATACAGGGTGTAAGTAACATGTCCTATGCAGGCCACCTCAAAGCCCTATCCATATATTCTGTCGCCTACAGGCTGCTGAGCGGAAATATATACCTGCCATGCAAGGCATTCTCAGACCCCACCCTGATGGACCTCCTGCATAATCTGCAAAACATACAGCACCAGAATTACCTTCCAAAGGCTTAAACATTGCCTGTAATATAAATAGGACCTGCTAGAGAGACAGGTATGTATCCCAGACTACCCTTTCTCTGGAGCAGGCTCCCTATCCAAGTGAAGCAGTGTTTCAAATTAATCCAATTCAAATGTAACTTAGACAATTGTATGGGGAACAGGAAATTTATCCCTGGCTTGGCACCTATGTCTCTAATAGACACAGGTAGCCTGTAAATGGTTCAGGCCCCTGTTTACACTTAACAAGGGTACTAGAACTCGTCAGAGATTTAGAATGCACAGCTAGGCATAAAATGACCCTTGTGGTTGTTAGCCTAGTATACACCTATGAACCTTTGAACCTATAAAATGGATCTGGGTGGACACAGAAACAGAACTCACAGTCATGTGATCATTCAACATTTAAGGTGATTGTGTTACTTCCCAAAACACTGACATTATTTATTTAGGCATCAGGATCCATAAAACAACTGTTCTTGAATTTTTACAAAACGTAGTTTGCTTTTTCCTTTGTAAAATTAGGGTATAAACTTGTTTTTAAGGGCAAAATTGCCATATATTTAGGTATATCAGAATCTAAATAATGATTGCAGGATAGCTGTGCCTTTATAGGGAGTTATCATTAGTGAGTTAATGTGTCATGTGACCTTCTTCATTACAGCAGTTCAATAAAGGTTTTTATTGAATGCACATTATGTTTAACACATGTTCACTTTGTCTTCTTCACTATGCATATGCATTATTATATACATATGCTACAGTGTGTTTTAAAGTTCTATAGAGAATTGTATGTAAAATGAGACAAACAAATTTGACTTGACATCTGCTTTCTAATCACATCATGATTCACATTTTTGGCTAATGCATATCGCACTGTTTCTTTTTTTTTTTTTTTTTTTTTACTAAATGTATTTCCGTTTGACTTCTCATATTGACATAACACATTAACTAACAAATTAATGGGTATTTTCTATGATTTCTCCCTTTTTGTAATTCTGGATATTTTCTGCATATTGCAGACCATATAAATGCATGCAGTTTGGAAAATAAAATGTCTGTTCCAAAGGCCCATGAAGCAGGTGATGGTGTAAATTGTGCACTGGCTTTACTGAGTCATTGTACAAGAACAGTGCTTGGCTGCAGACCTCCCAACCATTCCGAATTACTCGGTTTTTACCGAGTTTTGGGGTCCAAATGAAGGGGTGCCACGATTCCCGAGTGGCATCCCTTCATTTCCGATTTTTCTTTGCATTTTTAAAATTTTTGCGCTGTCAGAGCTGACATCATCATGTGCGCAATGACATCAGCTCTGCCAGGCTACCAGCCAGTCGGAATTGAGCTCAAGGAGCTCACATCATAATTTCCGGCTGGCTGAAATGGCGGGTGTTATCTCTACTCTACATACTTGTGAGAGGCTGAACTACCCATGAACGGGGAAACATACAACTATCTGGAAGTGTATCAAAGCGTACCTGGACTGTCAGGACATTATCTTTAATTACGGTATGAAGTATGGTAGTTTCCGATGCTCGCTTTAATGCTAATTCGTAAGGTACACACCGTTCTAATTAGACATCTCCGTAAAGAGAGTTCGCAGAATGAAGGTGCAGTTGAAGGTATTATTGCGCTTACTCCTGCTTAGTCTTTCATTGCGTTTCACGCCAAATTAGAAAGCAGGATTTGAAATTCTTCAAATGCATTAATGTTTTCTAGTTTACCGGTAGTAAGGTTTAGTTTTCTTTTTCATGAGTACATACGAATCTGTATATACCTTAGTTTAGTGGTTCCCAGTAATGGTGTAAATATAACAAGCCTGAACTTTTTAATTTTATCAATGAGTCTAGGCAAAACAGCACCAAACTGAACGAAATAAAATTTGAGTACTCTGCACAGACCATAACAACTGAGACGTAAGGTGGTACTCTTTCATAAATGTAAAAAGCACAGCACTTTATTTTGAGATAATTGCTTTCTTGTATACACTACGTTTGATTATATTACCTACTTACTGCCTGTCATGCCCATTAGTAGTTTATTCGTAAATGCAATATGGCAGTTTTGTAGCGAAAACACTTTACTGTAGCTAAAACAATAATGTCAGTGGCTTGGAAATATTTTCTGGGTGGTTTTCAGAATGTAAAGTAGTGCGCTTCCAGCCTTGGGTGCACTTTCTAGCGGGTAGGGAAACATCTTGTATTCCACTTTTGAGCAAGCTGATGTTATCTTTTTGAAGGTTTTCAGTATTAAGTTTAAAAGAATCATTTGTATTTCATAATGTGTACATATGTTCTCTCTCCGAGAGCCTTTTAGGGAAGAGCAATACCAAAATCACTAAGTATTGTGAAGGTTGACATATTGAATAGGTGCATGCCTCTTGCATTAACTGCTAGCTGGCTGCATTTAGATAGAGTAAGAGAGCAATGCGCTGTTTGTTTAATAAAGTCTATAAATCTGAGAATTCTGTTTGTAGCAGTCCGAATTAATGCAGTGTTCTATGCAGAGAGTAATGAAGTAATTGGGAAAGCATATTCCAGTCTAGGTAGGAGCATACTGACAGCAGTAGCCCTTCTGTTTTCTGAAGTAAATAAATTGGATATTTTGTAAGTTAGCTTAAGCTGAGACAGTGTTTTATTTTCCTATGATTATGGAAGTATAAACTTAGAGCTACCATTAGGCTTAGAGAGTTCTGAAATGTAGTAATGGGCAGTATAAGTACCACTCAGGTCTATTTTAGAGATGTCTTTAGCATCTCGATCCAGTTTTCAGCAGGTTGAACCTGAAAATGGTCAATATTGATCAGTGCTCTACTCCAGTAATCAAATATAGATAGATAGATTATTCACATGCTGAAGAAGGTGGGCTACTATCATGTTAGTTTTTTATAGTATTTATGATTAGTTATTGGTTGTTATCCAGTTGCAGGGTCAGGTGAAACCATTTTGTAGTTCCTTATTCATTGAATTTGATATATTGCCTGATTTTGTAATGATACTATTGTCAGCATACATAATACAGTTAAGTTGTGGGAGGTCCCAAGAGAGGTCATTGATGAACAATGAAAACAACAGCAGTTCTAATACATCAATAAAATCTAGTAGCTAGTGGGGTTTGCAGATTCTTCAAGCCTATTTTTTAATAAGCAGTAAAATATGAAGAAGTCAAAAACATTAGTAAAATTGAAAAGCTGTAAAGTATTGTGTTTGCAGTACATTGATGAAGCTCTGTGGTTGTCAGTAGGGGAAAAAGGAGTTGCATAATATTATGTTATGGATATTAAACATGGACAATTTATTAGAAGAAGTCTAAACAAACTATTACTATCCAGACAAAGTGCATATAAATAGATACAAAGAATAAGGTGAGATAATATCAGGCTTGTGTATTCTGTGATAAAATGTGTCAACAAAATCTTTAGTCCTCATCACTTGGAAAAGAAAATACCTTTTTCATTTCAATTATGACACCTGCATTGTTTGTAGAATTACCTGTTACAAAGAAATAAGGGATTAATTTTTCTCAAAAGTATTAGTCTACGAAAGAAACATATGTGTCTTCCTGTATGAAGCAGAAATCAGCATTCATGTTGTTGTGTGTGTAAAAAAACTTCCTATTGATGGGAATTTGCAGTGCCAAGTTTATTTTCATTGTGAGACAGCATTGCTTTGTTTAATAGATGTCTGTTAGTGTCTGTGCATTGTGTTGTAAAATGCAAAAATAAAATCCAAATAATCATTGTAGAAGTAAAGCAGTACTAAGCACACATTAGTGTTTATGGTAAATGGGGTGAAATAGCCAGGTAATGGGACATTGGAATGGCCGCATGAGGACTCTGGTGCCATATTTCGATATTCTGTTCTTCAGTTTGCATTTGAAAGTTGGTATCCCACAATTCCATTGGAGTGGGCGGGGTTACATAAGTATGCATGCAAATTTTATGTTAATCAGTGTACAGATTTGTACCTATTTTTCATGGGCCTTGTCCAGATTTTTGATGTTTCCAGGTTGAGAGGTATGCTTGGCTGGAATTTATGACCCTCATTGGGACTAGAATGAAATGTTACCTATGTCTTCCCACCCGAAGCAGTACAAGGTCCACTTGTCTGGTGAAGAAAGTGGCCATTTCCTGGCGGTTGATGCCTAATTTTTTAACTGAGCATGTAGCTGTTGCAATGTCACCATGGTAATCTTTCTACATCAGTGAGCCTTGCATGGCATGCTGGTATGGCGGTAATGCTATGTAGGCTTCCTTATCTGTTTACTCTGAATGGAAAAACAAGTACGATTACTGGCGGTGTTCACCCCTGCATCAATAAACTATAGTGGCAATTACAAAGGTCATTAAGACAGTTGCTCTCATGGACTTAATTTTCTTAAATTTTGAATCATATAAAACAGAGAGAAATGGTTTCCATTATTTGCAAATAGGAACCTAAAGAATTAATTCTGTTCTGCTGATATAGCAATATAAGAACTGCAGCTCAGAAAAGCAGTGTTACACCTGGAACTTTCATGTATTGCATAAACAATCATGATCTAACTGGCGATTAGAACTTCAGTTTGTCTTGTACTTAAGGAATTGATTTTGCGAAATTGATTTTTAGTCTGAAACCCAAAATAAATGATTACGATCTGTGATCTGATTATGATTCTCTATAAGATCATGATGTCTGTATAGCAGTCTGTACCACAATATCATATGCAATCAACAAATGCTTGTGTCCCACAAGCCACTGTGACACAACAAGCAAAATGACAGGATGCCATTCAGTCTTGTATATATAGATCCATTTGTACAGTTTTCATGAGATGCTTGAGTACAACTGAATTAGTAACGTCAACAGCATTCCACTTTTAAACCACAAGTTATAACGTTGGACAACAATTGACATATATTATTATCATATTGTGTATAAATACAGGCCATATATTACATACTGGATGCCATAAAGTCATAACAGAAGGATAATGGTAAATGTAAAGACCCTTAAAACCTATGTAAGCAGCATGTACTGCTAATGTACATATGATATTCGAATGCTGTCCATGTTGAAAAATGTGGTATCAGCATAAAAAAAATACTGCAAACTAAGCTGTATCATCAGTTGATCTAAATATCTTATTTCTATAGTCACATTCCTGTTGTTTTAAACTATTCATCTATGCTTTCCTGAGGGAATTCTGAGTAGTTAGTTATGTACAGCTGTAATGAATCAGAACTGATTGAGCATTTGCAGTTCGTATTAATTAATGTTGATTTCATTTTTATCCAATATTTTAATTATCTCGTAAAGACTAATAGCTGTATTTTATGTATTGTATCTCAATAATAGAATTCAGAGTGTGATATGAGAAAACAGGGGTAGTATGTATATGCCAGCAGTTACTGTTATGAATTATGTTATGCTGGATGTGTGAAATATACAGGCATATATATATATATATATATATATATATATATATATATATATATATATACACACACACACACACACACACACATGCATATATTCTCTTATATGGGCCATGAACAGTGCAGAGTGAACATGACACTTTCAGACAGATGATAGCAGTGACATCTGCAGTTCTATATCAGCATTTTGGTGCATAAATATAAACAAAAGCCTTTATCAAGTGTAAAAGTTATTCGTTCTTCATAAAACCACTGAAGATGCGCATTATACATTCTCTTCTTCTGTATCTCCATCTACAGATCCATCAACAGAGATCCAGTGACAATGAAAGAGGAAGGTCACTATAGTACGTTTGTCCAGTGCTAAGTCATCATCAGAGGAACTGGTGAGATCCCGTCAGGCCTGGGGAAGGAGCCATTTTGGGAGCAGTTGCTGGATATGCTTCCATTGAGATGCTTCCTGTTCCAAGGCTGAAACAGCTTGCAAGGGTGTTGGAGGATGCTATGGCTGAGATTTTGCCTCCTGTCCTGCTCAGTTCTATATATCCCTCAGCCAATCCTGCACAGCTTCAGAGGAGCACATTTACCTGCCATATAAGGAGATGATACTTACAGCCAATGACGTCTGGGCCATTTGTAAGAAATGGTAGTCCACAGTTTCCATGATCAAAGAATCAAATGCAGTATTCCACCTTATGTTTAACTCATACTGAAATGGAACTGCAGTAAATGTTAGTTACAGAGATGTGAACAATTTGAAAAAAACACAGATATGATATACTGTACATGGTTCTCCTCTTCAGACAAAGATGGTCTTAAGAGACCTGGGTATGTATGTGGACAATTCTCTCATTCAGTCATCATGTTCCCAACATATTCAGGAAATCCTTATTTCTAGACTAGTTATTTACAAGGGAATATCTTCAAGAAACAAGAAGTTAGTCTACCCATGTAATCTTCAAAAAATAGAGAATGGCCAAGCGGTACAAGTAATCCAAATATTAGGCTGTTCAAGACCTCAACCGTAACAAAATTCTAATTTATTGCAAAGTAAGGCGGAAACACAATAATAAGACACTTGTAAAATAAAATAAAATCACATAGCACATAAATGCTGAAAAATCACTACATTTTCGTCACAGGGGACTTCTTCAGATGCATAATAAAATCTAATACAACTTTGTTATTTTATATACCCTATATCATACGAACCACCAAAGACATTGAAAAACCTATTAAACAGCATTTTAACCCTTTAATGTACCCTTTACTAAAGCTGCCTAAATTCCTGAGGTGGATTCCATTCGTTCCATTTGAATTTAGGTAGCTTTAAGATAGTAAGGGGTACATTAAAGGGTTAAAATGCTGTTAATAGATTTTTCAGTGTCATTGGTGATCCATAGGTTATAGGCTATATAAAATAACGAACTTGTATTAGATTTTATTATGCATCTGAAGAAGTCCCACGTGACAAAAATGCAGTGATTTTTCAGCGTTTATGTGCCATGTGATTTTATTTTATTTTACAAGTGTCTTATTGTTGTGTTTCCACCTTACTTTGCAATAAAAGAGAATTTTGTTATGGTGGTGGTCTTGAAGAGCCTAACATTTGGATTACCCATGTAATCTTCCCTTATCAGACCCATAACTGAATATAGTACCCCCTTTTGGATATATAAAGCCAAGCATATCACTCAAATGGAAAGGCCCCAGAGATGTGTAACCAAGAAAATTAAAGGTCTCAGAATCCTTCAATTACCCAGAAACACTTGCATGACTTCCATTGTACATAGTAGCCTACCTGCAGCCCTGAGGTGACATGTGTATATTTTTTAGCTAGAAAAGGCACAATCTATTACCTTTGATGCCCTATTTCCTTGGAAAACCAGTGCCCTTACAGATGTCTACATTAGAGAGTGAAATCTGTACCAAAAGACTAATAAGATTCACTTGGAGGATGGGCTTCTAACACAGTATATTCCAGTCTATAGAATAAGGTGCCACTACAGGCCAAACAAAGTACTGCCTTGGCTTCAAGTCTAGTGTTGATAACTGGATGGGTAAACACAGACCTGCGCCAGGAATGACATGTACAGCCCTGCTTGGTTTGGGAGGTAAGCATTTGAAATGGGTTGCAAGAACATTTAAGATTTTTTTTAAGATGCTTATGGCTAAGTGTCTTATGGTGTTCCTGGTCACTTGCTGTGTCCCTATGTTCCTAATACCATATAAAGCTTTGATTGTTGCACGCATATGATGTACTACATATTTGTATACTGACTTCCTGTTATGTTTGCTAGGTAGGTCATCTGACATGTTGCTCTGTACAAATTACTGCAAATTACTGTTGTTGTATGCAAATTACTGCAAAGACATGCAACTCATTTCAAACTCAGCAAATGGCAGTTTCCATCTCTATAGCTTTGGATACAACACAACAATACAGTGTGTACCATCACGCAAAGAACACATGGCATTTTATTTGTGATGTGGTAGTATGTCACATACATGTTATGAACATGGTCAATAGCAACAGATAAGCAGTAAGTGACATACATGCAACTGGAAATAATACACATGACTTTGTATTGCTTGTTAGTCGTGCTTCTCCTGTACATAAGTGTAGCATCGAGCTCACAGAGTGACCATGCTAATACATGATATATAAAAACATTTTTGACTATGTTGAAAAATGCTTTCAAGTCACATAGTGGTGATTTATATGGATAAGTCCTCTTCTTCTATATTTGTGCCATGCAATGTTCAGTGCAGTGTTTTTCTGTAAAATGTGTTACATTGCTAATGTGTCAGACAATTTGCCCATCACATCAGCAGCACCCATATTATTGATGTGTATACTATTTACATATATACATCAAGATGCCTCTGTTATTTGTTTTATCTTAGGCAGATGTGTTATTTTGCCTCATTGCACATTAACACAGCATATTGTTTAAATGCTGTGGTGATGGCATGTGTTTTAATTATTTGTGAGCAGGTCACTATGCAATGCTGCTGACACAAAGAAATAATGTGCACTAACGTTTCTTTATATATACATATACATATGTAAGACATAGGTCGTGTCATGCGTTTGTTGGAATGAATCGTTACAAAATTTATCTGGAAGACATTTGCACTAACAGCAGTAGATGACCAACATATAAAATGTTTTGCTCAGTCAATAACAGGAGGAAGAAAATCATGGCAAAAACTAGGAGGTGCAGCCCCCAGCAGGATAAAAGCACTCTTGTTAAACTAAACAAACAACTCAGAGCACAAATAAAGTCTACCAAAGCCAAATTTAAGGTAAGTTTGGCCTCCCAGGCCAAGAACGACCACAAAGCATTCTTTAGCTATGTCCACAACCTCAAAGGCAATATACAATTGTGTGCAGAACTCATTGTAAATGGAGCCACCTATACTGAGCCAGAAGATATAGCAAACCTCCTGGCTGCTAAATCCAGCTCTAACTTTACTCCTCTCTCCCCCTCAACCTTCCCTCAAGAAACATCATCAGATATAACTCTCCTACTATCACTAAGGAACAGGTCCTTAATGCCCTCTCTAAGACCAAGAGCACTGCATCAATGGGCCCAGACATTATCCCAGGATGCATTCTAAATACCATGAAACATGAAACATGACCTAGCAGGGCCTCTGGAATTGTTATTTAACTGTAGCCACCAAACAGGCTTTGTGCCTCATGAATGGAGAAAGGCAACAGTCATTCCTCTGCACAGAGGAGGGCCATCTACAGACCCTGGAAACTACAGACCCATAAGTCTCACTAGTCTTATATGTAAAGCCATGGAAAGAATTATCATGGAGATGATCAACAGAGATATAGTAAACCTCCAGATACTGGACCCAACCCAGTTTGGTTTTGTCAATGGCTGATCATCCCTACTCAACCTGGTGGACTTCTTTGAGAAGGTCACCAAAGCAATGGATGAGGGCAAAATTCTTCACACTGCCTACCTTGACCTGGCCAAGGAATTTGACACAAAACATTGTTGACAATCTCAAGAGGTTAGGTACAAACCCATATGTCACCCAGTGGATAGCCAACTGGCTCACAGACAGGACCCAGGAAGTTAGAATTGGGGAGTCCACCTCTACAAAGAGGCCAGTCACAAGTGGAGTCCCTCGAGGATCAGTCCTTGGACTTCTCCTTTTTGGCATTTACTTCTCTAAAGTCAAGGCCAATGTCAGTGGTCTCTGGCTAACTAAATTTGCAGATGATTGCAAACTGGAGCTGTCATTGAATGTCACATTGACACAAATGTTCTCCAGAGGGGCTGACACAGACAAACAACTGGTGTCAGAGTCAAGGACTAAAACTAAATGCCAAGAAATGCATAATAGTATCCTTTGGGACGTCATCCATCCCTGGTAACTATCACATTGACAACACACCCCTTAGAGATGACCCAGTAGTCAGGGACTTAGGGATATGCATAGATAGTAATCTAGCCTTTGATTATCATGTGTCTACAGTGGTGAGGAAATCATTCTATGTTGCGTAACTTATAAACAAAGGTATGGCATCTAAGTCCAAGGAAGTCATTGTTCCACTGTATTCGGCATTCATCAGTCCTATCATTGAGTACATTGCCCCCTTTGGTATGTACTTAACCAGGCATATCCAACAACTGGAATGTCCACAGACGTTCCTCACTAAAAGAATACAGGGCGTAAGTAATATGTCCTATGCAGACCACCTCAATTCCTTATCTCTGTATTCTGTCTCCTACAGGCTTTTGAGGGGAGATCTATGCCTGTCATACAGGACATTATCAGACCCCACTCTGATGGACCTCCTGCATATCCACAAAACAAACAGTACCAGAATTACCCTAAAGACTTAAACCTTGCCTGTGGTATAAATAGGACCTGCTGGAGAGATAGGTATGTATCCCAGAGACTACCCCATCTATGGAACAGGTTCCCCATCCATGTGAAGCAGAGTTCCTCCCTAATCCAATTCAACTTGGACAATTGGATGGGAAACCGGAAATTCTTCCCTGGTTTGGCACCTATGTCTCTGATGCAAACAGGTTATCTGTAAAGGGTTCATCTCTCAGGCCCATACTCACATTTATCAAGGGTATCAGAACTTGTCAGAGATTTGGGATGCATGGCTCAGCTTAAAAAGGCCCTTGGGATCATTAGCCTAGTAAACACCTGTGAACCTATGAATCTAATATAATGAGGGAAACATTTATGATACTGTCACATTACAGACATGTAGCAATTCATACAGATTTATCAGAATGTGAATATTGAGAGCAGTAGCATGTTTTGCAGTTGGTCTGATTGTCATACCTAAGTGCGCCATATTACATTATCCAAGTCAAAAGCATACACAGCTCTTTGGCTTTGCCCCCCCCCCCTTAAGTGCATCAGCCAAGGGCTTCTTTTCCTAACTTTTTTCTAGCCACATGTCTTCCTTGTGTATTTGTGTTCACAAGGTATGTTGTTCCATATACACCTAGTTAATCATGTATGTCTGCTGATGCTAATATACCGTAAATGTGTCTTTCTGAACTTGTGGTGCCTGTAGATTTATACCCCTCCCTTCATGCTTTGATCTGTTAATGAATCTCTGCTGCCTCACATCCACATTCTTCATAGATATTTCTGATCCTTGCCTTGTCATATACTATGTGAAATACTGCATGCTTTTTCACACCCATTTCTTACACTGAACTAGAGGAGGTGCTTGCATTATGCAGTATAATTCCCTATAGAATCCATATGACATCATAAGTATATATAGGAATCATAGAAACCATAGGAAATACAAGGCTATTTGACCACTATATGTTCCTTGCCAATTATCATCCTCAGGCTATACCAACCTTTTCAAGGAGGCCCAGGCCTGTAAGTCCCAGAATTTATTTTAGGGCACCATCCAATTGTCTAACCTATGTTTAAAAGCTGATATTGAGTTTCATAAATTCACATGCAAGGGGAGTCTATTCCAGAACAAGGGCAGGTGCTGGGTCTGATGAAAGGGAATACTGCCAGCACAGCTAGCTGGAATTTTGTAAATAACTATATGTCATTGGTGAATATCAAAATGATTGATATAAGATGTTTGTGTTACAAATGTATTAGAACTGTATATCATGTGTATAGCAAACTCCTTGTACAGATGTGTGTGTTGAAAACATATTTGCAAAGTGCTGTTTGAAATGTAACCACAGTGTGCCCTACTGAAAGAGAACAGAAATGTACATGCACTATTGCAACTGCTTAAATTTATATATTTTAACAGTGAAAACTGGAATACAGTATGTTAACTTCAGTCCAGCAAACTTCAGAAAAATAACTTAAAATTAAATTACTTTATGGCTAGGCCATAAAATATGGTATATTTCAGTTTCCAATGCACCAAGAGATACTACGTATGTACTAGGAAACTTTCTGTATTGTCTTTAGAGTGAACTAATTACTAGTCTTGAAAGCATGAAGGAATGCAATTGTTTTATGACTTCCAGCATCTGCCGGAGATCTGAGGAGAAGCCCTTGTCTGTATATTTTTACAGGTAGATGCTAAATACTGCCAGCTTCATCAATGGTTGTTTTGCCTGGGAACTAGGGTCAGATGGCAAGAAGTGATGTCATTCTGCAAGCTATCCCAGCAGTAGTATTTTAGATATTATTTTGAGAAGTCACTTAGTGAGACAGGGCATATTGCATTCTGTCTTGGACCGGACAACAACTAGAAGATCCATTCACCACATCTGCCTTGCTCTATTAGTAAGTTCTCAGGTTATAGTAATTCTTATTTTATATATATATATATATATATATATATATATATATATATATATATATATAGTCAGAAATATAGTGAAGCTTAGTCTAGATATTTTTATTTATTTATTTGAGACTGTCCTTCAATGTTGTTTTAAATATTTTCTGTGGTTTTGATCTCTGATGTTACTGTGGATCTATATTTTGTATTGCCTTGTTCTTTTATTATTTATTATTAAATATATTTAAACCTTTCATTGTGGCTGATCTGTGTAGAGATATTTAAGTTTTGAGAGTACTTGCATATTTATTTGTTGACACTGTAGGCAACTCCTAATAGCCTTGCTCTTGGTCAAACTACCATTTGTGTTAATATTAATATTACACAGTAAGATTGGACACCCTTTGTTAAGGGCCTTAAGGTAGCTGGCAGAAGGGTTCTGGTGACAGTGAAAACTACCTTATAGTCTGGGCAAAAGGGGGCATAGCTAGTAAACCTGTGCCATCCCAGGTGTGTGTGTGTGTGTGTGTGTGTGTGTGTGTGTGTGTGTGTGTGTGTGTGTGTGTGTGTGTGTGTGTGTGTGTGTGTGTGTGTGTCTATGCGCATACATGTGTTCATGTGTGTAAAAGAAATCTCCAAGAGTGCGTACGTTAGCTACTTGGGCAGGGACATGCACTAGTTGGACAGAGAGAGTGTTGGAGTACTTGGCTTGGATCCCTGGCTAAGGACTGAACTCTATAGCTGTGCCAATAAGGAGTTTATTGGGGATCTGGAGAAAGAGGGAGAAATGAGCCCAGGACTGACTGTGGTATCTGTGTGCTCTTAAGGGAAATTGCACTTGATGCAAAAAGCTGCATCTGGAAATACTGTGTGTGACCTGTCATCATCCCAGTGTACATTCCCCACTGGTGCCAGTGGTGAGGATTGAGGCTCCTTGATTACTGGTCCAGTGGTGGGTAAAGAACCTATTTATCCATTTATTTTTTTTTTACCTGGTGTAAATTCAGATTTTTTTTCTAATGTTGGCTATACTGTCTAATATATCAAGAAACAAGAGGTCTTAGATAATAGGGTCCTTGAGGGCACAGAAAGACAGCCACATGTCTCTCCTCATAAGCCCATGTGACACAGAGTACATGGTCAGTGATTCTGGACTTTCTTGATATGTACAATTTTTGAAGCCCAAGATCCTTTTTTTATAAAACCTTCCTATTTTTTTTACTTTTCATGTGCCCAGTGAGATACCTGCCAAAGGGTGCATTATATTCTATAATGGTTCTAATCAGGGCAAAGTACAGGGGAGCAATAACTTCCCTGGTTTTATATGAGATACCCTTTGTAATTAACTGTGAGATACAGAAGGATTTTCTGACTAAGGTTTCTCCATGTTGATCGAAGGAGAGGTAACCATTGACCCAAGTGCCCAAGTCCCTGATCACAGACTCACTGGAGAGTTGGATGTCATTTATACAGTAAGTAGTAAGAATTTGTTGTTTTCTGATAGAGATTATACTGAATTTTGTAGCATTTTGTTTAAGTCCTTTTTCAGTACACCAGGAGTTAATCCAAGTTAATTCTCTCTGAATGATTTAATATAATTGATTGACTCAACAACTACACCCAACTTATAATCCTCAGTAACTTAGTCAGAGATCCTTGTTATCATTGTTTTGGTCAAGACATAAATGCCAAAAAGGAGAGGCTCTAATACAAACCCTGGCCATTGCCACTGATCACCTTTTCCCTAACTAAGGAGGCATCACTGACCCTGACAACATGCATTTTATCCTGCCAATTTGCAGTCCATCTTACCACTTAGGAATCAATGATTAAAAGACATTCGCTTATTTACAATCCCATAATTTCTGGTATGGCATCAAACGTCTTTGCCAAATCCAGGTAGACAGCATGAACTGTGTGCCCACTGTCACCACTGTCTACCACCTACGTGATCTTTTCAAAGAGGTTCACAAGATTGAACAGTCATAACCTACCATTAACAAATCTAAATTTCTGCAGGCTGGGCCTGATCTATTTTTTTAATGTCATGATTTATGAGGTCAACGATGATGCATTTCATGGCTTTACAGACAAGACTAATAAGGCTAATGGTTGTGTAGTTTCCAGGATCAGTGGTGGGTGCACCCTTATATAGTGGTATCACCACCACAGTCTGCTTTGACTTTGGAAGATATCCTCTGGTAAGGTTTAGGCTGAGTGAATTAATTAGGTGATCAACAAGCGCTTGCTTGACAATTTATTACATGACTGACCTGATATATTGTCAGGATAAATTGAAGGGGTGTTTTTGGTCTTGGAAAGTGCTTTAAGGATATGGTCTTTTGAGATGGTTGTTGGGGAAGTAACACAGTGATGTTTGGGGGTGATAGTTTTAGGACAAACATTTTCAGTGAACTTATCTGCCATTATGTTGACAATCTCTTTAGCACTGGAATAGGAGGTACCATTATAGATTAGTTCAGATCATTGACATGAATTATTCCTTAATTTTGTAACATTGTTAAAGAAGGACTTGTAACTATCCTTAGCCTCAAAAGCTAGCATATGTTCATGGGATCCTTTGCTGGTCTTTATAGTTGTTTCTTGATTTCTTGGTGATGCATTGTACATTCTTTTTGTGATGGAATGTTATGGCCTTACAAGTAATTTAAGTAGTTTCTCCTTTCTGTTGTATAATATGTTAATATCTATTAGAGAATGGGCAAACTGTATATTAAACCCTGACTGGAAACTGAAACGTTCTTCAGCAGGGTGTTAATGTACAGGTGATGGTCACTAAAAAACAAATCTAGCATTTCTTAGTAGTGTATTAAGATGCTGAGAAGCTCAGACAGAAAAAAAGTAAATGGTCACCATTTTTTAATCTCATTAAGCAAACTTCTGCTGTTCAGCAAGTGTAAAATTAAAAAAAAATAAAAGTAAGTTAAGTAAAAAATGCATATGTGTGTGTGCATATGTGTGTGTGTGTGTGTGTGTGTGTGTGCGTGCGTGTGTGTGTGTGTGTGTGTGTGTGTGTGTGTGTGTGTGTGTGTGTGTGTACGCACGCATATGTTTGTGCGTGCGTGTGTGCATGTATGTATCTATGTATATGTGTATACATGTGTGTTTTACAGAGAGCTAGAGTGTGTAAGTGAAAGTAGGTGCGACAGAGCACATCCTAATGCATTCTGAGAGCATCAGGCAGTCCACTGACACTCATTTCCTAAACAATAAGAATTATGGGCGTTATTGATTACTGAAATCATATGATCTAAATATGAGTGTACTGCGATATTAGTTAAATGACCAAATAGTCCTTATACTGTTTCTCAGTAAATGCACTGCAGTATCTTTCATGTAGTCAACGCAGTTTGTGATAATTAATCTTACCTCAAAATCAGTCTTTATTTTCCTCTGTAGCATCACGTAAACAAGTCTACATATATTTATCATACATTTGTAAAGAATGGTGTTTTACATGGTTTACACTGAAATCCTTGAAACTGCATTGGTTGACCAGCATGTGGTCGACTTGCAGTTTTCAAGTTGGTAGAATTTCAAACCCAAATGTCTCAACTACATTACAGCGAACGAGTAGAGTAATTAGAGCATTTGGGTTCGACATTGTGCAGGTAGATCGCAGTTCAGTGAGGCACAGGGAATTAGCCCATTTCCTCACTGTAGTGTTATCTCTGAGTTGGTATCTTTAATGTGCAGGGGGTGAGGGGTGCAGCCCCCCACATGGGGGTAGGGAGTGGGGTGCATAGCCACCCAGAAAAATAGTACAATTAATGTACTATTGACTGTACAGTTTAACGGTATGTTAATATACATTGCAGGAAGTGAGTGACATCACCTCCTGCTATGTCAAATACATCGAACCATGGTTGTCGATGTATTCATTTTTGCTTAGCTTTACTTTTCGGCATTCCAGATTCAGCATTTCAGGTCAACATTCTAAACGGTTGACCAAAGTGGATTCGAAATGTCAGTAGTAAACCGTTTCATACTGCAGCGTTGCTTACTCTTTATAATAACAGTGTTAAATTATTATCACGTTCAATTTTTCAGACTCATAAGCTTATTAAATGGTAATTTTATTGCATATATTTGATGATGCCATAGCAAAACTAGTAACAATTCATGTTCTCTATATTATATGTTTTAGATATGATACTTCTTTTGGAATTGAATGTTTAATGAGCATATGCTTATCTGACAGCACTAAGAACTAATATTCTTAATGGCAAATGAAACTCAGACTGCTAAAACACAATATGGAGTTTATTTCATCAAAAAAGTATTTTTTGTATGCGGAATAAATAAATATAATATAAAATACTTCCCCCAACAACAGCTACATATGCTAGACCAAGACTGAAATATAAGACAAAGGAACTATTTTACATCAAATATATAGAAAATATATGAGTGTGTATATACATACACACACACACACACACACACACACACACACACACACACACACACACACACCTACATATATATATATATATATATATATATATATATATATATATATATATATATATAAAGTGTACACACCCCTGTTAAAATGCCAAGTTTTTATGATATAAAAAAATTACACCACAATAAATCATTTAAAAACTTTTCCCACCTTTAATGTGACCTATAACCTGTACAATTTAATTGAAAACAAATCTGTTAGGGGAAAAAAATTTAAAAAATAAAAAGCATACAATAAGCTGGTTGCATAAGTGCACACACCCTTAAACTAATACTTTGTTGAAGCACCTTTTGAGTTAATTACCGCATTCAGTCTTCTTGGGTAGGAGTCTATCAGCAAGGCACATCTTGACTAGGCAATATTTGCCCACTCTTCCTTGCTAAAGCACTCCAAATCTGTCAGATTGTAAGGGGATCTCTTGTGCACAGCCCTCTTCAGGTCACCCCACATGTATAATGGTGCAAAAGCACATTAAGTCCTGTCAGATATATATGGTCTTCCTCAAGCATTAAGTAATAGGCCAGGTTAAAAACAAAGTTACACACAGCACAATGTGTCAGAGGAAGCTTTCAACGAATTGTGGATGGACTCGATTCTGAAAACAATTAAAAGTCAAGTCCATATGCTAATGAGTATGGCATATGCTAATTGCGCCTGATTCCAAAACAAATTTTATGTACCCAATGACAATATAATGAAACAAACTAGTATGCCTGTACTTTATGGCAAACTTTAGAAGGTGTGCAAAACAAAGAGAGCCAGCAGACTGTAGCATGAGGAATTTATTAGCTGAAAAGCATAATAAAAAAGAGACAAAACAGACCGGTTTCAGCTGTAAAAATTACAAAGCCTTCTTCAGTGCAGTAAAAACATATACACTTGTTCTCCTTTTTATAAGCAACTACTGGGTGAGGTTCCAAATTAGTGAATTAATTAACAATTCCAATTAAAGGTATTCATTAAGCCCAGGTGAAAACAACCCCCCCAGTCTGATAATCCATGTCTTCTCTTTATTATTTAGAATCTGATGCCAACATGTTTTGTTTGTTCTCTGTCCAATAATTCTGTCTATCACAGTAAAGTTAAAGGATGCCATTTTGCCCTAGGCAATACAGTTAACCAAAATGTGCCCGAGGATTTGGCTTTGGAAAATGCATGTGAAGCACAGTTTGTCAATCTAAATAAGAGCATGAGGTTCCTTCGGACCAATGTATGGCATTCTAAGCTCTTTAAGGCATACCTAACCAAGAGCATTTCAAGATGGGGGCTGAGGGTAGGTATACAGCCATTGGTTCATAATATTGACACAAGCCTCACAGAACAATGGGCTCCAGCTCAACAAAGAGCTTCCATGGGTTTTGTGGAAAATATAGCCTCTCATTATGAGGGAACTATTGATAAGGATATATCAGAAATCATGCAAATGTGTGCGGGCATTCAGAAATTTGAAGGACAGGAATCCTATAACACTGGCCTTAGGAAACTTAGCCAGGATATTTTAACCCTGGAGCAGCAATTGAAAGACAGGAAAATGGGAAAGTTCCACAGGGATCTAGCTGACTATGAGGGTGGGCATGCCTTTTCTAGTAAAAAGCATGTCAGGTTCGAACAAACACATAGGAAGTTGGTTAAAAGGAAAAGACCAAGGTCTATTTTAAAGAAGCCTTCCTCATCCAGCTATGATACTGCTGGTGAGGAGTCCTCATCAGGTTTAGAGCCTGATGCACAGCATGCCCCAGATTCCCCTCTAAACAAAGCAATACATAGATCCCTTTAGGGGCAAGTAAAGGAAGGGGGGCAGAAAACATCACAAAGGTGGACAATATGGAAGGATTGTTGAAACTGATGGTGCAGAAGTAGAACATAACAATGTACTGAATATTTCATCCACCCCTTTGTCACCCACCCAAGTTAAAATTTTGAATAAAGGTCTTAATTTTATACCTGTCTTTGCACAAGATATTACCTCATTTTGTAGATTACTTAACCAGAGATTATTTTTTCAGACAGCACCTAAACCTGAATCGCAGGATGGTTTCAGATACCACAAATCTAATTTTATGCCACCAATGCATCATAACGTGTTAATGTTTCAGAATTGTATTCTCAAAGATCTGCATTTTCACTTTAAGGAGTTCTGTGCCAAATCAAACAATCTCTCAAAGATCAAAATGGAGGCTATCCACGATCTAGAAACAAACCATGATTTGGCAATATTATCTGCGGACAAGGGTGGTGAGTAGTTTTCACAGGATTGGACACAATACAACACATAAGCTATAAGACAGCTGACAGTCATTACTATACTCACATGACATTGGACCCAACTCCTGGTTTCAAGAAACAAATCGATCAGTTTTTGGCATCTGCTAAAAATGAGGGAATCATCATGGACAACACACTACATCATCTTATGGTGCCCGACCCTTCCAGTCAGTATATATATTTTCTACCCAAAATACATAATAATTTGGAAAATCCACCTGACAGACCTATAGTTTCAGGTAGGGGCTCTGTTACTGAACCATTATCTCAATTTCTGGCACAGTATCTTAAACCACTTCTGAAATGGGTTAAGGCCTGTATCCAAGATACTACGGAATTCCTTAAAGCTATTTCTGAGATGCAGCTTGATCCAGGGTGGTTACTTTGCACCCTAGATGTTTCTGCATTGTACACTAACATTCCTCACTGGGCGGGCCTGGAAGCACTAGAATACTGGTTATATAAGTCAGAATTGTACCAACCAGGTTTCAACACTTTTTTAATTTGCCTTGCGGAACACATTCTAACTAAGAACACATTCTATTACCAGAACAAATGCTATTTACAAATACAAGGCACTGCCATGGGAGCTTCATTTGCTCCCATATATGCTGACTTATTCATGGCCCACATTGAGAAACAGCTCATCTATGACAACACACGCAATATTTATCTAGATGAGATTGATATTTGGCGGAGATACTTGGATGAGTGCTGGTTAGTTTGGAGATCGGACCCTGACTATCTTATGGAGTTTGTTGGATATTTAAATGATAATAAATGGGGTATACAATTTACAGTTATCTATGACATCAACAGGATCACTTTTTTGGATGTTTTAGTCACTAGGAACAATGATCATACTTTAACATCAGATGTGTACCGTAAATACCCTCAATACAACTCACTTCTCCATGCTACCAGCTTTCATTCTCCACATATATGCAGAAACATCCCAAAATCACAATTTTGTGTACGAAATGAATATGTTCAAATGATGCTACTTATCAGGTGTATCAAGAAGATCTAACCACTAGATTCAGGAATAGGGGCTACAACATGGGGAATATCTAACAAGCTAGATATTCGGTGGCTAATCGTGACAGGCAGGATCTGTTAACACACAGGGACAAGACTATGGACAAGGACTCCACTGTCCGACTGGTTACTACCTATAGAAGTAATACTGATGTCCTACTTAACAGTGTCTGTAGACACTGGAACGTACTCTTAGCAGATACCAAACTATGTGATATTTTGGATGACAGATGTAATTTCTCTTTCAGAAGAGGCAAGAATCTGGGTTCATTTTTAAGCCATTACAAACATGGTTAGAGATGTAAGGGTGACTCTATACAAACTACTCTCATGGGGGATCAACTTAAGGGTGTTTTCCCTGTGGCCATTGTACCCACTGCAGAAGGGTGATGAAGACATGCCAGTTCAGCAGTAAAAACATTGACCAAATATTTGATATCTTCTTCTTTGTGAACTGTCAGACTGACCGGGTGATTTACTTGGCTACCTATACCTGCTCTGAATTTTATGTGGGACAAATGTCCAGACCATTAAAATTCAGAATTTCTGAACATTTAAGTGACATTAGGCATAAGAAGCTCACAAATGCTTTATACAAGCACATTGAGGTACATATGAATGCATCCTTTAACTTTACTGTGATAGACAGAATTATTGGACAGAGAACAAACAAAACAGGTTGGCATCAGATTCTAAAGAGAAGAAATGGATTATCTAACTGGGGGGGGGGGGTTTCACCAGGGCTTAATGAATACCGTTAATTGGAATTTTTAATTAATTCATCAATTTGGAGCCTCACCTAGTGGTTGCTTATAAAAAGGAGAACAAGTGTAAATGTTTTTACTGCACTGAAGAAGGCTTTGTAATGTTTACAGCCAAAACCGGTCTGTTTTGTCTGTCTCTTCTTTATTATGCTTTTGAGCTAACAAATTCCTCATGCTACAGTCTGCTGTCTGTCTATGTTTTGTACTGCTATAAGCCTATAAGGTCTTTTTGGAGCCATGCAGTTGCCGTACTTGCAGGGGCTGCTTTATCTACAAAACTTAGAGGGAGGCTACATATGTTTGATTTGGCATTCACAAATTACAGGTGATATTCCAAAATGTATGTGTGAATTCTACAGAAACAGCAGAAAGAATGTATTTGCTAACAATACAGTCCAGCAGGCTGGGGTCTTACAGCTGTAGTGGTAACTTGATCAATAGCCTGACAAGTGTAGTTGCATGGAGCAGCTAAGCACACTGCACAAACAAGGGTTTACATTATTTTGGGGAGAGTGATGGTTAAGTAAAGAGAGAAGAGGTGTGTGTGTGTGTGTGTGTGTGTGTGTGTGTGTGTGTGTGTGTGTGTGTGTGTGTGTGTGTGTGTGTGTGTGTGTGCGTGCGTGCGTGTGTGTGTGTGTGTGTGTGTGTGTGTGTGTGTGTGTGTGTGTGGTGTGTGTGTGTAAATTTGCCATAGGCAGGTAGTTCTTGTGGGTAGTATATATATATATATATATATATATATATATATATATATATATATATATACACACACACACAAAGATGATCTTCAGACTTGGCAAAGCCGCTTTTCAGCAGAGGCTTGGGTAGAAATGCTCCAAATGAAATTACACAATAATAAATATGATTTTTACAATACAATTTTCAAACAGTTGTACATCAGAATATAAGCAGAAAATCCAACAATTTATAAATACATATGAATAGCATGCCTTCAGTAAAATGTAACAATAACAGTATGAGTACACCTTACGTAGTGACTTCATATAGATTATAAATCACACACACAGACAGAATAAGATATGTAGGTGCATGGATATAAAATAGCCAAAGGATATGATGTAGTAATGACAGAGGAAGCATAGACTATCATCTAGAGTTAAAAGAAAACAAAAAGGCGGAGGAGCTAATATAGGATTAAGTGAGAAGAAATAGTATTTTAAGCAGGGCTGGAGCTTTATGAGATGCATTTTAGGACTTTTTTAAAGGATTTATGTGAAGAACCTGCCTTCTAGGGAATGGACTGACATTCCCCATTTTGAGACATGTTACATGACATGAGAATAGAGAGTCTCCTGCTGAGTAAGCTAATTTGGTCATACTTAGTAAGTCTTTATCACTTGATCATAGGGTTCTGTTTAGAATATATCGAGTAAGAATATTTTCCAAGTTAAGGCATTTTTCCCAGTTGTGAATTAGAGCTCGTGTCATATTCAAT
The DNA here is from genome assembly GCF_019279795.1 of Protopterus annectens. Taxonomy (NCBI): domain Eukaryota; kingdom Metazoa; phylum Chordata; order Ceratodontiformes; family Protopteridae; genus Protopterus; species Protopterus annectens. Next base: position 413,579,512 of record NC_056725.1, read on the forward strand.
TGAGAGTAAGACAAGAAGTGAGGGAGTTCTAACCAAAAGATGATTTTTAGGGCTAATCCATGGTGTGACCTGTATGGTAGGCTCACTGTGAATTTTGCAATTTTGTTATAGCAAGTTCAGCTGGGTGGTTTGCAGGTTGATAAGTATGATGGCCTTGTACAGAAAGGTTGGAAGTAGGTATGCTGTTGCTATATGTAATTTTGGTTGTTCAGTTAAAAATTATATATTTTGTGAGTGAGAGGTTCCAGTTATATGTTATTGTCATAATGTGCCCCCATATTAACTGTTGGATTTGATCCCATGAACAGTATCTTTCACCGTGCTTCACTCAAGCACTTCATCATCATAAGGAATAGTTTCCCCATACATACATATTTGTATTGATATATTGCCTTGTTATATGTATTGGTGGGTACTGCTTTGCTTCACTCCAGCACTTCATCATCATAAGGAATAGTTTCCCCATACATACACATTTGTATTGATATATTGTCTTGTTATGTGTACTGGTGGGTACTGCTTTCCTCTCGGGTACTTGCAAGGGATCCACAGACATGTTAGTCCACACAGAGTGGCTACAACATTTTACACTCAAGACTGCATTGCCCGCATCTCATCCAGCACATCTGGAATCAACTACAGGTACTGGGAGATGTGACACAGCATATATGCCAGTGCATTGTACCCTAGGGCCAAGCTATATTTCAGGTATGCAGGATTTTGTTACAAATCATGCTATCACATTTCATTTTACTTAATATATATCTGTGTACTGCTCTGTCACATACATAATAGTATTTGTTTACCCTCTCCCTCTCTTTGTCACTATCATTCATTTTTTTTATTTATCTCCATTTGTATTTCCATTTTCAGCTGCATCAAGTCACCACCATATCTAGGCCTGTCTTCTCACCTGGTGCAGCAAGGAGCAGGCAGATTGCCACCTCTGTGGCCTTTGGACATCTGTCACTAGAGAAGAAATGTGCAGGGATTTGGCGAAGATGTGGGGGAGTTGGTTGGCTAGTGGTTAAAAGTCCACATTGGCTGACTGGAGATGGTCCTGGCAGGGCTTACAGCTTCACACCACTGCCTGGCTCTGCCTTCACCATATCAGGTGGGGCCCAGTTGGGATGGTGGTTTGGGTGCTGACTGACTTTTCCCTGGGTCTAGCTAAAGCAATGCGGATAAAGAAGAGTCATGCCTCCCCAATCTCCCACCCATGTGTCTTCACCCTTCTTGTGTGTCACCTCCATCCTCTGTTTTCTGTTCACTCCTCCCTATCATCAATGTCCTCCATTTGTCTGTATGTCTATAGTTCCTCTGTCACTTGAATGTTTGTCAGCACCTTCCCTGTCAATCTTTGTTTTATGTTTGTTTGTTAATGGGCCAAGGTTTCTAGCTGTCACCCTCTTTCCATTCCTTGTGTTACCCTTACATCCTTTCCTATCTTCCATTCTCAAAAAAAAAAATTGGGCACCTATCGCTGGAAAGCTGTTGTATACCTTTCCTCTCCTCCCACTCCTATTCTTACCTTCCATGTTTCCTTAAGAATGTTCCTCTGCTTTCTGTACCCCTACTCTTACTTTCACGTACACCCACTTCAACCCCTTTTAAAGTTTGGAAGTTAGATATAACTTTGTAAGCTTTCTTGTAAAATCATTATGTACATTAAAGCACATAAATGTCAACTGTTTGACAGTTTCCTTCACATTTGTCCTATCTGCAATTGTAGGAATCTCTCTGTCTCCACTGAGCCTGCTGTTGCCATATAGTGGTTTTCTAATTAGTGGCAGCCTGGGCTGTAAAATTCTAAACAGTGAATTGATGATTGATGTGGGCTGCAAGATGCTACAAGGCATGACAGTGGGATCCTCAGTATGATTTTACTAGGCATGTTTCTGACCTCCAGGAATACATTAAAACTCTGTATTGTTCTGTTACTAATGTTCTGATGAAGTCTCGGTTTATGTGTAGAGACAAAAGCACTCGACATTTTTAATAAACAGTTATTATAAAGTGTTGTGTCAAAATTGTATTTTTGGTAATGAATGTCATCCAAATGAAAACAATGATTCTCAAAAACTGCTGACACCAAAATAGCATGTTACTATTTTAGCAAAACTGTATATGTTTAGTTTGGCTCTGGAAATTGTACATACATTACAGTATTAAGACTGAATCCTCAAGTGTCATTTGCCTGATTGGAGCTCCTCCACAGGAAATTACTATTGGTAAGTTGTTCTAGCAGTGATGCCCTTTTGGGGGTAATGTCCCTATTCTATGAGTTGGTGTGACCATATAGTTGAAAAACGACTTAAAAAAATGGAAGTGGAGTTTGGGGATTCTGATCCTTGGTGGGTTCAACTTTATCCACTCAGAGTAGAAACCTGTACATAAGATGAGAGAGGAGCTCCAGAACTTAACATCTACTAAAACAGCCCAGGTTACTCAAATTTAGGAACTATAGGCTAACCAGACAGCATTACTGGAGACAGCTGAAAATATTTAGCAAGACACTCCACTTTTGAATTGGAGGTCTCTTTTCCCAGAATGTGTAATATTTGAACAATTGCAGGTCTACAAGGCAGCTGTAAAGATGGCAAAATAAACAGAGATGTAGCTAATGTACTCATATATACTTCACTTGTGTGGAAAATGTAATAATATACATATGTATATATATATATATATATATATATATATATATATATATATATGTGTGTGCCTGTGCGTGTGTGTGTGTGTGTGTGTGTTGTGTGTGTGTGTGTGTGTGTGTGTGTGTGTGTGTGTGTGTGTGTGTGTGTGTGTGTGTGTGTGTGTGTGTAGGGGGTGTCATAGTGGCACAGTGGTTTTCACCTCACAACAAGAAGTTCTCCTGTTCAATTCTTGTCTGCGGTGCCTCCTGTGTAGAGCCTACATGTCCTCCCTGTGTTCGCATAGGTTTTTTCTGAGTGCTCTGGTTTCCTTCCATATTTTAAAGACATGCAGTGGGTGGATCGAATACTCTAAATTGGCCATAGGTGTGAATATGTGTGCAAGTGTATGATACGAAAGAACAGCCACTGCAAGGCTAGCCACTTGACGGTGTGAACCTTAGGTCAAAATGACTGACATTGTTGAAGTATAGATAGCGATATAGATCTACAAACATGTATATATTATTCCTACTTCCTGACTTCTTAATTTAGGAAAAAAATGCAATGTGACTGTGTAATTCCTCACTCATAGCTGAAGATTAGCTTTAAGAAGCACCAAACCTTGTGTTAATTATATTGGAGAGTGGTTTCATGCAGAGCATCTCATTCCACATTCATTCCTGAGTTTTTTATCATTAACTTTGGTAGCAGAAGCAGCCACCTTAAAAACTTTAACCATAAATTCTTGCACTTGTGCCATTTACCACAAATTTATGCTACAGTTCTGAGAATTAAGTGAGAACTGTATCAGAAGTTAGAGTGACCTACATATTATTAATGCATTCTCTGATTTTGTTCTACTATACATAAAACAGCTAGATGGTAGCAAACAAATAATACTTATACCTGACACTGTAGGGAGTTTTAGCCCCTTGTCAACAAAGTAAATGTAATCTAAACCTTTGTAAACTACATTTCCAGCCTGACTCTTGATTAGTGCATTTCTGTGTTTATCAGAACTCAACAACATTTTCAAGAATGCTACGCAAAAAAAAAGTGTGTGCATGAAGAAAATGATCCATTTTTGTCATGCAAGGGAGGTGTCAGTGTAGTATGAGCCAAATAGTGTTTGCAAGATAATGTACACTGAGCTATAAGGTATGATGTGGTATAATGTACACTGTGCTGTAAGGTGTGCTGTGGTATAATGTACACTGTGCTATAAGGTATGCTGTGGTATAATATGTGTTGTGCTATAAGGTATGCTGTGGTTTAATGTATGCTATGCTGTAAGGTATGCTGTGGTATAACGTATGCTGTGCTGTAAGGTATGCTGTGGTATAATGTATGCTGTGCTATAAGGTATGCTGTGGTATAATGTACGCTGTGCTGTAAGGTATGCTGTGGAATAATGTACGCTGTGCTGTTAGGTGTGCTGTGGTATAATGTGTGTTGTGCTATAAGGTATGCTGTGGTATAATGTACACTGTGCTATAAGGTATGCTGTGGTATAATGTATGTTGTGCTATAAGGTATGTTGTGGTATAATGTATGTTGTACTGTAAGGTATGCTGTGGTATAATGTATTCTGTGCTGTAAGGTATGCTGTGGTATAATGTATGTTGTGGTATAAGTTATGCTGTGGTATCATGTATGCTGTGCTGTATGGTATGCTGTAGTATACTGTATGCTGTGCTGTAAGTTATGCTGTGATATAATATATGTTGTGCTGTAAGGTATGCTGTGGTATAATGTATGCTGTGGTATAATATATGTTGTGCTATAGAGTATACTGTGGTATAATGTAAGCTGTGCTATAAGGTATGCTGTGATATAATGTGTGTTGTAATATAAGGTATGTTGTGGTATAGTGTACGCTGTGCTGTAAGGTATGCTGTGGTATAATGCATGTTGTGCTATAAGGTATGTTGTGGTATAATGTACATTGTGGTGTAAGGTAAGCTGTGGTATAATATATGCTGTGCTGTAAGGTATGCTGTAGTATAATGTATGCTGTGCTGTAAGGTATGCTATGGTATAATGTATGCTGTGCTGTAAGGTATGCTGTGGTATAATATATGTTGTGCTATAAGGTATGCTGTGGTATAATGTACGCTGTGCTATAAGGTATGCTGTGGTATAATATACGTTGTGCTATACGGTATGCTGTGGTATAATGTACGCTGTGATATAAGGCATGCTGTGGTATAATGTGTGTTGTACTATAAGGTATGCTGTGCTATAATGTACACTGTGCTATAAGGTATACTGTGGTATAATGTATGTTGTGCTATAAAGTATGTTGTGGTATAATGTACATTGTGCTGTAAGATATGCTGTGGTATAATGTATTCTGTGCTGTAAGGTATGCTGTGGTATAATGTATGTTGTGATATAAGTTATGCTGTGGTATAATGCATGTTGTGCTGCAAGGTATGTTGTGGTATAATGTATGCTGTGCTGTAAGGTATGCTGTGGTATAATATATGTTGTGCTATAAGGTATGCTGTGGTATAATGTATGCTGTGTTGTAAGGTATGCTGTGGTATAATATAAGCTGTGCTGTAAGTTATGCTGTGGTATATTATATGTTGTGCTATAAGGTATGCTGTGGTATAATATATGCTGTGCTATAAGGTATGCTGTGGTATAATATATGCTGTGCTATAAGGTATGCTGTGGTATAATATATGTTGTGCTATAAGGTATGCGTGGTATAATGTACGCTGTGATATAAGGCATGCTGTGGTATAATGTGTATTGTACTATAAGGTATGCTGTGATATAACGTACGCTGTGCTGTAAGGTATGCTGTGGTACAATGTACACTGTACTGTAAGGTATGCTGTGGTATAATGTACAATGTGCTCAGAGCTGGTGTTCGCATTTTGGGGGCCCCCAGCAAGTGTCAAGTTGTAATCCCCATAGGCATTTTCAGTCTAAGTATCACCCTGTCACTGCCACCCCTCCTAAGCAACCTTTTAGTTTGTGCTGCAAACTTTTAGCAGTAGTACGCACAGACTGATCTGTAGCTACAATGCGCATACATTACAACAGGCCTATGTACCACACTATGCTGGCTCATCTAACAGAGGGACATTTAGAATTACTGGTGTTTAGTTGCAACAAGGATACATTACAAGAACTATATTTACATGGCTGGACTTAATTGAAACTGCACACTAGGCACTGTCTAGCATTTCAGCACCCTCCCACACACATATCTTTCAGTGCTCCCCTCTGTTTACCCCCATCCTGGGCTCTCCATAGCATGCACATTTTTTCTTCATTTCCTTACATTTTATCTTACTCTTCAGCTTTTTCAAGAAGGCATAACTTTCTTTTGAACCGATATGCATTTTTTTTTCTTTATACACAACCTTTTCATCCAGTGATGGCCTGAACAGAAATTATGATTAAGGAAAGAAATGCATTGTGGTTCAGCTTTAGTTTTCCTTGCATTCTTTCAACATATCTTTCATGTCCAAGACAGAGCAGTAATAACTGTTTAGGAAATGACTCAATTAAGCAGGTGCCTCCAGAAGCCATAGGGGTTACAGATTCTCCGGGATGTGTTTTAGAGCATTTTCCAACCTTTTAATCCAACAGTGGTCTAAACAAAATTTATGAGTAAGAAAAGAATTTCAGTCTCATATTTTTTTCCTTCAAGGAAAACCTAAGTTGTACCCAAAGCATAATATTCAAAGCTGACAAAATAGGAACTCATAATAAACTAACAAGACAATTGCATTAAGGCTATACAGGTCCTATCTGAAAATACAGTCTGCCTCCCTGACGCCCCCCCCAAAAAAGACAATAAATGCCTATGCATTCCTCTGGAGTTAAATTGGGATGAAAGCAGAGGTTCAAAGTGCCACAGTCATATATTTAAAGTGACTGCTGGCATGCATATAAATTTACTATCAAAACTGAAAATGAAAGACTGAATTCTGTTCATTCGCACGAATCACAGCACCAAATAATGCAGATGAAGAAAGTCACATGTCGAAATTAATGTCGATTATTCGAATTCAGCATTATTTGACATATGCCTTCCCCTGCACCTTTCAGAACAGCAACGGATGTTATAGTTTTCAGCAGTACGTACATACTGCACAACACAGAAGTGCCTGTTTTTGCAGAGGGGCAACCCCCCCATGCCCCTCATGGGGGGCTGTGCCCCAACAACCCCTGAAATGATATATTCTAACTCTGAGATCATACTACAGTGGGAAAAAGGGTAAATTTCCCAATCCGCACTATACAGCGATCTCTAGTCCAAAGGTCAACCACATACGTGTGAATGCACAGTGCATTCACTGAACCTGAGACTCGACTGTATGTAGATTGGCAACATGAAAGTCAGACAACTGTTATTTCACATTCCATGCTTGCCGAACCTACCTTCATCATTTTGATAGTAAACCCATATACATACCATGCCTCCTCACCCCTAACCCACAAAGGCAACCACCTGTATACATGCCTGATGTGTGATTGTGAGGAAAGTGAAAAAACAATTATTACAGTAATGTATTCTACTTTGTTGTTCCTAGACAGTACACTGCCCCTATATAAGATATAGTAACCTCCTTTGCACACCTCTGAGGTCTGTAGGAAAAATAAAAGAAACAATGACAACACTGTCCCCAGCCCAAACACAAGCTATCAAGCTATAACGACCACCTGTACACACCTCTAATGTTTTACTGTGATGAAAATTAAAGTAGTAATAACCACACAATCCCCAGCACCCCCATAACCTACATCAACTTTCTATTAACACACATGTCAGCAAAGCTGTTTTTAGGATGGGTGCTGTTAAAAGAAGAGGCCATTATAAGCTTCATCCTAAAAGGATCATATCACAGCTTTGTTGGGTTAAAGAGTATACTCAGAAAATTAATAGATTTTTTCTCATTTTCCCCAACCAGCAACAGCTTATGTGAGGCCCCCACACAGTCAAGGTTAATTAACAGGACCTGTATCCATTTATACAGTCTGGGGAGTAGGGGCCACCAGACCCTTAGAAGATCTAAGTGTCTGAATGTTCTGTGATATATTTTATGCCTTATTTTTGAAATATGACTACTTGTTGGCTGCATTTTTACTGATACCCAGAAGAATAATGCATTTGTTCTGGCATTATCGGTGTATGCACAGATAAAAATATATTGATATTTTTTTACACACATACACACATGCACATACACACACACACACACACACACACACACACACACACACACACACACACACACACACACACACACACATACACACACACACACATACACACACACACAAAAGCATAAGCCATAGCAATACTGGTTTTGTACTTATTTCAGCAAATACTACATTATGTAACACGCTGGGGCTGCCACACCAAATCAGTGAGTGCTGTTTAGGAGTCACCAAACAGCAACAGGGATAAGTCACTTATTTACCTCATTGAGGAGGAATGCATACATGTCACCATCTCTGATTTCACAGACCTTCCCTGATTTTGCCTCATAATTTTGCTCCATCCTTCATAAAAAGTTTGATTTGCTGGTAAATCATTCATGATTACAGACAGTCAATAAACGCAGGCATCAGGGTTTATACTTCTTATTGTCCAAAATGCATGTTGATGCGAAAGGTGTTATTCTACTAACTTTTTACGTGAATCAGAGTAATACTTAATGTTGAGCCTTTATTCTACTATTATTATTGGCAATACACAGAATTCTTCACCAGTGAAGTTGATTGTTATAGTATCTGGTATTCTGCAAGTATTTATAAAACTCCCTGAAAGAGAAAACCATCCTTGAAGATCAGAAGCTTCAGCTCTTCTTAAAATTCAAGGTAAACCCAAGCTCTACTCGACAGAGGCGCTAGGAACTAAGGTCGGGTGGCACGATGCCAGGGTAATCCTATGGGCTAGGCCTGTAAATGCTCTAGGGCCATTAGCCTAGTACACACCTATGAAGCTATGAACCTATCTGCACTGAGATGAGTCACTTTGAGCTGCTTACTGATCTGTCTAGTGTTTACCTTTCTCATTTTATCAGCTTTATCCCAAAAGGGTCACATCATAACCCTTTTTAAGTAAAACAGAACAATCAGCAAATCAGTACATTTTTGTTCTCGTTTTTCCACAACCAGCTTCAGCTTTTGTGGGGCTCCTACACAGTCAAGGTTGATTAAGGGGGCAGTCACTGGTACTGCAAGGAACTAAAGCTGACTATGTTGTTAATTTTAGTGGAGAGAGTGTCCACCAGCAGAAATTAACTAAGCTAGGGGCACAATGTCAGTGGTAAAATATTTAATGGAATTGTGAAGCCTGTTACTTGATAAAACACTGTTACAATAACCAGCATATCTTTGAATTTTAAAGGAGATATAAATAAGAGTAATTATTACCCTCCTGGTTTAGCATGTATACAGGATTGCTGCATTAGCTTTCGTTGGTTTGACAGACATGATATAAAATATCAATTTAAGATAACCTGCTGTGGTTGTGGGGCCCCAGGAACAGGGGCCCCCAGCAACCGCAGGGTTCACTGCTGCCTAAAGCCAGCTATGGTTGTGCTATAAGGTATGCTGTGGTATAATGTGTGTTGTAATATAAGGTATGCTGTGGTATAGTATACGCTGTGCTGTAAGGTATGCTGTGGTATAATGCATGTTGTGCTATAAGGTATGTTGTGGTATAATGTACATTGTGGTGTAAGGTAAGCTGTGGTATAATGTATGCTGTGCTGTAATGTATGCTGTGGTATAATGTATGTTGTGGTATAAGGTATTCTGTGGTATAATGTATACTGTGCTGTAAGGTATGCTGTAGTATAATGTATGCTGTGCTGTAAGGTATGCTGCAATATAATGTACATTGTGCTATAAGGTATGCTGTGGTATAATGTACGCTGTGCTGTAAGGTATGCTGTGGTATAATCTACGTTGTGCTGTAAATTATGCTGTGGTATAATGTATGCTGTGCTGTAACATATGCTATGGTATAATGTATGCTGTGCTGTAAGGTATACTGTGGTATAATATATGTTGCGCTATAAGGTATGCTGTGGTATAATATATGTTGTGCTATAAGGTACGTGTGGTATAATGTACACTGTGATATAAGGCATGCTGTGGTATAATGTGTGTTGTACTATAAGGTATGCTGTGCTATAATGTACACTGTGCTATAAGGTATACTGTGGTATAATGTATGTTGTGCTATAAAGTATGTTGTGGTATAATGTATGTTGTGCTATAAGGTATGCTGTGGTATAATGTATGCAGTGCTATAAGGTATGCTGTAGTATAATATATGTTGTGCTATAAGGTATGCTGTGGTATAATGTAGGCTATGCTATAAGGTATGCTGTGGTATAATATATGCTGTGCTGTAAGGTATGCTGTGGTATAATATATGTTGTGATATAAGGTATGCTGTGGTATAATGTACGCTGTGCTGTAAGGTATGCTGTGGTATAATTTACGTTGTGCTGTAAGGTATGCTGTGGAATAATGTATGCTGTGCTGTAAGGTATGCTGTGGTATAATGTATGTTGTGCTGTAAGGTATGCTGTGGTATAATATATGTTGTGCTATAAGGTATGCTGTGGAATAATGTACGGTGTGCTATAAGGTATGCTGTGGTATAATATATGTTGTGCTATAAGGTAAGTGTGGTATAATGTACGCTGTGATATAAGGCATGCTGTGGTATAATGTGTGTTGTACTATAAGGTATGCTGTGGTATAATGCACGCTGTGCTGTAAGGTATGCTGTGGTATAATGTACACTGTGCTGTAAGGTATGCTGTGGTATAATGTACATTGTGCTCAGAGCCGGTGTTAGCATTTTGGGGCCCCCAGCAAGTGTCAAGTTGTAATCCCCATTAGGCATTTTCAGTTTAAGTATCACCCTGTCACTGCCACCCCTCCTAAGCAACCTTTTAGTTCGTGCTGCAAACTTTTAGCAGTAGTACACACAGATTGACCTGTAGCTACAATGCACATACATTACAACAGGCCTATGTACCACACTATGCTGGCTCATCTAACAGAGGGACATTTAGAATTACTGGTGTTTAGTTGCAAAAAGGATACATTACAAGAACTATATTTACATGGCTGGACTTAATTGAAACTGCACACTAGGCACTGTCTAGCATTTCAGCACCCTCCCACACACATATCTTTCAGTGCTCCCCTCTGTTTACCCCCATCCTGGGCTCTCCATAGCATACACATTTTTTCTTCATTTCCTTACATTTTACCTTACTCTTCAGCTTTTTCAAGAAGGCATAACTTTCTTTTGCATTTTTTTTTCTTTTTACACAGCCTTTTCATCCAGTGATGGCCTGAACAGAAATTATGATTAAGTTAAGAAATGCATTGTGGTTCAGCTTTAGTTTTCCTTGCATTCTTTCAACATATCTTTCCTGTCCAAGACAGAGCAGTAATAACTGTTTAGGAAATGACTCAATTAAGCAGGTGCCTCCAGAAGCCATAGGGGTTACAGATTCTCCGGAATGTGTTTTAGAGCATTTTCCAACCTTTTAATCTAACAGTGGTCTAAACAAAATTTATGAGTAAGAAAAGAATTTCAGTCTCATATTTTTTTCCTTCAAGGAAAACCTAAGTTGTACCTAAAGCATAATATTCAAAGCTGACAAAATAGGAACTCATAATAAACTAACAAGACAATTGCATTAAGGCTATACAGGTCCTATCTGAAAATACAGTCTGCCTCCCTGACCCCCCCCCCCAAAAAAAAGACAGTAAATGCCTATGCATCCCTCTGGTGTTAAATTGGGATGAAAGCAGAGGTTCAAAGTACCACAGTCATAAATTTAAAGTGACTGCTGGCATACATATAAATTTACTATCAAAACTGAAAATGACAGAATGAATTCTGTTCATTCGCACGAATCACAGCACCAAAAAATGCAGATGAAGAAAGTCAGCATGTCGAAATTAATGCAGATTATTTGAATTCAGCATTATTTGACATATGCCTTCCCCTGCACCTTTCAGAACAGCAACGGATGTTCTAGTTTTCAGCAGTACGTACATACTGCACAACAAAGAAGTGCCCGTTTTTGCAGAGGGGCAAGCCCTGCCTATGCCCCTCATGGGGGGCTGTGCCCCAACAATCCCTGAAAATTATGTATTCTAACTCTGAGATCATACTACAGTGGGAAAAAGGGTAAATTTCCCATTCCGCATTATACCACGATCTCTAGTCCAAAGGTCAACCACATACGTGCGAATGCACAGTGCATTCACTGAAATTGAGACTTGACTGCGTGTAGATCGGCAACACAGAAGTCAGCCAACTGTTATTTCACATTCCATGCTTGCCAAACCTACCTTCATCATTTTGATAGTAAACCCATATACATACCATGCCGCCTCACCCCTAACCCTCAAAGGCAACCACCTGTATACGTGCCTGATGTGTGATTGTGAGGAAAGTGAAAAAACAATGATTACAGTAATGTATTCTACTTTGTTGTTCCTAGACAGTACACTGCCCCTGTATAAGATATAGTAACCTCCTTTGCACACCTCTGAGGTCTGTGAGAAAAATAAAAGAAACAATGACAACACTGTCCCCAGCCCAAACACAAGCTATCAAGCTATAATGACCACCTGTACACACCTCCAATATTTTACTGTGATGAAAATTAAAGTAGTAATAACTACACAATCCCCAGCACCCCCATAACCTACATCAACTTTCTATTAATACACATGTCAGCAAGGCTGTTTATAGAATGGGTGCTGTTAAAAGAAGAGGCCATTATCAGCTTCATCCTAAAAGGATTATATCATAGCTTTGTTCAGGTTAAAGAGTATACTCAGAAAATTAATACATATTTTTCTCAATTTCCCCAACCAACAACAGCTTATGTGAGGCCCCCACACAGTCAAGGTTAATTAACAGGACCTGTATCCATTTATACAGTCTGGGAGTAGGGGCCACCAGACTCTTAGAAGATCTAAGTGTCTGAATGTTCTGTGATATATTTTATGCCTTATTTTTGAAATATGACCACTTCTTGGCTGCATTTTTACTGATACCCAGAAGAATAATGCATTTGTTCTGGCATTATTGGTGTATGCACAGATAAAAATATATTGATATTTTTTTACATACATACACACATGCGCATACACACACACACACACACATACATACACACACACACACACACACACACACACACACACACACACACACACACACACAAGCATAAGCCATAGCAATACTGGTTTTCTACTTATTTCAGCAAATACTACATTATGTAACATGCTGGGGCTGCCACACCAAATCAGTGAGTGCTGTTTAGGAGTCACCAAACAGCAACAGGGATAAGTCACTTATTTACCTCATTGAGGAGGAATGCATACATGTCACCATCTCTGATTTCACAGACCTTCCCTGATTTTGCCTCATAATTTTGCTCCATCCTTCATAAAAAGTTTGATTTGCTAGTAAATCATTCATGATTACAGACAGTCAATAAACGCAGACATCAGGGTTTATACTTCTTATTGTCCAAAATGCATGTTGACGCAAAAGGTGTTATTCTACTAACTTTTTACGTGAATCAGAGTAATACTTAATTTTGAGCCTTTATTCTACTATTATTATTGGCAATACACAGAATTCTTCACCAGTGAAGTTGACTGTTATAGTATCTGGTATTCTGCAAGTATTTATAAAACTCCCTGAAAGAGAAAACCATCCTTGAAGATCAGAAGTTTCAGCTCTTCTTAAAATTCAAGGTAAACCCAAGCTCTACTCGACAGAGGCGCTAGGAACTAAGGTCGGGCGGCACGATGCCAGGGTAATCCTATGGGCTAGGCTTGTAAATGCTCCAGGGCCATTAGCCTAGTACACACCTATGAACCTATGAACCTATCTGCACTGAGATGAGTCACTTTGAGCTGCTTACTGATCTGTCTAGTGTTTACCTTTCTCATTTTATCAGCTTTATCCCAAAAGGGTCACATCATAACCCTTTTTAAGTAAAACAGAATAATCAGCAAATCATTACATTTTTGTTCTCATTTTTACACAACCAGCTGCAGCTTTTGTGGGGCTCCTACACAGTCAAGGTTGATTAAGGGGGCAGTCACTGGTACTGCAAGGAACTAAAGCTGGCTATGTTGTTAATTTTAGTGGAGAGAGTGTCCACCAGCAGAATTTAACTAAGCTAGGGGCACAATGTCAGTGGTAAAATACACTGTTACAATAACCAGCATATCTTTGAATTTTAAAGGAGATATAAATAAGAGTAATTATTACCCACCTGGTTTAGCATGTATACAGGATTGCTGCATTAGCTTTCGTTGGTTTGACAAACATGATATAAAATATCAATTTAAGATAACCTGCTGTGGTTGGGGGGCCCCAGGAACAGGGGGCCCCCAGCAACCGCAGGATTCGCTAGTGCCTAAAGACAGCTATGGTTGTGCTATAAGGTATGCTGTGGTATAATGTGTGTTGTAATATAAGGTATGCTGTGGTATAGTGTACGCTGTGCTGTAAGGTATGATGTAGTATAATGTATGCTGTGCTGTAAGATATGCTGCAATATCATGTACATTGTGCTATAAGGTATGCTGTGGTATAATGTATGCTGTGCTGTAAGGTATGCTGTGGTATAATCTACGTTGTGCTGTAAGTTATGCTGTGGTATAATGTATGCTGTGCGGTAAGGTTTGCTATGGTATAATGTATGCTGTGCTGTAAGGTATGCTGTGGTATAATATATGTTGTGCTATAAGGTATGCTGTGGTATAATGTACGCTGTGCTGTAAGGTATACTGTGGTATAATTTATGTTTTGCTGTAAGGTATGCTGTGGTATAATGTACGCTGTGCTGTAAGGTATGCTGTGGTATAATGTATGTTGTGCTATAAAGTATGTTGTGGTATAATGTATGTTGTGCTGTAAGGTATGCTGTGGTATAATGTATGCAGTGCTATAAGGTATGCTGTAGTATAATATATGTTGTGCTATAAGGTATGCTGTGGTATAATGTAGGCTATGCTATAAGGTATGCTGTGGTATAATATATGCTGTGCTGTAAGGTATGCTGTGGTATAATATATGTTGTGATATAAGGTATGCTGTGGTATAATGTACGCTGTGCTGTAAGGTATGCTGTGGTATAATTTACGTTGTGCTGTAAGGTATGCTGTGGTATAATGTATGCTGTGCTGTAAGGTATGCTCTGGTATAATGTATGTTGTGCTGTAAGGTATGATGTGGTATAATATATGTTGTGCTATAAGGTATGCTGTGGAATAATGTACGCTGTGCTATAAGGTATGCTGTGGTATAATATATGTTGTGCTTTAAGGTAAGTGTGGTATAATGTACGCTGTGATATAAGGCATGCTGTGGTATAATGTGTGTTGTACTATAAGGTATGCTGTGGTATAATGCACGCTGTGCTGTAAGGTATGCTGTGGTATAATGTACACTGTGCTGTAAGGTATGCTGTGGTATAATGTACATTCTGCTCAGAGCCGGTGTTAGCATTTTGGGGCCCCCAGCAAGTGTCAAGTTGTAATCCCCATTAGGCATTTTCAGTTTAAGTATCACCCTGTCACTGCCACCCCTCCTAAGCAACCTTTTAGTTTGTGCTGCAAACTTTTAGCAGTAGTACACACAGATTGACCAGTAGCTACAATGCACATACATTACAACAGGCCTATGTACCACACTATGCTGGCTCATCTAACAGAGGGACATTTAGAATTACTGGTGATTAGTTGCAAAAAGGATACATTACAAGAACTATATTTACATGGCTGGACTTAATTGAAACTGCACACTAGGCACTGTCTAGCATTTTAGCACCCTCCCACACACATATCTTTCAGTGCTCCCCTCTGTTTACCCCCATCCTGGGCTCTCCATAGCATACACATTTTTTCTAGATTTCCTTACATTTTACCTTACTCTTCAGCTTTTTCAAGAAGGCATAACTTTCTTTTGCATTTTTTTTTCTTTTTACACAGCCTTTTCATCCAGTGATGGCCTTAACAGAAATTATGATTAAGTTAAGAAATGCATTGTGGTTCAGCTTTAGTTTTCATTGCATTCTTTCAACATATCTTTCCTGTCCAAGACAGAGCAGTAATAACTGTTTAGGAAATGACTCAATTAAGCAGGTGCCTCCAGAAGCCATAGGGGTTACAGATTCTCCGGAATTTGTTTTAGAGCATTTTCCAACCTTTTAATCTAACAGTGGTCTAAACAAAATTTATGAGTAAGAAAAGAATTTCAGTCTCATATTTTTTTCCTTCAAGGAAAACCTAAGTTGTACCCAAAGCGTAATATTCAAAGCTGACAAAATAGGAACTCATAATAAACTAACAAGACAATTGCATTAAGGCTATACAGGTCCTATCTGAAAATACAGTCTGCCTCCCTGACCACCCCCCCCCCAAAAAAAGACAGTAAATGCCTATGCATCCCTCTGGTGTTAAATTGGGATGAAAGCAGAGGTTCAAAGTACCACAGTCATAAATTTAAAGTGACTGCTGGCATACATATAAATTTACTATCAAAACTGAAAATGACAGAATGAATTCTGTTCATTCGCACGAATCACAGCACCAAAAAATGCAGATGAAGAAAGTCAGCATGTCGAAATTAATGCAGATTATTTGAATTCAGCATTATTTGACATATGCCTTCCCCTGCACCTTTCAGAACAGCAACGGATGTTCTAGTTTTCAGCAGTACGTACATACTGCACAACAAAGAAGTGCCGTTTTGCAGAGGGGCAAGCCCCGCCTATGCCCCTCATGGGGGGCTGTGCCCCAACAATCCCTGAAAATTATGTATTCTAACTCTGAGATCATACTACAGTGGGAAAAAGGGTAAATTTCCCAATCCGCATTATACCACGATCTCTAGTCCAAAGGTCAACCACATACGTGCGAATGCACAGTGCATTCACTGAAATTGAGACTTGACTGCGTGTAGATCGGCAACACAGAAGTCAGCCAACTGTTATTTCACATTCCATGCTTGCCAAACCTACCTTCATCATTTTGATAGTAAACCCATATACATTCCATGCCGCCTCACCCCTAACCCTCAAAGGCAACCACCTGTATACGTGCCTGATGTGTGATTGTGAGGAAAGTGAAAAAACAATGATTACAGTAATGTATTCTACTTTGTTGTTCCTAGACAGTACACTGCCCCTATATAAGATATAGTAACCTCCTTTGCACACCTCTGAGGTCTGTGAGAAAAATAAAAGAAACAATGACAACACTGTCCCCAGCCCAAACACAAGCTATCAAGCTATAATGACCACCTGTACACACCTCCAATATTTTACTGTGATGAAAATTAAAGTAGTAATAACTACACAATCCCCAGCACCCCCATAACCTACATCAACTTTCTATTAACACACATGTCAGCAAGGCTGTTTATAGAATGGGTGCTGTTAAAAGAAGAGGCCATTATCAGCTTCATCCTAAAAGGATTATATCATAGCTTTGTTCAGGTTAAAGAGTATACTCAGAAAATTAATACATATTTTTCTCAATTTCCCCAACCAACAACAGCTTATGTGAGGCCCCCACACAGTCAAGGTTAATTAACAGGACCTGTATCCATTTATACAGTCTGGGGAGTAGGGGCCACCAGACTCTTAGAAGATCTAAGTGTCTGAATGTTCTGTGATATATTTTATGCCTTATTTTTGAAATATGACCACTTGTTGGCTGCATTTTTACTGATACCCAGAAGAATAATGCATTTGTTCTGGCATTATTGGTGTATGCACAGATAAAAATATATTGATATTTTTTTACATACATACACACATGCGCATACACACACACACACACACACACACACACACACACACACACACACACACACACACACACACACACACACACACACACACACACACAAGCATAAGCCATAGCAATACTGGTTTTCTACTTATTTCAGCAAATACTACATTATGTAACATGCTGGGGCTGCCACACCAAATCAGTGAGTGCTGTTTAGGAGTCACCAAACAGCAACAGGGATAAGTCACTTATTTACCTCATTGAGGAGGAATGCATACATGTCACCATCTCTGATTTCACAGACCTTCCCTGATTTTGCCTCATAATTTTGCTCCATCCTTCATAAAAAGTTTGATTTGCTGGTAAATCATTCATGATTACAGACAGTCAATAAACGCAGACATCAGGGTTTATACTTCTTATTGTCCAAAATGCATGTTGACACAAAAGGTATTATTCTACTAACTTTTTACGTGAATCAGAGTAATACTTAATTTTGAGCCTTTATTCTACTATTATTATTGGCAATACACAGAATTCTTCACCAGTGAAGTTGACTGTTATAGTATCTGGTATTCTGCAAGTATTTATAAAACTCCCTGAAAGAGAAAACCATCCTTGAAGATCAGAAGTTTCAGCTCTTCTTAAAATTCAAGGTAAACCCAAGCTCTGCTCGACAGAGGTGCTAGGAACTAAGGTCGGGTGGCACGATGCCAGGGTAATCCTATGGGCTAGGCTTGTAAATGCTCCAGGGCCATTAGCCTAGTACACACCTATGAACCTATGAACCTATCTGCACTGAGATGAGTCACTTTGAGCTGCTTACTGATCTGTCTAGTGTTTACCTTTCTCATTTTATCAGCTTTATCCCAAAAGGGTCACATCATAACCCTTTTTAAGTAAAACAGAATAATCAGCAAATCATTACATTTTTGTTCTCATTTTACACAACCAGCTGCAGCTTTTGTGGGGCTCCTACACAGTCAAGGTTGATTAAGGGGGCAGTCACTGGTACTGCAAGGAACTAAAGCTGGCTATGTTGTTAATTTTAGTGGAGAGAGTGTCCACCAGCAGAATTTAACTAAGCTAGGGGCACAATGTCAGTGGTAAAATATTTAATGGAATTGTGAAGCCTGTTACTTGATAAAACACTGTTACAATAACCAGCATATCTTTGAATTTTAAAGGAGATATAAATAAGAGTAATTATTACCCACCTGGTTTAGCATGTATACAGGATTGCTGCATTAGCTTTCGTTGGTTTGACAAACATGATATAAAATATCAATTTAAGATAACCTGCTGTGGTTGGGGGGCCCCAGGAACAGGGGGCCCCCAGCAACCGCAGGATTCGCTAGTGCCTAAAGACAGCTATGGTTGTGCTATAAGGTATGCTGTGGTATAATGTGTGTTGTAATATAAGGTATGCTGTGGTATAGTGTACGCTGTGCTGTAAGGTATGATGTAGTATAATGTATGCTGTGCTGTAAGGTATGCTACAATATCATGTACATTGTGCTATAAGGTATGCTGTGGTATAATGTATGCTGTGCTGTAAGGTATGCCGTGGTATAATCTACGTTGTGCTGTAAGTTATGCTGTGGTATAATGTATGCTGTGCTGTAAGGTTTGCTATGGTATAATGTATGCTGTGCTGTAAGGTATGCTGTGGTATAATATATGTTGTGCTATAAGGTATGCTGTGGTATAATGTACGCTGTGCTGTAAGGTATACTGTGGTATAATTTATGTTTTGCTGTAAGGTATGCTGTGGTATAATGTACGCTGTGCTGTAAGGTATGCTGTGGTATAATCTACGTTGTGCTCTAAGTTATGCTGTGGTATAATGTATGCTGTGCTGTAAGGTATGCTATGGTATAATGTATGCTGTGCTGTAAGGTATGCTGTGGTATAATATATGTTGTGCTATAAGGTATGCGTGGTATAATGTACGCTGTGATATAAGGCCTGCTGTGGTATAATGTGTGTTGTACTATAAGGTATGCTGTGCTATAATGTACACTGTGCTATAAGGTATACTGTGGTATAATGTATGTTGTGCTATAAAGTATGTTGTGGTATAATGTACATTATGCTGTAAGGTATGCTGTGGTATAATGTATTCTGTGCTGTAAGGTGTGCTGTGTTATAATGTATGTTGTGATATAAGTTATGCTGTGGTATAATGTATGTTGTGCTGTAAGGTATGCTGTGGTATAATGTATGCTGTGCTATAAGGTATGCTGTAGTATAATATATGTTGTGCTATAAGATATGCTGTGGTATAATGTATGCTGTGCTATAAGGTATGCTGTGGTATAATATATGCTGTGCTGTAAGGTATGCTGTGGTATAATATATGTTGTGATATAAGGTATGCTGTGGTATAATGTACGCTGTGCTGTAAGATATACTGTGGTATAATTTATGTTGTGCTGTAAGGTATGCTGTGGTATAATGTATGCTGTGCTGTAAGGTATGCTGTGGTATAATGTATGTTGTGCTGTAAGGTATGCTGTGGTATAATATATGTTGTGCTATAAGGTATGCTGTGGAATAATGTACGCTGTGCTATAAGGTATGCTGTGGTATAATATATGTTGTGCTATAAGGTATGTGTGGTATAATGTACTCTATGGTATAAGGCATGCTGTGGTATAATGTGTGTTGTACTATAAGGTATGCTGTGGTATAATGTGTGTTGTACCATAAGGTATGCTGTGGTATAATGTACGCTGTGCTGTCAGGTATGCTGTGGTATAATGTACACTGTGCTGTAAGGTATGCTGTGGTATAATGTACATTGTGCTCAGAGCCGGTGTTAGCATTTGGGGGGCCCCCAGCAAGTGTCAAGTTGTAATCCCCATTAGGCATTTTCAGTCTAAGTATCACCCTGTCACTGCCACCCCTCCTAAGCAACCTTTTAGTTCGTGCTGCAAACTTTTGGCAGTAGTATACACAGATTGACTTGTAGCTACAATGCGCATATATTACAACAGACCTATGTACCACACTATGCTGGCTCATCTAACAGAGGGACATTTAGAATTACTGGTGTTTAGTTGCAACAAGGACACATTACAAGAACTATATTTACATGGCTGGACTTAATTGAAACTGCACACTAGGCACTGTTTAGCATTTCAGCACCCTCCCACACACATATCTTTCAGTGCTCCCCTCTGTTTACCCCCATCCTGGGCTCTCCATAGCATGCAAATTTTTTCTTCATTTCCTTACATTTTACCTTACTCTTCAGCTTTTTCAAGAAGGCATAACTTTCTTTTGAGCCGATATGCATTTTGCATTTTTTTTTCTTTTTACACAACCTTTTCATCCAGTGATGGCCTGAACAGAAATTATCATTAAGTTAAGAAATGCATTGTGGTTCAGCTTTAGTTTTCCTTGCATTCTTTCAACATATCTTTCATGTCCAAGACAGAGCAGTAATAACTGTTTAGGAAATGACTCAATTAAGCAGGTGCCTCCAGAAGCCATAGGGGTTACAGATTCTCTGGAATGTGTTTTAGAGCATTTTCCAACCTTTTAATCTAACAGTGGTCTAAACAAAATTTATGAGTAAGAAAAGAATTTCAGTCTCATATTTTTTTCCTTCAAGGAAAACCTAAGTTGTACCCAAAGCGTAATATTCAAAGCTGACAAAATAGGAACTCATAATAAACTAACAAGACAATTGCATTAAGGCTATACAAGTCCTATCTGAAAATACAGTCTGCCTCCCTGATGCCCCCCCCCCCAAAAAAAAGACAGTAAATGCCTATGCATCCCTCTGGTGTTAAATTGGGATGAAAGCATTGGTTCAAAGTGCCACAGTCATATATATTTAAAGTGACCGCTGGCATACATATAAATTTACTTTCAAAACTGAAAATGACAGAATGAATTCTGTTCATTCGCACGAATCACAGCACCAAAAAATGCAGATGAAGAAAGTCAGCATGTCGAAATTAATGCCAATTATTTGAATTCAGCATTATTTGACATATGCCTTCCCCTGCACCTTTCAGAACAGCAACGGATGTTATAGTTTTCAGCAGTACGTACATACTGCACAACACAGAAGTGCCCGTTTTTGCAGAGGGGCAAGCCCCACCTATGCCCCTCATGGGGGGCTGTGCCCCAACAATCCCTGAAAATTATATATTCTAACTCTGAGATCATACTACAGTGGGAAAAAGGGTAAATTTCCCAAGCCGCATTATACCGCAATCTCTAGTCCAAAGGTCAACCACATACATGCGAATGCACAGTGCATTCACTGAACCTGAGACTTGACTGCATGTAGATCGGCAACACAGAAGTCAGCCAACTGTTATTTCACATTCCATGCTTGCCGAACCTACCTTCATCATTTTGATAGTAAACCCATATACATACCATGCCACCTCACCCCTAACCCTCAAAGGCAACCACCTGTATACGTGCCTGATGTGTGATTGTGAGGAAAGTGAAAAAACAATGATTACAGTAATATATTCTACTTTGTTGTTCCTAGACAGTACACTGCCCCTATATAAGATATAGTAACCTCCTTTGCACACCTCTGAGGTCTGTGAGAAAAATAAAAGAAACAATGACAACACTGTCCCCAGCCCAAACACAAGCTATCAAGCTATAATGACCACCTGTACACACCTCTAATGTTTTACTGTGATGAAAATTAAAGTAGTAATAACTACACAATCCCCAGCCCCCCCATAACCTACATCAACTTTCTATTAACACACGTCAGCAAGGCTGTTTTTAGAATGGGTGCTGTTAAAAGAAGAGGCCATTATCAGCTTCATCCTAAAAGGATCATATCACAGCTTTGTTCAGGTTAAAGAGTATACTCAGAAAATGAATACATATTTTTCTCATTTTCCCCAACCAGCAACAGCTTATGTGAGGCCCCCACACAGTCAAGGTTAATTAACAGGATCTGTATCCATTTATACAGTCTGGGGAGTAGGGGCCACCAGACTCTTAGAAGATCTAAGTGTCTGAATGTTCTGTGATATATTTTATGCCTTATTTTTGAAATATGACCACTTGCTGGCTGCATTTTTACTGATACCCAGAAGAATAATGCATTTGTTCTGGCATTATTGGTGTATGCACAGATAAAAATATATTGATATTTTTTTACATACATACACACATGCGCATACACACACACACACACGCACACACACACACACACACACACACACACACACACACACACACACACACACACACACACACACACACACACATACACACACACACAAAAGCATAAGCCATAGCAATACTGGTTTTGTACTTATTTCAGCAAATACTACATTATGTAACACGCTGGGGCTGCCACACCAAATCAGTGAGTGATGTTTAGGAGTCACCAAACAGCAACAGGGATAAGTCACTTATTTACCTCATTGAGGAGGAATGCATACATGTCACCATCTCTGATTTCACAGACCTTCCCTGATTTTGCCTCATAATTTTGCTCCATCCTTCATAAAAAGTTTGATTTGCTGGTAAATCATTCATGATTACAGACAGTCAATAAACGCAGACATCAGGGTTTATACTTCTTATTGTCCAAAATGCATGTTGATGCGAAAGGTGTTATTCTACTCTTTTTACATGAATCAGAGTAATACTTAATTTTGAGCCTTTATTCTACTATTATTATTCGCAATACACAGAATTCTTCACCAGTGAAGTTGACTGTTATAGTATCTGGTATTCTGCAAGTATTTATAAAACTCCCTAAAAGAGAAACCATCCTTGAAGATCAGAAGCTTCAGCTCTTCTTAAAATTCAAGGTAAACCCAAGCTCTACTCAACAGAGGCGCTAGGAACTAAGGTCGGGTGGCATGATGCCAGGGTAATCCTATGGGCTAGGCTTGTAAATGCTCCAGGGCCATTAGCCTAGTACACACCTATGAACCTATCTGCACTGAGATGAGTCACTTTGAGCTGCTTACTGATCTGTCTAGTGTTTACCTTTCTCATTTTATCAGCTTTATCCCAAAAGGGTCACATCATAACCCTTTTTAAGTAAAAGAATAATCATCAAATCAGTACATTTTTGTTCTCGTTTTTCCACAATCAGCTGCAGCTTTTGTGGGGCTCCTACACAGTCAAGGTTGATTAAGGGGGCAGTCACTGGTACTGCAAGGAACTAAAGCTGGCTATGTTGTTAGTTTTAGTGGAGAGAGTGTCCACCAGCAGAATTTAACTAAGCTAGGGGCACAATGTCAGTGGTAAAATATTTAATGGAATTGTGAAGCCTGTTACTTGATAAAACACTGTTACAATAACCAGAATATCTTTGAATTTTAAAGGAGATATAAATAAGAGTAATTATTACCCACCTGGTTTAGCAAGTATACAGGATTGCTGCATTAGCTTTTGTTGGTTTGACAGACATGATATAAAATATCAATTTAAGATAACCTGTTGTGGTTGGGGGCCCCCAGGAACAGGGGGCCCCCAGCAACCGTAGGGTTTGCTGGTGCCTAAAGCCAGCTATGGTTGTGCTATAAGGTATGCTGTGGTATAATGTACTGTGCTGTAAGGTATGCTGTGGTGTTCCCAGTATGGCTTGTCAGCATGACATGAATCCAGTATTAGTGTGCAACATGCATGATATTGCCAACTTGCTACAAACCTGAAGTGAAAGCATCTGTACTTGAACCTCAAGAAAACACTTAGTCAAGTTAGGTTTAGCTTTGAGCTGAATATGAAACCTTATATCCTTTGAATACCAATAAATTAAAAAATATGGAAATGTGAATGAAAGTGTCCTTGTCTGAGTGCTGTATTTTGCTATCTCAGGTTAGGATAACTATAATGTAATCATAGCCAGGTTGCTTTTATTTTAAAATGTCTAAATTACCTTTTTAGTCTTTGATGTCTAAATTATATCTTACTAGTATTGGTGTAATGCGTTCATGCCTGACATAAATGAAACTGTGACATGAGATACAATTTAATTTTATGAGATTGAGGAAGGAGACACTGATCTGGAAAAAACAAATATAACATTTCTGCTGAGTAATACAGACAGTTTCATCTATTTAACAACTGTTTAGTGCATAAAAGCTATTTTTTCATGTAAAGACAGACATGGAAGAAAAATACTTTTCTGCTAATAATATTCAGGATCGCTACGGCATAGAATTTGTAGAACATTGCCAGAGCATTGTTAACTATTTTGGAAAGCACATATGGAAAAATTAGTGTGGGTGTATGTATACTTTTAACTAATGGCAGTGACACATATAGTAGTGCCTAGCTTTTCCTAAAGCTCATCTAAATCATGTCAATGCACTAAATATCACCTCTGCTTTCTCTTCTAAATATAGTATTTGACTTAACAAATAAATTTAGCTGGGTAGAAGGACATACTTGGCCAACTACGGAGTCAAATGCTGACACCTTTCCCTGCATACTTTTATTGTCTGAGCTCAAAAAAGAGATGTTGCAGTGCATCAAGAGATGACTGTAAAATAAGTTTGTAGTTTACATGGCCAGCTGCACAATATGCAGAGTATTCTACATAGGGAAGATCTCAATGCCCTAAAGGTAAGGGTTACTGAACACTTGTTAGACATCTGACTAAAAGATCTTAAAAATTCGCTAAACAGACATATTCTACACTGCAGAAACTTTGGGAAATTTATGTTCCACATAGTGGAGAAAGTAACAACTGACCCACTTGAAAGCAACGCAGGAGCTGTACTTGAGAAAAAGAAACCAGACTGGCAAATTCACCTAAAAGCTTACTGGCACCCAGGACTGAACACAAACTGCCCCATCAAATCTGTGCTTGATCTTAGAAAACTGAACCATAATAGTCTTTACTAACATTAGATACTGTATTTTTATATACATATTCCTTCATTGTAATTTAATTAGCATTATATTCACATTAGGTGACTACTACAGGACGAAGCAGGGAAAATTAGGCAAGTTAACATTATGAGCTTGAAGCGCTTTTAAATTTATATGTAACACTGCCTTCTAAAACAGAGTTCTCTCATTTCAAATCCCAGTACATTTGCCAAGAATAGTATTACTAGCAAGCACAAGTGTTAAAACTTTCCTGCATTAAGTTATATGAGATTTTAATACATACACTCACTGCTTAATGTTGCTAAATCTGTTGATTTTTTTCTGGTCTTGTAATCAAGTCTGTCATGTACACACAGAGGAGCTAATCATATGAATGCACTTAATGCTATTGTGATGTTCTACACTGATCTGATGAAGCCTCACCTACTTATTGGTAGTTAGGCGAAAGCGCTTCAGAGTTTATATTTTTGTTCTTTTTCCTTACTTGGATAATTTCAATAACAGCAGTGAACTGATGATGTTTTTCAAGGCCAAAATGTACCTTTTAACTTCATGTCAGCATAGTCACACTACCTATGTAATAAACTTCCCTAGGCTCAGTTTATGTGGGCTGTGGCGATGCTTTCTTCTTGCCCTGGTTAGATTTCCCACTTCCTATTAATTAGCCCTAGCTTTACACCTTTAGTTTAAGTCTCTGTTCAACAAACATTCACACATTTATGATATCTCTCCCACCATAGACACAGTTTGTGTTAGTTTACAACCTGTAACATCTGCACTGTTTCCGTATGTAAGACTATTGGCATTGGACCTATCTTTATATTAGACCTAATGTTTCTTTGTACTGTATTAACAATCTGAGAATTATTTTCAACTTGTTTCATTTATAAATGGCTTAATAGCTTGCTTATAGTTAATTACTATCAAGGACTAGACAGTCTTCACAGTTGTATATTTTCCACTCTCCCTAGACATATCTCCAAAGGTTTTTTGCAACAGGCACTGGTACAAGATACACTTATTGGAGGCTCACTGATTCCCATAGTGGGAGCTACACTTTGCCATTTGATACGGCTGTGGCAACTAGGACTTATGACACGTTACTGGCAACATCTTGTAATGTACCTGTTTTGATAGCATTTAGATGGAATAAACCGAATTAGGAGTCAGTTATCTCTTTCCTCATTAAACCCTGTTTGGTTCACTGCCATAGAATGCTGCCATTTATCTTAGACCTAGCACATAGAGTCCTTTTTTTATCTCTGAACACACTTATAATCAGTATATCACTAGAAAGTTGAATTCATCCTGTCATGGAAAGGGTGGCATGCTCCTGACATAAAGGATACAAGGTAGGTGCTCCTACTCACAGGTTCAGCCTGATTATCCTGGCAAGCTGCACTTATGCTTACTACATTATAATGCTTCACAATTTTAATTTGACTGGTTATCACAAATTTTTTAGCACTTGTTGCCCCATCTAACATGGCAAATAGCATCTACTTATCACATCACAGATATAATGATATACTAATTGTTATACATAGCCAGGGCAAGATTTATATAAAGTGTATCAATTAGGCAATCACCACATAGAATAGGAATGCAGCCTATAAGCTATGACCTATTAGCTACCAATAGGGGCAGATATGCAGAACAGGTATGAAAGATGAGACTTATCCTGTTGTAGCTTGGATGAACAGCCTATTACATACATTTATGACATCAGCTCGAGTTAATTAACAATGACCTCTGTGTTAAAGCAGATAAATATTGCATATCACGTAAACTGGATTTAGATCTGACAATGCTTGTTTAAGGATAAAAGTACTCATCTATTTTTTTTTCAATAAAGAAGTTTTGATTTCTACATTTCTAAACAAGAACCCATTTTCACTGTACACATATATATATATATATATATATATATATATATATATATATATATAAATACATATATATATAGAGAGAGAGAGAGAGATACAGATGTAGATATATTCTATGTATGTGGAGGCCTAAAAATATTTTTTTTGATACAGTACAGTACAGAGGCTTGTGGACTTTTCTTTGGTCTATGGGAAGCTCAGTGGGACAATGTCTGAAAGTCTATGCCTTAATCTAACTGCATGCATGATAATCGTAAAATGTAGTTTCATTCACCATACAACACAAGCTATGTGGTCACTGGGCTTAAGGACCGCCTGACTTTAGATTCATGAAACAGCATGCAGAATGATCTGCAGACCAAGGCTAATTAAAATCACTGCGCTAAGATCATAGTCAGAATGCAAAGTGACTCACAGACTGGGTGGAATACATGCAACAGTACAGCCACCATGACCAGCATGCATAATGACCAGGAGTCGTTTAGATGTAATATATCACAGCAGAAATATCTTTATCTGAGTGATTCATTATCAAAAGCTGAGGATTATTTAAAAACATTGCAAGCAGACATGTTAGTCTAGAACATGGTATGTAGCCTACATTTAAATAAAAAACAGCAAAGAAGTGTTACTTAAAGATAATAGTAACATGTAATCTAGATTTCAGCCTAGGTATTATTGCGTAATATTAAAGCACACCTTCTCAAGTCAGGGGAAACTGTATACAGTCATACACAAATATGCATAATCTCACACATGGCCAGATTTGACAGAAGACATGCAGATATATCTGCAAGAAGATTTACATCAGTCTGCATGAAACTATACCTGGAAGAAAGTCTTTTTATTAAAAGTTCTGATACATTAAAGAAGTCATTGGCTGAAGGGATACATTTCATCCATATTCTAAATGCATCCTCCATTTTAATACTAAACTTTGCACTTTCTTGTTGTTCATCTCTTGGGATTCCCTTAACCTTCAAAGCAATTCGACAGCATTAGTGAGTTTCAAAAAATAGAGACACAGAAATATTATAGTTAACCCCTGTTGCAAACGTGTGAACATCTCTAAGTAACATAAGGTATAATTTTACATTAACCTCTTTGTTTGATATCTATATTAATTAATATAGATTATGCAACACCTTTGTGAATTGCCTAGAGATTAAAGCATTTCAGTTCTTGAATTTAAAAAACAAGTCTACATAGCTACACTAAAAACCTCATCATAGTATAAGCTGTCCACAAATATTTCCAAATCAGTTTTAGTTCAATAAATACATTATGCTTTAAAGTTGTTTCATTTAGTCAATGTAGCTTAGCATAAAGTGCTTATTAATTGCTATGGTGGAGAGGTAGTTATGTTCAGTTCACTAAAGATACCATTTTCACATTTTACAAAGAGTAGTGCTGATGTCATCACATGCTACTTGACATCAGTGGTGTGCAGCAGAAGGCAGTCTTTCAGATCACACTAGCTTCCTTCAGAATTTGTCAGCCAAGTCTGTCCATAAGCCTGCCAAAAGTGTAATTCCCAGACAGATATCTCAGTTTCTAAAAATACTGAGAGTTTTGTATCCCAACAGCATGCATGCATGCTGTATGTGACTTCATTACCCTTTTTAGGTGGGGATTGCACTATCAGTGTAGCAGGTGACATACTGTTATCTGCAATACCTGACACTGTGGCAGTCCCATATTCTGTCTCACTACAAATCCCACCCAGTTAGTCAGAGCCTGCTGAAGGTCCCAGGTGATGAATCGTATAGTTTTCTGCCTATCTTCATTGTCAGACAGTGAGTGTGGGTAAATAAAGAACAGTAGGTATCAGTTATCAAACAATTTATTTATTCATTTACTGACTGGGGAAGTGAACTGATATTTTTTTCTTTCATAACTGTTATGAAGTGTATCCATGGCTACAAAACATGGTAATGTACTCTGAATATGCAATCTTTGTGAACATGATGTATTTAATAGAGTGTATTCACTGAACTAGTATTCACAAACCCATGACTTAGCTGTCATAATAACTTCCACTATGAATGATTTCTCAGAATTTGAGTTCTTGAGTACAACTAATTGAGAATTCCATAAACAAGACCTACAATTAACTATTTTGCAGGGTACCCATGGTGGTGAAGTCTCTCCTAACTCCCCTCTAACTTACAAAGACTAACATTACAATCACGTAATAAGGGGCGAGCAGAAACTGCACAAATCAGTCCACAGTGGTCTCACACAAACTGCAATTCTGCAGTGCCTATCAGTCAATTATTTGATCTACAGGGAACTGTACATTTCACAAGTTGTGCTCAGGTAGTTAGAAACCTATCATTTGGTTGCTAACCACATGTAGGGAAGCTACCATAAGATAATGTTGATGTTTGCACTTAACATGAGCAGTTCCCTGCTGCAGAAAGCTATACCTTTGTCTGCAGCAACACTGACAGCTGGTATTCAGAAATGATGTCTGTTGATCCTTCACCTTAAACAAGCTATTATAACTTATCTGAAAGGACATCTAAATACCTGACTTCTTTAACCAAACTTTCCTACAGCTTAGAATGGACTACATCATTCTGAAATTAAAAATTATTATGACGACATTTCATAATACACTAGATAGATGGATACTGACAGTAAAGTGAGTACTGACGTCTGTCACACCTCACATTGCAACTCACTGACAGTTACAGCTTATCTGAAAGAACATCTGCATAATTCAGTCTGTATTCATTAAACCTGACTTACTTGCACTTTAAAGTCTACCCTGATTATGTTTTCCAGACAGGTTTGGG
Source organism: Protopterus annectens (assembly GCF_019279795.1). Lineage (NCBI taxonomy): Eukaryota > Metazoa > Chordata > Ceratodontiformes > Protopteridae > Protopterus > Protopterus annectens. Next base: position 413,609,518 of record NC_056725.1, read on the forward strand.
AAGCACTGGATCCTTTCAGATTGCTAATTCATTATCTGTTGTAAATCAGAAACTGTACCATAATATTTTGCCTCCTACCTCTGCAGTTGTTCATAGGAAATTGAGTCATAGGTTCATAGGTTCAGAGGAGGTTACTAGGCTAGTAGCCCTAGAGCCTTTACAAACCTAGCCATGTTAATCCCAAGTATCCGCAGTTGTTCTTTTTTTGGATAGTTCACAGAACAAATTTATGAACAGACTGGGTCTGTGATCAACACTGGCTACTCACCTCCATGAGGAACATGGGTGCCACCAGAGGGGTGAATTTGCTGTCTCCCATCCAGTATATAGGATGCATTTGAATAGGGTCAGTGAGGAGCTCTGTTTTACGTGAATAAGAAGTCTATTCCAGAGAAGCAGCATTCTCTGAGAGAGCTGTCTCTCCAGTGTGTTCTGTTAATGTCATAAGCTAGGTTGAGATCCCTAGAGCGAGTGACTCTTGTGCCATTTGATTTGCAGACGTGCAGCATTTCCATTAGAGCAGGGTTGAAGCTTGCCCTACAGGCCAGGCTTAAGTCACCTCTCAATAGCCTATAAGATACAGAGTAAACTGACAGGGCTTTCAGCCTGTCCACTTAGGCCGTGGTTTGGAGTCCCTGTATTTTCTTAGTGAGAAACCTCTGAGGTCTCTCCAGCTGCTGCAGGTGTCTGGTGAGGTACATGCAAAAGGGTGCATTATACTCTATTAGTGGTCTGATGAGGGTCGAGTACAGTGGAGTTATAACATCCCTTGACCTGGATCTTATGCCCTTGTTTATGAGGTAAGCTACATAGAATGCTTTTCTTACTACTGTGGAAACTTGGTGGTCAAAGTTCAGATAGCTATCAACCTGTACTCCCAAGTCTCGCACCACTGGATTGGAACTTAGAGGGGAGCTATCAATATTGTAATTTGTAGGGAATTCAGTTTTGCCAAAAGGAATAATAATACATTTTTTTGCATGTAGTTTTAGACCATGGCTTTGGCACCAATCATTTGTTTGCATTAGTCCTTCTTGTAATATGTTGACATCGTTGGAGGACTCAATGATTGCTCCTAGTTTACATTCAAGTAATTATATTGGGCACCACACAAACCCACTAAGCGTCGTTGCAAGGCCGTTAACAGAGAGACCTTAAGAATGATTAGGAAATTAGGGAATCAGGAATTAGGCTCCTCATCCTTCCTCGTGCGCTGTGATTTTCTACAAGGTTCAGTCCTGGGTCTTGTTCTCTCTGCTGTCTTCTGCTGCCACTAGGTGATTTAATTACAGGGGAAGTTTGCAGCAGCACTGTTACACAGATAACACACACGTGTGTCTCTCTTTCTCAAAGGATTCTATGTCGGTTCTCAATGTCCTTACAAGGCACCTAGAGTACATTCACCACTTGATGCTTTTTAACAGGCATAAACTCAGGGTCATGAAGACAATTGCTTCAGCTGTTAATGTCATCCATGGGAACTTAAGTTTCCAGCCCCTAAAACCATGTGTCATCTACATGTCACAGGTATGATTTTCTTCTAAAGGTGCATAGTCTTAGGGTGATCGTTTATGGCAACCTGCACTTAGGGATGGTTTGGTGTTAAACAATCATTACCTGAGGAATATGAATCGGTCACCTTGTACCACGTTATGACCTGGCTATGGTTATCCATGACCTGATTTTATTGCACCAGAAGTACTCTAACTCTCCCAGGATTCCTGGACTATGAACATGACCAATCACAACTCGTGTAGAACTCTGCTACCACTTCTATAATGGACACACTATGTTCCCATAATATTACTTTGTTTCTCCTGACCTGCATTTGCTGCCTTTTGGTCAGATATTAGCTCCAAAGTTTTAACCCTTATGTACCAAGCCCTACTTGACTTAGGTACCCCATCTGAAAGAGTTGATGGTACAATACTGTCCTGCCTGTTCCCTCTCTTCTATTACCCTGAGGCTGCTATTTGCTCCAATGGTGTGGTTGAAATCCTCAGAATTTTTCCTTTGCCTTTCAGATTCCACATTTGAAATTTACTGGATGGCTTCAGCAGGCCCCAATGCTCAGCTATTTTAAGATGTCCCTGAAGACTCATTTGTTCAGTCTTGCCATGTTATTTATTACTTTCCTTGCAGTGTCCCTTTCTAGTTTTAAGTTTTTTTTTTAATTTATCACTATTTACATTTTAAACAGTTTACTAAACTTGAACTTGAACATCTGCAATTATGTCAGAATATGAAGAAACTTTTTCTCATGCTAAAATGGGAGCTAAATCTAACTTTATCTTCAACAACCCTCCCTTAGGCACAAGGCACTACTGTTCCCAGGTCTGCTTATGTCAACTAAATTATGCATTGCGAAAGGGCTCTCACAAACAGACTTACAATTTATATGACCATTTTGTATTGATTTTTCGATAACAGTATCTTTTCTGTTCTAAGTTTTTAAATAAGTTATTGTAAAGCCCTATATCAAGTTTTCAGGTACAGTGAGTGACATAACATTGCTCAATCTTCAGGTAAGTCATTTTAAATTCTTATAATAACAGAACTAGTTTCACAATATGTATTATAGTTAGTTAATAGATCTTGTAAGTTATTGGCAGTTAATCACAAAGTGTAACCCCCTGCCATTTAGAGAAAGTGGGTCTATAGCATAAAACTGAACGTCCACAACTGTGAACACCTAATGAGTGACACATATACGCAGAACTACGAAAAAAGCTAAGGACCTAAATGTCGAAAACCGGAATACCGAACGCACTTTAAACTACAACAGCGCCACACAGGTAAGTAAAACACACAAAAACAAAATTCATTAATCACACTTTTGCAGGGGGAAAGCCCCCCACACCTTCTCCTAATTATATATGCCAACTCTGAGATTGCACTACAGCGGGGAAAAGGATATATTTCCTCTTCCTCACGATTACCCTGCTGGCCACGGGAATCAGTTCGATATTCCGGTTTTCGACATTTATGGCCTTCGCGCTTTTCATACTTCGACATTTATGTGTCACTCATTAGGTGTTCGTGGTTGTGGACGGTCGAGCATCTAATATAGACCCAAGAAAGTCACCAGGACAAGGGTAAGTTGCACTCAATGGGCCTAACCCAACATTCTTGCTGCAAATACAGGTGTTATTTAGTGTTTGTGTTAACTTAGATTTAGTAAACAATTATTATTTTTTTTTAATCATAAGATATTTGAACTCTGAGGCAGACCATAAATCTGCCTTAAAAAGATAAAGAAGCTTTGGTTTACAAGTTCTCTTGTTAAAAGAGGTCAAACACTGAAAAGAAACAAAAAAACAAGTTCAAGTTCAGCGAATGAACAGGCAATGTTATAACTATTATCACTAAACAGCCTTTGCCACCACATTAGGCTAGCAGTTTGCCTCAGCTGCAGTTGGATGACTCTGCTGTGGCCAAAACTGGTTCCACAGACCATCTATCACTTTCCCCAGATCCCTCTGTTGTAGCACAAACAGGCACTATAGACCAGTGTTTAGTCATGTCCTCTGTGGATGTTGAACTCAGTGGAAAAGGGAGAGTCACCCTTCTTGGTCTTGGGAGAAGGGGCAGGGAAAGTGCCCCTACTTAGCCGAAATATTGTGGCCATCCTTGGGGAAGCTGCTGCTCCCATTAATAAATCTGTTTTCCCCAAATTTTCTGTTAATTTTTTTTTATACACTCATCTCAGACCTGGCTCAGCTGCTATAGCTTTAGTTAATCCAACTGCTGCCAAGTATTTTGTTAATTCTAACTTCAAATCCTTCTGACAATGATGGTAAAACAATTGATAAGTTTGTGAAAAAGGTGTATGCTTCTGCAAATTTAATTTTTAAAATTCTGAATTGTCAGATTCATATGTAATAATTTATTCTGACTAATTATGAAACTATGAGGAATGTTTTATCTGCAGGTCCCTCTTGTGAGCAAATATCTGCTTTGCGTGGCTTAGTTTCTTCAGTTTCTCAACACACTGTCATCGTTTAAAGTGTGTCTATGACTCTGTAGATGCTACACCAAGTAGCAGCAAAGTAGAAGTAAGGAAGGCAGGATGATGAGCCATCATGACAGAAAGAGAGTTATTTAATTATGGGCATTTGATGCAATATAACTATCTAGTAGGGGGTTTCATGGATCTCTAGTGCTCAGGAAGTCAATTGGTCAGGAAAGTTAAAATAATCCTCTCCTGGGAGACAGGTACCAGGTAGTATCCCAGGTTGGCCAACTCAGGCTCTATTGTGAATGGTAGTGTAACAATCATGGTAGGCTAGATTTAGGAGGGAATTGATATCAGACAAGTTATGAATTTAATGTTGGAGATAACCTAAGAGTGATATAAGCAAAATATCAAAAATATGAAATATGTTATGGGAAGCTGTCAATGGAAATGTTTGCCAAAATCCCGGCAATGGCAAAGAGAAAGAAATATTATAAAAAATGAAGACATGAAAGTGGAAAGGTAAAATAGAAAATAGAAACAAGGGCAGTAAAACTGATCAATAAATGTGAATGAATGAAATCATATTTTTAATAAACATCAAATAGTTCTTCACAGTTAATTAGGCAGAGGTAGCACATTTAATATTTATGCAGGAATTCCTCCCAGAAAAAGACTGCATGAAACTGAATGTTTTGCATAGCTGCAGGGTACCCAAACAGCAATAAGAGAAGAGAAGAGTTGGCATAATAGGAAGGGAAAAATCACTGAGGTACATAAGAAAGAAGCATGAAATTCAGGAGGCACTTATACCTTTGTTAATTTAAAAATACGATGAATAACATTACCAGCACTGGCACATCTATACCATATGTGGAAGGATATCACCATTGTTTCTATAGCTATCTCTGATACACCCAGCCAAAGAAATTAGATGGAGAACTGTACAATGGGCAGGCATATAAATATGTCCTTAGGTCATAGGTATGCCAGAGAAAGTTGATGGGATTATTAAAAAGACAAGCAGACACTGAATGGTGGAGTGAAAGAAATGGAACTAAGAGAAATGTATGACTATTGATCAAGAAGATCTACGACAGCACCTGATTTGCTGATACATGAAGTATCAACAGTCAGGTACAAATAAGTCACATTGTATCTATTATTTATTTATTGACATTTGATGACCAGGAAAGTTCGACTGGTTCAGAAACCCATTTTCAGTCAAGGCCCGGGGGGAAAAGCTCCAAAAGAAAAATATCAGAAAATAGAATATAATTATACATAATGGGCATACTATCAGTGGTACATAGGATATATACATATTACATGTCATTTGAGAGTACAAGTAAGCAGAGATAAATTTTGGTTCATCAGATACATAGCTGTGATATAATAGGCAATATGATATTTATTACATAGCAGTTCATACACAAGTAAGACATAGAGTTGGGTGTCATGTTGAGTCTATTTGAATAGAAGTCAGAGTGGATTGTAGAGTACTCCATAGATAGTATGTTACATGTATAGTTCTTAGAAAGGAGAGAGTTAGAAGGGAAAAGTATGTACAGAGTGTGTAGTAGATGGGAGAGAAGGTGAACATTTCAAAGTGGGCAAAGAGAGAAATAGAGGATAGTAAGATAATTCTATTTGAGTTAGCAGCGTGGGGGTGAGATAGGGGTGAGAGGAAGAAGAATTGAGTAAGATGGGTATTAGTTAGGGAGTTTGCTAGAATAACAGAGGCAGAGACTAAGGATGTTAGTTTTGATTTGCAAGGCATGGACATATCCAAATGGTGGACAGGAGTTTTTTTAATGCCATTTTTAAAATATTGGTATTCTCTATACTGTTTATATGGCTGGAAAGATTGTCCCAGAGTTTGACAATAGTATAGGAGTAGAGACATTTACCTGTTTTTTATTGGACTTGTGTACTTGTAATAGTTATTTTTTTGGCTGAGTGTAAGTTTCTACTGAGTGTAAGTTTCTACTGGGAATATGATTTTGTAGGATGGACCGTTCAGGGGGACAGCTTTTGGGTCAGTGGATTATTTTTTTGCCATAGAGAGTTGTAGGTAGTAAAGATAGCTGGGGAGAACTAGCTAGTTTATCTGTTTGAGGGCATTCCAGTGGTTGGTATGGTATGTTGAGTCTGTAGCAAATTTGGCTACTTTGTAGTAGCAAGACTGAAGTTTGATTTTAACTGTCTTTTGCAGATTAGTGAGAATGGGTGCTCCATAGAGTAGAGTGGGGATCAAGTAGTTATCTGCTAGTGTCAGTCTGGTGCTCGGTTGCATGATTTTGTTGTGTCTATAGAGTATGCCAAGTTTGCAGTGTTTTTCTTTTTAATAACATTTTGTAGGTGTTCATTGAAAATGAGGTTATTGTCTATGGTGATGCCAAGTAACTTAGCACTTGGTACTACGTCTATCTCTGTTTTATTTAAAGAGTAGATTTTGAAATCAGATGTATTAGGTTTTGAGGAGAATAGTAAAAGCTTGGTTTTGGCTGGGTTAAGTAACTATTGAGCATTACTAAGCCATGTTTCTACTAAGGTAAATGCATTTGGGGGTTTTAGCAAGAGCTGTGGCAAGCTGTTTGAGGAGGGGATAATGGTGGTGTCATCGGCATATTGGATTATTGTACTGTGTTGGCAGGTGTTGTGTAAGTTTTTTATAAAAATGTTAAAGAGGAGGAAGTCCTAGAATGGATCCCTGTGGGACACCAGTTTTGTTTGTCTGGTTTTGGGATGGGCAACCTTGCCACTTTACACTTTGTTCTCCAGTGTTTAGGTAACTATTAAACCATAGTTTTGTGGGTTCAGAGCAGCCCATGGATGATAGCTGCTGGAGAAGTTTGTCATGTGACACAGTGTCAAAGGCTTCTGATAAATTCAATAGTAATATCGAGGTATATAGGTTGGAGTCTCTAGCTTTGTTGATAATGTCTGTGAAAGAAATGAGAGCAGTTGTAGTACTGTGTCCTGGCCTAAAGCCATGCTGAGTGGGTGAAAGGAGATTGTTATTGATGATTGTTATTCATGAGATGGTTTAGTAGCTGAATGTGTATATACTTTTCAAGAATTTTGGCTAGGGGAGAAAGGATGGCGATGGGCCTGTATTTAGTTAGTTCTGTAGATTTACCTCCTTTGTGTAGAAGGATGACGATGTTTGTTTTTTTTTTTCCAAAGGGTAGGGACTTAAGATTCTGTAATGGATCGGTTGATAAGAATGCTCACTGGAAAGGCTATAGAGTTAGCTGTATGTTTTAAATATTTGCTTGGAAGAAGGTCAGAGGAGAACAAGGCTTTAGTTTGAGAAGTAGTTTACGAATTACTGTAGTAGGTACTGGTTGCAAAAAAAGGATGGTGGTTCAACATTAACAGTAGATGTCTCCTGGTCCTGGTGAGAAGAAGTTGAGGTAGCTTTAGTGATATGTCCTGAGAGTAATTTGGTTATACTATCAATGAAGTGAGTATTGAAAGTATTGGCTATTTCTTTGGGTGTCTTGATTGTGTTTGGGAAGGGGTTTTGCATGGAGCCAGAAGTAAGAAGCAATGTGATTGTTTTCCAGAAGTTTCTTGGGTTATTTTTATGGTTAGATAGTGCAAAATAGTTTTTTATCACTAATGACCATTTTTTTTTGCTTGGTTGCTGAGTTGTCTATAATTTTGTAGGTTAGAGTTAGTTTTATTTTTTTCCAGCATTTCCATGCTTTATCTCTAGTTTGTAATAGTTGTTTGGTTGATTTGGTTAGCCAAGGAGCATGATCGTTCTTTATTCTTTTGTTCTAAATGAGGCAAGAGTGTTAAGGGTATCTAGGAATAGCTCATTGAAGTGGGTGACAACGTCATGTAATGGTAGAGTTTTTGGGTCTATATTACCATGTCGACAGGGCTGTTCATAGAATGCCCTTACATCAACACATGTTCACTGAAATACCTAAATGTTGAACGGCCACAAAAGCTATTTTTTTCCCAGGGGAAAAAAATTGCTGGGCCAACAAAAATCAAAACAAACTGACAGACATAATGACACAATGCCCCCCATACCCCCCTACTTAAATATACCAACTCCGAGATCGTAGTACAGTGGAGGAAATGGCAAATTCCCGACAACAGACCAGCAATTTTTTTTCCCTTGGAAAGATAATAATATATATAATAATAAAGACCCGAGTTTTTAATATGGACCAACTGAGTGTCATAAGTATGTTATTAAACTGATTTTGGCAGAAGTTTGTTAGGATTCTGAAAGTTTTGTAGGTATGGCTTTTTGTGTTTTGAGGGGTGCTTCTATAGGTACATGTGCGGAAGTGGTTGCTTAAAGTATTGGGTAAAGTATTGGTATTAGAATATTTGTAGGGTTTAGTGACAAGGATCCAGTCAAGGACAAAGGTTCAGATATTATTCTGATTTCTAGTGGGAGAGTTCATAAGTTGAATAAAGCCACAGAGATTTAAGCTGTTTGTTGGTGCATCTTTGGCTAGATTTAGCCAGTTAATGTTAACATCTCCCATAACTACTATCTCTTCAGTAATATCTATCTATCTATATCTGTACGTTTATGTATGGAAATATTTTAAAAGCTTGAAGTTTCAAATCATTGAACTACAAATGGTTGAGACCATAAGATTGAAGTTTTGAAACTTAAAAATTGTAATAAAAAAAAAATAAAAACAAAAAAATTTTTTTTTACTTTTTTGCAGGGGGGCATGCCCCTCTGTAACTCCCACACCCCTGCTAAATAAATATACCAACTTCAAGATCGCACTACAGTGAGGAAAATGATAAATTTTCTGTTTCACGCTGTATGGCGATCTTCATTCAAAATGATCAAAGTTTCAAAACTTTGATCTTATGGTCTCGACCATTTGCAGTTCTAAGTTTTGAAACTTCAAGCTTGTGAAGGGAATCCATATATTGTTATTTTGTGTGAAGACAAATCCCTCACCACACTTACTATGCTGGGGGGGGGGGGGTTCAACTTCCTGTTCCCTCAGATTGTATTATTCTAACTCCAAAGTCCTAGCAAGCAGGAGGAAGAGATATTTCCTGGCTGCAGCAACCATGGCTGATGAAATGTTATCTCTAAAACTGGATTTTTTTTTGCTTTTCTTTTAATCCTGCCACTGTAACTAAACATTGTGCTGGCAAACTGTGCATCAGACAATACTCATAGGGCTGGCTAAAATAGTTTTAGAGCAATAAATGAAACAGGTCATATGCATGCACATGGTATGAATTGTAGCTCTGTGGCTAGGTTACATTATTTAGGTGTTGTAGATCAGATTGTATGTGCTGTGTCTTTTAGAAGCATATCAAGGGCTGAGCATGCACATATGCACATGTAAATACCGGGCACATGCTATTCCCAGTGCCATTTTGAGAGTGCAACCAGAGTGTGAGCATGTTTGATTGCAGTAGCTAGTTTGTATATAAGTTACTTAAATTAATGTCAGTAAACTTCTATCATGATGTGCTTGTATATATTAAAGCTGCTTGAACAGAATCCACAAAGACTCTTCTATTGTGTCCAAAGTAGAAGAGCAACATGGTGTCAAAACCAGGATCGCAGAGAATTCGGAACTATCAGGTGCAGAGATGACGGTGAAGGTAAACTAAGAGAAACGGGCACGAAAAAGAACCAGAAAAGAATCAAAGATAATGAGAATACGCATGAACTGTTTATTTCATAAAAAGATAAAACGTAGCATTACAAGGGCACAAACTGCATTATTAAAAAAAAACAGGAGGCACCAAGGATTTACTAACTAAGGGAAATATTTAAAATTAAGATATTTGATGAAACGATTAACAGAAAAGCGAAATGAATATGTTTAAAAGCAAAATGAGTATGTTTTAAAGCAAAATGAGTGTGTTTAAGACAGAACCTAGTGTGTTTAAGGCAAAACAGGCATGTTTAGAGTAAAACAAGCACAAGAAAAGTACAATGGGCATGAAAAGGGCTTAAACGAGCAAAATGAACATAACAAGGGCAAAAAGGGCACATTAAGCATAAATAAAGCAAGGCGACTGCATGTTTTTTGGCAAAGTACTCTGTTTTGGACAAATTACAACTTTTATATTGTATCAAAAGCATAACTAGAGTTATTTGATATATCTCAAAGTTTGTAAAAATGCTTAAAGTGTGTGTTTATTACTGTGCATGTATTTTGAAGAGTTGTTTGTGTGCAAAGTGCAACTATTTTGTGAAGTGTAGTTAAAGTATAGCCATTTCGAAAAGTTTCTTGTGCTGGGTGTGTCTATTTACAAAGTGTCGCCATTACAGAGTGTTTCTTGCACTGTAAAAAATTGCCTAGAAAGGTACTGTCATTTTGGGGAAATTTCAGTGTACTGTGCAGTTTATTCGCAAAGTGCAAATACTTCGAAGTGTTATTGACTCTGAGCTCTACTTGCCCAGTTCATTCGCATAGTGCAGTTATTTAAAATTTTTCTTGAAATGATGATAAATTACTTTAGCAATACAATAAGTTCAAAAGTATTATAGTGCCCTACAAACTCATTTTGCAAAGTCCAGTTACACAGAGGTTTGCATCTTGCAATTATTTGAAATGTTTATTATACTGATGAGGTGTTTTCTTGCAATACAGTCATTTCAAAAATATTACAGTGCTGGAGAAACTTATTTCACAAAGTTCAGTTATACAGAGGCTTATTGTGCTATTGGGCAAAGTTACAAATACTGGCATAAATTTCTGGCATATGTGTATGTGTATGTGTTTGTGTTTATTTGCAAAACCCTTCACTGGTTTGTGTTAATATGGCAGATGAATTTTGAAAGCCCTTACCACTTGTATTTGATCAGAATATTGCAGAAAACTGGAAAATATTTGAGCAAGAGTACGATATTTTTATACAAGCAGCTTATACAGATAGAGATGCATGCACCAGAGCATTCATTTTGCTAAACCTAGCTGGGTCAGAAGCCATAGAAAGAGAGCATTCATTTGTGTATGCACCAGCAGTACATGAGGGAGAAGGTGAAAACCGTCATACTGTTATACAGGCTGAATCAAAGGAAGACCCCGAGTGTTTGAAGTGCACGTTCATTAAAATGTGTAACCCCCAAATATTACATTAGAGAGGCATTTGTTTTACACAAGAGATCAGAAGCCAGGGGAAACTTTTGCAGCTTATATAACTGACCTAAGAAACAAAGCCAAAATGTGTAGGTTTGGTGACTTAAGAAATGAGTTAATAAAGGACAGACTCGTGTGTGGTATTAATAGTGCTGCTGTCAGAAAGATTTTGCTTTGTGACAGTTATTTAATGTTGAGTAAAACTACTGAGATTTGCCAAATCCATGAGGTTACAGAAAAACACACAAGTATGCTTGCAAGTGACAATAGCATGGTTTCAGCAGGCTCCAGAGCAAATGTAGATAGCATGCAACACATGGCAAACAGAAGTAGGCCTAAGCACATGGCAGCCACAGCCCCTGATGGCTCACCAAGGAAACCACGTAGCTTTCCAGCAAGTTCTAAGACTAGTTCAGTAAAGGGAACATGTTCCTCAGTACGGTACAAGTGTGAATCAGCAAAACTCAAGTCCAGCTTTATTAACTGTCACAATTGTGGTGACAATCATGAGTCTAAAAAAGAGAAATGCTTAGCATTTGGTCAGCAGTGTCACAAGTATAAAAAAATGGAACCACTTTCAAAAGTTTTGCAAATAAAGTAAACCCTACACAGTTGTAAAGAAAGATCACAGAAAAAAGCAAGTTGATCAAGTAGACTGTAATTCTGCTTCCTATGTAGATGGTGTATCTGTAATTGGTGAGAATGTTGATGCAGTGAATTTATTGGCAAAGAGTGAAGTGTTTTGTACAGTCCGGATCAATGGTTAATCTACAGAGCTTGAAGTAGACACTGGTTGAAAGTGCAATGTTATATCAGCAGACACATTTGCTAAAGTGAGAACTAATGAACAACTCGATATAGCCAGTAGTGCAAAACTTGTTGCTTATGGAAATGAAGAAATTCAAACCAAAGGCTAAGTGATCCTTCCATGTTATTTGGCTGAGAACTATTACAGCTTGTTATTCTATGCAGTTTGAAGACTAGTACAGTCTTTATTGGGTCTCAGAAATAGTTTGAGAATGAATCTGCTTTCTTTTACCAAAGAAATTCATCACATAAGTGCATATCTCAGTTCCAATTTTTATGAAGCCATTTTCTCAGAGTATTTCGATGACAAGCTGGGCAAACATCCAGTTGTGTATTCCATGAAGTTAGACCCAGAAGTCACTCCAGTAGTCAGACCAGTAAGAAGGGTTCTGATAGCTATGTAGGATAAAGTTAAGGCTCAGCTGGATAAAATGGTGAAGCAAGGTATAATTTGTCCGGTTACAGAACCAACTAAATGGATATCACCTATGGTAGCAGCTCACAAAAAGGGCTCAGATGAAATCAGAATATGTATTGACCCAAGAGATTTGAACAAAACATTGAAGAGATTGTATCATGCAATGCACACAGTCAAAGAGGTTGCAGCTCTAATACTAAATGCCACTGTTTTTTCTGTTTTGGATGCAAAAAGTTCATTTTGGCAAGTGATGCTTGATCGCAAATCCTCATTACTAACCACTTTTGGTATCCTGTTTAGCAGATACAGATTCCTAAGGATGCAATTAGGAATAAATTCTGCAAGTGAAGTCTTCCAGCGTACAACGGAGCAAATTTTTTCGGGTTATCCCTGTGCCATAATAGTAGATGATTTACTGGTTGGAGGTGATGGTGAAGCAGAGCATGACAGAAACCTCAAGAAAGTTCTAGACAGAAAACGTGAAGTAAACTTGAAGCTCAATCCTCTGAAGTGCAAATTCAGACTTCCAGAAGTTACATATGTAGGTCATTTATTTAGCAGCACTGGCTTGAGACCAGACCCGACCAAGCAAGCATCTATTCTTGATATGTCAGCACCAGATAATATTCAAGCTCTACAGAATTTCCTAGGCATGGTCAACTATTTAGGCAAGTCTATACCAGACTTAATGATCTGACAGAACCTTTAGGAGAGGTGATGTGCAAAAATGTTGCATGGTCATGGTTAGAAAAACACCAGAAGGCATTTGAAGACCTTAAGCAGAAAATTGCCACCCTACCTACATTAAGATACTATGATGTGAATAAACCAGTCACTCTTTCCTGTGATGCTTCAAAATTTGGTCTTGGTGCAGTTATTCTTCAAGAGGGCAGGCCAGTAGCCTATGCATCTAGAACACTTACCCAAACTTGAAATGCAATATGCTCAAACTGAAAAAGAACTTTTGGAAATAGTATTCTCATGTTCCAAGTTTCATGATTATATTTATGGTCGAGCTATTGAAAATGAAACTGACCACCAACCTCTAGTTACTATTCGAAAGAAACCTATGCATTCAGCTCCAGCAAGACTACAAAGAATGATGCTCAAATAAAAAGTACAACTTCAAAATGGTCTATGCAAAATGCAAACTACTCTATCGGGCTGATACCTTATCCAGATCACTCAGAAATATGACGGAACAGCTTGACACAAAGAATTTTGACTTTGATTTGATGGCAGTGCATAATTTTTCTACCATTAGGCTTGATGAGGTGAGAGATCACACAAAGACTGATCCAATTTTGCAAAAGCTCAATCACTACGTTAATGTTGGATGGCCATCAAAGCAATCTAGTGTACCACCTGAAGTGCTAACCTATTTTTCTTACAGAGATGAAATGTTGATGTTAGATGGCATTATTTTCAAAGGTCCAAAAATTGTTCCTGCTTCCTTACAACAAGAATATATCCAGATTTTGTATCGTGATCACACAGGTTCAGCATCCACTAAGAGAAGAGCAAGAAAACTATTATTTTGGCCTTCACTACTGAAAGGCATTGATAAAGTACTTTCTTCTTGTTCAGTATGCAATAGTACTAGACCACAATTGCAAAGAGAACCACTTCAGCTAAGTCAAGTTCCTGAACTACCTTGGTCAACAGTAACCACTGATATCTTTGAGTGGAATACTCAGCAATACTTAGTATTGGTAGACTCTTATCCAAATTGGTTTGAGATTGATTTACTACCTCACCTAACATTCACTACTGTTATTACTAAGTTGAAACATCATTTCTCAGTCCATGGTAGTCCACACAAAGTTGTTTCTGACAATGGTACTCAATTTACTAGTCAGTTGTTTCAGTAATTTACAAGAGAATGGGACTTTGTACATGTCACTAGTAGTCCAGAATATCCACAGTCAAATGGACTAGCTGAACGTGCAGTGCACAGTGCAAAGCAATTACTTGAAAGGTCAAAGTGTAACAATACCAATGTTTTTTTTTTATTTACTTAATCACAGATACATACCCCGTGACGATATATTTGGCTCACCTGCTCAAAGACTTCTATTCAGGCAAACCAGAACGACGCTACTTAGTAGTTCCAGTTTATTGAGGTCTAAAGCTAAGAACAATAACACCATCAAGGCTCAATTATTCAAGAAGCATTCTATCTAGAACTCCAGTTGTGATAAATTGAGCAGATTTCTTTGTCCGTTGAGGGAAGGATACAAACAGTGAAATGTTTTGACTGGATTGGTCAAGTTACAGGCATATGTGCCAAGCCGAGATCCTACCTTGTAGAATCCAAAGGTGTAGAGTACAGGAGAAATCGCAGGCATTTTCTTCCTGTACCAGAATCAGCATTGCAGTATTGTTCCTGTGATACAGACTCTAGATCTCAGAGCGAACCAGACGTTGTTCCCATCTCAGAGTGTGTTTCAATCTCTACGTCTGTTCTTGAAGATGTTTCAAATACTTCCAAGGTTGAACATTCTGTAGAGACAGCTCTAGTTGCTAAACCTAAATCCCAGTTTTATGTCACACGATATGGTTCAATATCTAGGCCCAGTGTGAAATATGCAGCAGCATGGACATAACTGTATATATGTACCTAGTCTTGTATAATTGCATGACAAAGAACTACTTGTAATATCTGCATGCCAAATAGATTCATAACATTGCATGATCTGTTTCAAAAAGAGGGAGGATGTAGATCAGAGTGTATGTACTGTGTAATTAAGAAGCATATCAAGGGCTGAGTGTGCACATATAAATGTCGGACACATACTATTCCCAGTGCCATTTAGAGAGGGCAACCAGAAAGTGAGCATGTATGATTGCAGTAGTAAGTTTATATACAAGTTACTTGAGGTAAAGTCAGTAAACTTCTATCGTGATGTGTTTGTATAAAATGCTGCTTGAACAGAACCCACCAAGACTGTTTTATTCTGTCCAAAGTAGGAGAGCGATGAGCAAAAGAGAAATAAATTAGAGACAAAAAGTACCACCATTCACATATCATAATAATGCAGTGTGTATGGTCTACAAGGAGCTGGAGAAGAAGACAATAAGGTGGATAAAGGAAGAAGGGGACAGAGTGGACAATGAGACATCTAGTATGTTGGTAGTGGAGTGGGGAGGGGTGAAAGCATTAGTGGTAGCTGAGCTTCATCTTACAGGCAAACATAAAAAGAAGAGATACATAGTCTGAAGTATAAGAGGAGGCTCCATGGCTAAGATGGAAGAGGATGCATAAGGAATTAATGTGGGAATAAAAAGAAAGAGAACTGAACAAGAGTCTTCAGAAGCTGCTGTGTGATATTGTCTTGGAAATTAAATAGTAGTGGAGGAAGATGGCACAATGAATAGCTATAAGCAAGCTAAAAATATAGTACAGAAGATAAAGAGGAAAGGAAGGATGAGAGCTGTAAATGAAGTATGCTTCAATGGAAAGGAAAATGGATTATGAATCCTCTTCAGTTAGCAATGAAAGCTGGCATGTTTGCAATAAGATATATAAAGAAAGGGAGGTGAAAGAGTAAAGAAATGAGAAATATTTGAAGGTGGACAATCCAAAAATGATGGAGTTCAAAGTACAGGACTTGGCAGAGTAAGTTCGAAGACATGAGGCGGAGGAACTCTTGAAAAACATACATATTCAGGAAATGATTAATGAGGAGGAAATCCTAAAAGAAAGAGGAACGCATAACACAGATGCTGTTGGAAGTTTAGGGGAACACAGAAAGTGCTGAAGGGTCTAATAGGCTGGATATTTTCTTTGTTAATCCAAGTTTTAAAGCCTGGGAGCTACAGGAACATACTAGAGTCATACAGATCAGTTCCGTCTTAAACATGGATTTTAAAATATCTGCTTAGATTTTAGCAAGAAAACGGAAGAGAGTAGTGCGGAGAGGCAATTCAAGATAATCTGTAGCATAAATAAGTTGATATCGATTAAACCTCAACTTAAACATGTTGAAGAACAACCTGTGCCTCAGCTAAGTGGAAGGTTTTTCTGTTAAATGATCTCTTTTCTAATAGATAACTGGTGGTGGAGTTACTGAGAAAGATGGACAACAAGCTTTCCATAGATTAAGTGAACATTTTTATGTGTAAGGGGGTTAGTGTGGTCTGGGGTTCTGGTCTAGTGCCTGGAGCAAATTGCAAAAAATATATAATATGCCTAGGACTCAGTGTTTACTAATAGAGTGTTTGGCATGGTAGTCTTCATTTTGGACAACCAATAAGGATTCTGTTTATCACATTTATTAATTTGCTTTATTCTTAGAGGCAGATGTGATAGATATAAGAAGAGAGAGGCAGGTATATAGGGAGAGACTAAAGCACAGGACTATAAACCAGTTTATAAGCATGCACTATGCTGATGCTTTTGATGAGCCTCAGTTATTTAAGTGAGGCATCATGACACCTATTATGGGCTTATAGGGCACTGGTAGGATGCAGGCATAACCTGGTCAAAACTCAAGACCTTCACCTCTTCCTCAGGTATACATCTCCAAGGACAATAATGAACAAAAGACCTTAAACTACAGGCAAAATCAATGTGATATTTAGGAATCTTTTCAGGCAGGATGTGGGGATATTCCAGTACTTAAAACACTGAAAGACAAGGGAAGCTATGGGAAACAGTGAAGTACATTTTTGGAGGCCAAGCGATTGTAGTGCAGCAGTAAACAGCATCAAATGTATTTCATTTGGTAAATACTATGGCAAGCAATTATCAAAAAGAGCATTTTCTGGCTGACTACGAGGCTATTGGGACACTGCTGTGGGGTAAAGGAAGGGCACACACAGCAGATCAGGGAATGCTTTCGCCTAGCAATACCAAATATGGAAGTATAGTTCAGGGCCACGCAAAAGAGAACTGCAACTTTGCAGTTAATGATGAAAGTAGGGGAAACGGTGACACACAGAGCTGGATTTAATGATAGTGTATGATACACATAAAAAGGAGAAGGAATAGGTAAGAGACTGACAAGTGGATACATGGAAAAGGTCATAAGAGGAAGAGGGAAGAAGTATTGGAGGGGTAATAGATACAGACCTGATGGAACTCAATTTCTTGTTTATGAGTGAATCAGTGACAAAATACCCATCTCTGGGAGGGAAGAATTTGTTGTGTTGACAGAATTTAGTGATGGTAGAGGGTAAAGACCCTTGGAGATCTGATGGAGGGATATCAAATCCCCAAGAAGCTATATTAGAGGGTAAGATAAGTATGTTCAGTATTCACAGGGGTCCCAGGAATGTGGGGGGAGATGATGAAGGAAATGATGAAAACGGGGGACAGTAATGAGGGAAGCTATTAATTAGTAAGATGCATGTTCACATTGTGACTGCATACTATAAAGTACAACAGAACTTTGATTTTCCTACCATTAGTTATTCAGACCCCCTTATAATCTAAACTGTGATGTTGTCCCTAAGACTTTATTGAGCTAGTGTTATAGAGTTGCCTTTATCTGAGCTTGTAGTTAATCAGAAAATAGTCTGGATTCCAAAAGCACTAGGGCAGTGTTGTGGAGTTTGTCTGCTGATTGGCATCACTGTTTCAATTTACCTAAAATGTTACCTCCTCCACTTACTCATGTGGACAGCACACAAGGTGAGTACATACTGTAGCTACAAAACGTTTAGTGCCAATTAATTGCATGATCCATCCATGTAGTGAACTGACGCTAACTGGTAACAATACAGTTAATGGAAGTTAAATTTAAAACTATGAGTTCAAGCCTAGGTGAGGCAGCAATTGTAGCAGAGACCTACAATGTAACTTGAGTTTATAAAAGAAATGTAGAAGTGAATTGAGTTCATGAATTACTGATTCACTTGAGAGTATAAAAAGGGAAAATACATTTATAACCATAAATATATGAGTGAGGTTGTTTTGTCTTTCGGCTTTTCCCGGTTAGGGGTCGCCACAGCGGAACTCCAGTCCACTAATGATTGGCAGTAGCTTTTTACGTGCCAAGTTGCCAGCTCTGATGCACAGCCTTCAACGAAGGTACGCCCATTCATGTATGTTTCCACACAGAAGATGCTCTAGCTGAGAATCGAACAGGACAACATCATACTGTGAGGTGACAACGCTACCGCAGCACCACCACTGCGGTAAATAAGCAAAAGCATGCATTAAAGGTTCTGACACAGGAAAGGCAGACTTACTAATATACCTGCACATTGTAACATATATAAGTTATAAAAGGAGAAAATGGCCCTAGTAATAATAGAATGAGATATTTTTAAAACAGAAGTTTTAAAATAAAACCTTTTATTGTCTTGTTATGAGTTAGGGCTGCGGTTTTTGAAATATATACATTTTTAATAACTAAAAGGGCTCTGAGAGTAATGCATAATAGTTTATGTGTATAATTATGAAAATGAATATGGAAATTAGATGAGCATCATAATACTGAAATGATAATAAATGTATCATTACTTTTTAACCTTGATTCGTAGCTATTAGAGATTCGCAAATAGATGTAAATTCAGACTAAATGGTTAGGCATATATCTGTATAAGAATGAATCTCATAATTCACTTTGGAAATGTGATAAGTTAAATTTAACACATCCATTATTGTTCGATAACTCAACATCTGCTAAGTTAAACTAGTCTTCTGTGAAAAAAAAGCATAGATAAAACCTCTTTTTTCACAAGAATTAGAATCTTGAAAGACCTGAGTTGTTTGGTTTGAACCAGAACAGGAGATAACAGTAGCTGCATCTAAATATGAAAAAATATCGCTAAAACCATGGGATTAAATTGTTTTCTTAAATGAACCAGTGAGGAAACAGTGTGTAGACAGCATAAACAATTTCATTGGTAAAGTGAAATCACCCCATTATAAAAAAGAAGCAATGTTATTATAAAAAATGTGCATTTATTGTACTTGGGGTATTCATCTACATTTTCTGCCAGACTCTATGCCACTGCATTTTGTAATAAAATTTGCTTGTAAATGTCATAAATATCACAAGGGAGTACAGTAAGTTATTTCTTCAATAAATGTTACACAAGGGGTGTATAATTTTGTTTCTAGCTAGCACAGAAAGAAAGCTATAGAGAACTGAATTGTGTGGTACAGACGATGTGGGAAATTTTGTGGCCATGGTACAACAGGCCGGAAAGCTGTATGCCATTATAAAGTGTAAGTGTAAAATCTAGTCAGCTGATACAGCGGCAGCTGGAGGAAAATCAGGAGCCAGCCCTCTACATATACTGCTCACTGTAGTGGACGTAGTCTGGAAATCAGACAGAAGACTTTCTTGCAGTTTGCATAAGAGGTGCTCTAGTAGGGTGTCTTCAACTACTGATGGAAAGTCATGAAATAAAATCGTTTGTGAGGAGTAAATACTCTGTAGTGTTAGCCAAAATAGAAGTAAAATAAAAATGAAACCACAGAGTAAAGCAATGAAGGGGCTCAATACGCTCACACAGAGTCCCATATAATGGGTAACAGCAATCCTGCAGACAAAAAGATGCTCCAACGTTGTACAAGTATAAAAGCAGAAGTTTATTGTAGAACAGGGTAGCGCTTTCGCTAAATAGCTTCTTCAGCCCTCTATATGAACAACCAGCACTTGATCCCATTTAAATACATAAAAAAGGCGCCAATCTAGTATGTATTATTTAAAGGTAAACATACCCAAGCAAAAGCTTGTATGATGAATACCCAAAGCACATAAAAAATAATAATTATAAAAAACATCTTATTATAAGACAAATATACACTTTACAATAGTTGTTACAAGATAACATGCCATAAAATGTCAGAAGTTAATGATGCACTGACATAAATATTAAAAAACATAAGATTAAAAAACGCATCTCAAACATGACGATGTTCAGTATATTATGGGGCCAAAATCTCTGTTGGTCCTGGAACACTTCAGCAATGTCTAAGTTTCCTCATCTTCAAAAGTGGGCATAATGGGACCTTACCATTAAGTCCCGGTGGAACATCAGCTCGAAATTTGATGATCCAATATGTCTCCCTTGCTTCTGTATAATTCTTGACATCACCCCTTCTATGTGTCCTAAATATTTGTTCCAAAATCCTAAATCCAAAATGATGTTGCAAACCCTGCTCATTTGTATGTTTGGCAAGTGCATTGTGTAAGTGTCCCTTCCTGGTGTGGTATACATGCTCACGAATCCTGTCCCTAAGACAGCGATTCGTCTTACCAACGTAAAACGCTGGACAGGCTACACAAGTAGCTAAGTACACCACATCCTTGGACATACAATTTCCATTGGTGCGTATAATGTGTTCGCTTAATAAAGTAGGGTGCACAAACACTGGATCTGAAAAAATATATGAGCAAAAATTACAACTGTTACAGGGTAGCATATAGTATTCCTGCATAGGCAGTGTATGGTGTCTAGTCTTGGGATAACAGAGTAGATTCTTGAGGTTCTTCTTGTTACGATAGATAAACCTCGGTCTGTCACCAGTGATCTCCTTGATTTTAGGATCTACTGACAAAACATGCCAGTGTCTAATAAAGATGTCTTTGATAAAACCGATATCTCTCGTATAAGAGACAGGAAAGACAATACGTTGGCTTTGCCCAGTCAAACCAATGGAACTATCCCTCGCTCGAGTACTGTTATTGTAACATGCAGCTGCCCTATCAGAAAAATATGGCATGGCCCTGGTTACTCTAAGATTGGTAGCATCATTCATGCCCTCTTCAAGGTCCAGTGTACTGTAGCCCCGTGCTTTTAATCTAGCCTCTAAATCACTAAGACCCATATTATAAATGGTGTCACTAGGTGTGTACCTGGAGGTACGCATGGCTTGTCCACGAACAATGTTCTTGTAGACAAAGCCGGGGTGCATGCTATGACGATGTAAAAAAGTGTTCCTATGACAGGACTTGCGATGCAACCCAGTATTCACCATACCACTCGGTGGCTTCTCTACATAGATATCCAAAAAAGGGATACGTGTGTCAGACCATTCCATTGTGAAATTCAAAAACTCTACAGCCGCATTGACCTCTCCATAGAATCGTGTAAGTTGTGTAGATGTCCCCTTCCAAACCAGGAAAAGATCATCTACAAAACGCCTATAGAATGGTACATATTCCTGGTACATCTGATTTTGAAAAAGAAACCTATGCTCCCATTCAGCCATGACCAGATTGGCGTAGCTATTGGCACAAGAAGTGCCCATAGCTACGCCATCTCTTTGGAAGTAGGACTGTCCTTGGAAACAGAATACATTAGAGTTCAAAACAGTCTCCAATAAACATAAGATGAGATCAATCTCAGAACTAGATACTGTCACTGTCCTCCTCAAATAAGTGCCAACCATTTCAATGCCTATTGCATTCGGTATAACTGTAAAAAGTGATTGGACATCCATAGTAACCCAAATGATGTCCCCTATGTTCGTATCAGTATTAATATATTGGTACAAATCCAACAAAAACTGTTTTGTATCTTTGAGAATATAAGTATTACTGTCTACTGCTGGTCTAAGTTTGCCCTCTACATAAATGGAGAGGGGTTCAGTGGACCACCCTCTCCCTGCCACTATTGGTCTCATCGGTGGAAGGATAGGATTCTTGTGAATCTTGGGGAGGCCTTGTATCACTGGTAACAAGGGATAAATGACATAAAGGAACTCAAATAGTGTTTGATCTATAACCTCATTGGTTAACAAGTCTTTCAACAACAACTGTACCCTGCGTATAATATCGTCAACTCTGTCCTCTGTGATAAGTTCATAAAATCTCTCCTCTCCCAGCATGTGCACCATGTCATGTTGGTACCTATCTGTGTCAAAGATGACAATTCCTCCTCCCTTGTCCGCTGGACGTATAGTGATGTCACTATTCTGACACAGCGAGTCTAATGCTCTTCTTTGGTTGTATGTAAGATTATACTTATACTTATAATGAGGAAGGTGTTGATCCTTTAACTTATATAGCTCATCCTCGACTAACTTACTGTAGGCTGCAACTAAAGGATGTATAGGTGGTGTGAACGTGCTGGGTTTCCTGTAGAAGTGAGTAGGTATAATGTCCATACCATTAAATTGTACACTCAATGAAAGATTCCTAATAAACAACTTAAATTCCCTCACCGTATCTACATAACTGCTGTAAGTGGTGGGGATAAAAGTAAGGCCTCTTGATAAAACTTGTAATTCATCCAGGTTCAGCACATAACTGGATAAATTGAAAATTAGGTCAAATGCTTCCCCTCCCATATCTTCTTGATGTTCCGGTTGGGCTGTCTGTCCGGAGAAAATTTCTGTTTCTGACGCCCCCTGCTGATGGAACGCGTCCTCACCTCTTTGGTAAAGGACCGAATGGGGAAAGGGTGCTTACTATCAAAGGAATGCTTAGAACAAAAAGAGGTAGATGCATTCCCAGTATCATTATCAGTGGAATTGATGGAATTAGCCTTTGTTGCATTTGTAATTTTCCTCCTGACCACAGGTTCAGGTGGAATAGACCCTGTCTCACCTAAGACATTTGTGTCTACACCAACTGTATCAATGTTAACAGAGGCAACAATACCAATAGCTGAATTATCAATAACTTCGGTCAATTCATTAGCAATAACATTGTTAACAATATTGGCTGTGACACTAGTACCAGTATCAGACATAATCACATTGTCAGAATCAGTCACCTTCCCCACAGGGGTAGCAATATTATGTCCAGTGTCAGTCTCTGTATGCATACGGCCAGTAGTTGCATTGTTCCTGGGCCACATAAAAATCTGACCCATTTTAAAGTCATTGCTGTCCCTTTGTAGCTTAGCCCTCTTTTGGTTTAGGATGCGTCGCTCGTATTGCAATACATTGTCTAACAACAGTTCAAAAGCATTGTCTACAGCTGAGGCAGGATACCTAGCATAAATTGCTAACTGTTGACTCTGTATATCCTGCCTCAATGCTTCTTCTATGGGGTTAAAAAACCTATTCATTAACCTCATGTAGTTGAGGCTTACCTCAATGTTTAACTGCTGCCACTCGAACAGCAGTTCAGGATAAAGGGTTGCCGTAGTCGGCATCTTTAAAACCCTGAGGCCTCTAGGAACCAAACGGCGTTGAATGCAGACCTCAAAGTGCTGGCGTTGCGTCTGCATACGCTTCATCTTGAATAGATCAAACTCCAGCTTCTCAACAGCTAGATGCAAACCTTCTCTATTAAACGTTGCACTATCTGTTGTAGACATTTGATTCTCCTGTTCAGCAAATGTATCCAGCGGATTGTATTCCGCTCGCAAACAGTCAACCATCCGAGCAGAAACAGGACGTGACATCATCGGTGCTTCCTGACGATCGCGTATCGTATATGGTAGTTCAATCTGTTGCTGTGCCCCTTCAATCATGCCTCCGTCCAAACCAAAAAAGCCCAAGGATAAACAATGAAATAAAATCGTTTGTGAGGAGTAAATACTCTGTAGTGTTAGCCAAAATAGAAGTAAAATAAAAATGAAACCACAGAGTAAAGCAATGAAGGGGCTCAATACGCTCACACAGAGTCCCATATAATGGGTAACAGCAATCCTGCAGACAAAAAGATGCTCCAACGTTGTACAAGTATAAAAGCAGAAGTTTATTGTAGAACAGGGTAGCGCTTTCGCTAAATAGCTTCTTCAGCCCTCTATATGAACAACCAGCACTTGATCCCATTTAAATACATAAAAAAGGCGCCAATCTAGTATGTATTATTTAAAGGTAAACATACCCAAGCAAAAGCTTGTATGATGAATACCCAAAGCACATAAAAAATAATAATTATAAAAAACATCTTATTATAAGACAAATATACACTTTACAATAGTTGTTACAAGATAACATGCCATAAAATGTCAGAAGTTAATGATGCACTGACATAAATATTAAAAAACAGGGACACTTACACAATACACAATGCACTTGCCAAACATACAAATGAGCAGGGTTTGCAACATCATTTTGGATTTAGGATTTTGGAACAAATATTTAGGACACATAGGAGGGGTGATGTCAAGAATTATACAGAAGCAAGGGAGACATATTGGATCATCAAATTTCGAGCTGATGTTCCACCGGGACTTAATGGTAAGGTCCCATTACGCCCACTTTTGAAGATGAGGAAACTTAGACATTGCTGAAGTGTTCCAGGACCAACAGAGATTTTGGCCCCATAATATACTGAACATCGTCATGTTTGAGATGCGTTTTTTAATCTTATGTTTTTTAATATTTATGTCAGTGCATCATTAACTTCTGACATTTTATGGCATGTTATCTTGTAACAACTATTGTAAAGTGTATATTTGTCTTATAATAAGATGTTTTTTATAATTATTATTTTTTATGTGCTTTGGGTATTCATCATACAAGCTTTTGCTTGGGTATGTTTACCTTTAAATAATACATACTAGATTAGCGCCTTTTTTATGTATTTAAATGGGATCAAGTGCTGGTTGTTCATATAGAGGGCTGAAGAAGCTATTTAGCGAAAGCGCTACCCTGTTCTACAATAAACTTCTGCTTTTATACTTGTACAACGTTGGAGCATCTTTTTGTCTGCAGGATTGCTGTTACCCATTATATGGGACTCTGTGTGAGCGTATTGAGCCCCTTCATTGCTTTACTCTGTGGTTTCATTTTTATTTTACTACTGATGGAAAGTATTTACTTCCAATGTTGTATCCCTTTTTGTAAATCAGTCCTTACCTTAGCTTTTAACATTTATACTGACTGGGACGTGCAGACACTTAAAAAAAATAAATAAATAAACATAAGCCATCTTTAAGACTGGCCTATGGAAGCTGGCAGGCTAACTACTAGCAGAATATCAATGACAATTGCAGGGTCCATTTTCCTTTGTAATGCAGATGAGTATTGTAAGCACCCAATGTCATGAAAAACACTTTGGGGTCTGGATACCTGTTTGCAATGTGATGGTCAGCCACATGCTGCCCTTCTACATCTTGGTGGCCTCTATCTCTACTACAGGTTACGTGAGGGCAGTGGTCCGTGTAGTGAACAGGAAATATCAGAAGGGGAATCCATTAGATGCATATAGTGGAAAAGGTGGTATGACATTCATATATCTGAATGGGGAGTGGGATAACTGGAGGAGATTGTTATCTGCAGCATCAGTTATCCTATTACTCAGCTCTGGTGACTAGACTAGGGAAAAAAATTACAGCAGTAAAAATAGTCCCCAAATCATACTGAAGATATGCATGTAAAAAGTATCCTGTCATGCCTACACAAAGGTAGCACCTACTCTGACACATTACATATACGAAGTGCATGATATAACACCTTAAGGGGGGTCCCTAACCAGGACACTGACACACTGCACATACAAAGTGCATGACATAATACCTTAGGGGTCCCTAACCAGGACACTGACACACAGCATATACAAAGTGCACAATATAACACCTTAGGGGTCCTTAACCAGGGCACTGACACACTGCATATACAAAGTGCATGATATAACACCTTAGGAGTCCCTAACCAGGACACTGACACACTGCATATACAAAGTGTATGATATAACACCTTAGGGGTCACTAACCAGGACACTGACAAACTGCATATACAAAGTGCACAATATAACACCTTAGGGGTCCCTAACCAAGACACTGACACACTGCATATACAAAGTGCATGATATAACACCTTCAGGGTCCCTAACCAGGACACTGACACACTGCATCCACAAAGTGTATGATATAACACCTTAGGAGTCACTAACCAGGACACTGACACACTGCATATACAAAGTGCACAATATAACACCTTAGGGGTCCCTAACCAGGACACTGACACACTGCATATACAAAGTGCATGATATAACGGGATCCGTACTATTTATCGAACGACTGTTTCACCAAAAGTGAAACAGCCGAGTGCACTTTCGTGAAAGTGCTTTTCACCGAAAAAGCACTTTTGTGACAATGTGCTAAAAAAAGACGAAAATGTGGGGAAATGGCTGTTGCTGAGATTGTAGCACAGTGCGGATAAGGGAATATTCAGTTTTTCCCACTGTAGTGCGATCTCAGAGTGAGAATATAAAAGTAGGGGGGCTGCAAGGGGGCCTGACCCCTGCGTAAATGTGAGCACTGTGTTTTTTTTTTTAATGTTGTTATTTTTTTCATTTTTTTTTGCACACTTCAGTGAAAGTGCTTTTTTGGTGAAAAGCACTTTCTCTAAAGTGTGTTTGGCCATTTTCATTTTGTAGAAACATGATTTTGTGCAATAGTACTAGATCCGATATAACACCTTAGGGGTTCCTAACCAGGACACTGACACACTGCATATACAAAGTGTATGATATAACACCTTAGGAGTCCCTAACCAGGACACTGACACACTGCATATACAAAGTGCATGATATAACACCTTATGGGGTCCTTAACCAGCACACTGACCCACTGCATATACAAAGTGCATGATATAACACCTTAGGGGTCCCTAACCAGGACAATGACACATTGCATATACAAAGTGCACAATATAGCACCTTAGGGGTCTCTAACCAGGACACTGACACACTGCATATACAAAGTGCATTAAATGACACCTTAGGAGTCCCTAACCAAGACACTGACACACTGCATATACAAAGTGCATGATATAACACCTTAGGGGTCCCTAACCAGGACACTGACACACTGCATATACAAAGTGCATGATATAACACCTTAGGGGTCCCTAACCAGGACACTGACACACTGCATATACAAAGTGCATGATATAACACCTTAGGAGTCCCTAACCAGGAATGACAAGGCACACACAGCTGAATCAGTGTCATGAGCTGTATAGATATCAATATTGCATCCAAAGTTTGAAACTGCTGTGGCAGATAACTTTGTGGTGAAATATTTTTATCACCATTCATATAAGAAACAAAATCCATAACAGAAAAGAGAAGACTTTAACACTTTCAGTGATTTTTGTTCATGCAGAGAACATTTGATCGTCATTTCAGACTGCAGAAGAACAAATTTTCAAGTTGCTTAACAAATGTAAGCATAACAGCATTAGTCGCTAACAGTATCTACTCTCTAAGTAATCGTGCTTTGATGCCTGTTCATCAGCAGTTCATGTTCTGCCCTCATATCCTTTCCCTGTTTCTTTTTATACCCTTGCAAAGTGGATGATATCATATCACTTTTCCTGAGGGGTCACCACTAATCTTTTGCACCGACATCCATTGTTTTCTTTTTTGTCCCAACTTTCCTTCCCATTATCCACAGTTTATATAATTCATTATTTTAATTTCTTCCTTGTACCAGTTTTTTCCATCTTTCTTTGTGTATTTCTTGGTCCTTCCCTTACCCTCAAGTGTAGCCAAATGGAGTTTTCCTTTTCTTGTAAGTTCTTTTATTTAGCACATTCATTTCTCATATTACATGCATTTTCATGTTATTACTCCAAGCATGAGACTAAATAAAATGCAGAGATTAAGAAAACATTGTTGCATTGTGGTAAGCAAGTTTGCCAAATGAATATCCACATGCAGGGTGTGTGGGATTCAGAGACACACATACCACTAGCGGTAAATGTGTAGCAGCTGAGCTGATCTCAGTATATGATAATAACCATATAATGAGATGGTAATAAAAAACACTGGTAAAATGAGGGGTATGATATATACAAATCAGGCAAATTGAGACAGCGCAGTGATTCAGAAAGGTATCAATTCCATGCCACAGAGCTGCGCATGCCATTAAATGGAACACCACAGATTCTCCATCTTCACACTAAGACATTTGTGAAAAAAATGTGAGGGGTTGCAGCCTCATCAGTAAATCTGCATTTGCAACATCTCATTATTACCAAGAAACATGTCAATGCAGTCATTCCCCTGAAGGCACCGTGTCATCCATCCTTGATTAGCATTTCACGTACTGCATGATACCAATGTTATTGATTGTTACCACATGGATAGGGAGACCATGCAAGATGTAATAGACACATGTCAGCCTCATCTGCATAGGGAAACCATGCAAGAGGTAATAGACACAGGTCAGCCTCATCTGCAGCCCCATGTTAATCTTCACTGCATCCAAGAACCTTGCCTTCCTCTTAGGTTTTTATGCAGGAACATTTAAGTGTTTCAGCTTTGAAAGACTTTTGGACATTGATCTGTAGGTATGGAAAACACTGGTATGACTCTCTTGGTCAGAAGTTGACTACAAAACCCCTTTTTATACTGTTGTCCCCCTTGCTCATTCACCATGCTGCTCATGTGTCTGATATTCCTATTTGTTTATGCAAGCAGTGCACTCTGTATCAAGAACGTAACTGTACTATCCCCCACAGTATGACAGCTTTATCATATGTGATCTGTCATTCTTAAAAACAGTTTGGAAAAAGTAGTGGAGGCATAAGGTATAGAACCTGAAATCTGTTTATCTCGCAGGTATTCCAAGCCCAGGGTAAATGATTTCCACAGATGCTCTGAGTAAGTGCATATTGGTGTGTTTCTCTTTAGTCTTAACAATCCTTCAGCACAGCAGTTATCTATCCTAGCAGCACTCCTCTCAGTATGCTTTTGTTCTATAACAACATGTGGTAAACTTCCACAGCAGCTATCAGTACACATTAGTTGAAGGAGTGCAGCTGAAAAAGTTAGGACTTGCCTTGTTAAAGTTTAAGAACTTTTGCATTTTTTGCACCATATTTTCTTTTGCAGGTTTTGAAACTGCTGCTCCATGACTTCCTCCATAGGGCGATGAGGCCTTTTGTTGTACGTACATCATGCCAATGTAGGTGCATGCAAGCAGCGATTAAGCAAATGAGGCCTCATTGCAGGACTGTTTCTGAAATGTTCAGTTCATGCACCATGCTAACAAACCAAAATTAGTGGTAAGATCTATGCAGTGCCATGCACTCACATGGGTACCCGTGGGCAGTACTACATGTGTACAGCTCAACTGATGGCTTTGTGGGGGATTTGTGTGATTCTTCATACCACATAATGGAATTAGAATCACTGTAATGCATACTTTACTATCAGCACATATACACAATACTGGACTGCTATGTTTCACACCTCAAACTTCCATGTTCAAACACTGTCATACATTACTTATATTATGCAGTTCCACCACCACACATGTTGCCTGCCATTGCATGACAATAGTTGGTACACCCAAAAAAGGGGGTCATTGTGAATTCTCTGACATTTTTGTGCAAATTCTCACTTACTGAGACATAGCAACTGAGAGAAAAGGCAGTGCTGCTTTTGGAGGACAAAGGCAACGTGTGGAGGGAACAGAGATTTTCTGCCACCTACTACATCAGGACTATGACCAGAGGCTTCTACAGGAGGTCTGTGAAGGTCCTTGGCACAAGGCTAAGGTGTTTGCAGGTGGCACTGATAAGATACGTGGAAGGTGTGAAAGAGGGCATGAAGTTAGGTGTAGCTCATGCACAGTGTATCTGTTAAGCTTTTTTTTTTATTGTTTTGTTTTGTTTTAAGACCTTGGCAGTCAACCAAATATGTATGCCTCTCAAATTTACTTGATAATGAGGAAAATTCCTCATTTTGAGTTTTAAAGTTGAGAGAAGTTCTAATGGTCCTGTTAAGAAGCGGACCACAAGCATCACATGCATTTCTCTATGAAAGATGCTGCACTTAATTGTATATCCATAGGGGAGAGTTAGTGTCCAAATAAAATAAGGGGTGCGATGTATGCAAATCAGGCAAATCAAGACAAAAGTAACAATGGTTCTATAGTCGAATGCCTGGTACAGAAATGCAACATAACATTTTCTTCTGCTTTCACTACCAGAAGACGCTGAGTGTTTTAACAGAGCTAAAATAAATTTTTGTGGCAATTTCTGTGAACCTAATGGAAGTGGCTGGCTACTGTATATTTTATCAGATTTAAATAAAATTACTGTGGATATATTAATTCATGTTATTACAATGAGATATAAAAGGTGTACACAAATTGCTTGGTACCATGGTCGTCTATGGAATAAAGTGATGGACCTTGGTCTGCTGTTGTCTGTCAGTGTTAAGCAGTCATTATTCTGTCTTTGCAGGACTACATTTTTCCGGACATTTCTGTGAACCTAACAGAAGTGGATGGCTACTGTGTATTTTAAGAGAGTTAAATTAAATTACTGTGGGTGTTTTTAATTCATTTATTACGAGATATAAAAGGTGCATACAAATTCCTTGTTGCTGTGGCTGTCTATGGATTAAAGTGACTGACCCTGGCTTGCTGTTGTCAATGTTAAACAGTCATTACTCCAGCTTTGCAGGACTAATGTGTGTTTGTGTGAAACAAACTAGTACTTTACTGTAACTCGCTCAAGTCTGATTGTATGAAACAGAAATGGTATAAATTGCTACAGTATTTTTAGTTTTTTGTTACTATCAGGTATTTGGGGTGTATTCTGTCAACAAAGTGGCTATAACTAATGGTTTCGGGGCTATATGTGGATGAAAATGAATGATTCTGATATTCTTTAAGTTAAACACACATTAATCTTACTTTGCAGGACTGGTTTGTGTCTGTGAAAAGCAAATTGGGATGCTTTTATTGTGGCATTTGTTAAATCATAACTAGACCTCTGAGTTGCATGTGCAGTCAATAAAGTGGCTATAACTGATTTGTACAGAGAACATCTAAAATACTACTATTCACACCCTCAAAATATTTCTGTTTTGATAAACCTTCCTTCCAAGTCCTTAGCCAAAGCAAGTCTCCGATTGAAGTTGTTCCCTTTGCCAAACTACTCGGTGTAACTATAGATGAACACCTCAAGTTCGACATCCATATTCAGCAAAATATAAAGAAAACCCACCAAAACTAGGCATGCTATACAGGAACAACCACTTCCTCTCCACTTCTACCAGGCATACTCTGACCTCCTCTTACCTCCTTCCCTCCCTTTTGTACGGCGCCCTGCTACTAACTAAACTATCCTCTTCCATTACTTCCAAACTTGAAAGCTATTATAACAAAATTTCTAAATTTGCCACCAAAGCCAAACATCCCACTCATCACTGTGTTACCCTCCAATCCCTCAACTGGTTAGAATTTACAAATTACCTGGACTTCCTCCAGCTCACTACAGCACATAGACTAATAGTTAACACAGCCAAATGCTGTGCTCTAACATCCTTCCCCCATACACCCCAAATAGAACTCTCAGATCTGAACACCAAAACTTAATTACCATCCACAAACCTAAACATCCTGCTGGACAACTTCTTCACTCCTTTTCCTTAGGTAAGAAATGGAACTCTCTCCCTTCCACACTAAGGACAATGTCAAACACAAACAACTTCAAAACTCAGCTTTACACCGACCTCTCCTACAAATGGAAATGCAACTGCATTCTCCCTACCTAGAACTCTTTAACAAAAGCCCCTGGGATCGTATCCTCCTGAGTTCCTAAGCAACTTATAGCTGGCTATAACCTTCTATAGCTAATTCCCATGCGATCTCTCACACTCTGTAAATATTGTAAATAGCTTTTGAGTTTAACTGTGTGAATTTGTTAAAATGTATCTGCACGATATTTTTCCACTATGGGCAATATTGCTCACGCTTTGTATTATTTGATATGTATTTGTACTTGTACTTTTATTTTTATTGGACTGCTATCTTTACTGTAATCTAATTAACTTTTCTCCCCAGGCCTCCACTGAAAATGGGCTATCTGGGCCCAGTGGGCTTCCCCGGTAATCAAACTGGAAATAAACAAATAAATAAATACATCTGTGTATAAAAATGACTTAATTCTTTTATTTTATCACAGTTATATAGACACTGAACTTACTTTGCAGTAATATTGTGCAATCTATTTCACTTGATAAAACTGGCATAAAATGACTGTGGTTCTGGCTTATGCATGTATGTGCATGGAAGGTAGTTGCAGTGTACCAATAATAAACTAGTTATCCATAATTTATTTTGTTTTCCATCAGGGTCAGGCACTAGCCTTGTACATAGTAAATATTGGCAGGTTTTGTATGACAGCAGTTTATTATTCCCACAGTGCTGCAATAGCTTTGCCATCTCACAGCACTTGCTTCTTTGATTAAGCTCTTAGCTGTGGTTCCTTCTCTGTAGACTATGCACATCCACCTTGCCTCGATTTACATTTTAACCAGGTGCTGTTTTCTCCCACATCAGAAAAGCATGTCTTAGGAGAATTATTATTTTTTTTTTTTTTTGCAATTTGTCTGTAGGCAAGATAGCAGTGTACCTGTGTGCACATCTGTGTGCATGCACATTTTATAATCTATCTGGCTTAACAAGGGTAGTGTCAACATGTGTGTGTGTTTGTGTGTGTGTGTGTGTGTGTGCGTGCGCGTGTGCGTGTGTGTGTGTGTGTGTGTGTGTGTGTGTGTGTGTGTGTGTGTGTGTAGATAATATGTATATATATATATATATCTATATATATATATATATATATATATATATATATATATATATATATATATAAATAAATATGTTGTTGTTGTCTTTCGGCTTTTCCCGGTTAGGAGTCACCACAGCAGAACTCCGGTCTGCTAATGATTGGCAGTAGATTTTGACAAATGCTGAGGTGCCAGCTCGACGTTTAACCTTCAACGAAGGCACGTCCATTTACGCATGTCTTTCGAATGCCCACCCAACCGCAAATATATATATATATATATATATATATATATATATATATATATATATATATATATATATATATACTGCATGTCTCATTACCTCCTCTTTCTATATTCCTAAAAGACCTCCCAGTTGCAGCTATCTCCTACCCATGTTCAGGATATCTTGCTACTACCACCACTATAGTTCAGGAACATGTTTACTGGTATGTCAGTCTGTACGTTTGGGATGAAAAACATCTGTACACAGGACACCAGTGGCTTATTATATAGGACCCTTATAGAGCTCCTGAATTGGTTAAGCAGACTGTAACATAGGAACTACAGAAGATGTTTAATCTGGGGGTAATCCTGCAGTCCAGTGGGCTTCATTTGTTTTACTATGTTTTATGACGATCTATAAGCCTATAAATTAATATTCAATTGTTTTAACATACAGTAGTAGCATATAGTAATGATACTGAATTTGAAACAATTGTACATCCGGGAGGCCAGTATGTGGAGGATAGAAGTTGGTGTAATAAGTGAGGGGATAGCTGGGAGCCCCACCGAAAATGGTCCTGTCTGTTACATGCAGTAGGGTTGTCAGTGTTAACAATCTAGTCAGGCTGTGGTCTGATATAGTGTGGGTTTTCTACAGTTCTGGAATTTCTGTGATAAGTTCAATAGTTCAGAGGTAGCAGTATGAATGGCTGATGCTAGTTATGTGTGTGGATGCATATCTTTTGTTTTATTGTGGAATTGCATAACTATCACAACATGGTAAGGCATTGATTTAAGAGTGTGTCTTATGATGCTAGTGAGTTTGACTTCCCTCCTGGGTGGGCTGTGATGGCATCATTGATAGTTTGGGCTGGGTGTTTTTGTACTACTGAGTACAAGAGCTGTAAGTTTTCATGGGAAAGTATGTATGAGATGTCTTTTTCCATTGCACTGGTACATTTCTCTCATATACCTGCTTTCTCAAGATTCCTTGTCTGATGATATTATTGTATGTTTACCTGTGACCTTCCTTCAATTTGTACAAAACGGCTAAGCACACTGAGACTTTGACTTTAAGAATGTGTACTTTGATGGCTGTAGGTTCAGTTCTCTATCCTTTGTTGTGTATTGTGCCTTCACTAACAATTTAATGGGGATGTTTGCTGGCATTCTAAGTAATGTGCCCACAATGTTGTCATGTAAATATTTGTGCCAGCTGCATGTTTTCTCTTTGTCTCTCACACACATCGTTACTGTATGTTTGACAAAAGTTTTACCTGCGTTGCACAAATACCTTGACATATTAGTGCATTTTTTCTTAGTTTGCATGTGATGTTGGCTGTAGTTTTAGACTCCCCCAGTGGTTGTTTGAGGTGCCATATAACTGGTACTTAGGGGTTGGCATTTGTTTTTTTTTTCAAATGTAGTACCTGTAATGTATGTATGAGTTGCACTTTTTCTTCATGCCTGGGCACTTGTTTCACACCACAGCATTGCTGTGTGTTACAGTGTCTGCTTGTACAAGTAGCACAGCACGCTGAGCCGTATCCCTTTGGATTTCATGCAGTAACGGTTGTGGGTTCAACTGCCTTGTGGGTTGTATAATGCAACATTATTATTACTGTGGGGTAGGTGAGTCTTATACATTCAGTTATACTACCTGTAATATATAATCTAAGTAAGGATATATCTTCGCTGCAGTTTTGCATTGTATCTATACTTCTCTCCATCCTTTCTATTACATACATTTTTTTAATTTTGTTTCTCTCTAATTATTTTTTTCATTTCTGCAGCAGCATCAAGACCTGCACCCATTCCTCCAGCAAGCCTGTCAGCCCATCCCAGTTGGTAACAATGCATGACCACTGGAACCCACAACATCTGTGTCCCACCAGGCTGTGGCATTCATCTCTTCACTTCCTGCAGCACCTTTATTGGGCACTGCAGGCACCATTTACCAGACTGGGCTGCCTTTCTACCTGCCGGTACCAGTGCCAGTAAAGATGACTGCTTTGTCACCCATCAGCAGGTGGAAGATATAGTGTGGGGGGGACTAATTGGTAGGAGACTGGATGGCCACATCGGCCAGTTAGAGAGCCTCCACCAGTGATTTGATTTGATTTGATGCATTCCTACTCTGCAGTGGCTTTGCCATCCAATCCAAATCCCAGTGGTGATGGACTCTTGGTGGCAAGTAAGCTCCCACTGACTTGTGGTTGATAGTGCCTGTATTCCATCCTAACCCCCATCCTAGTGTTCCCATCACTTTTGTACTTGTGCCTGCCCCTGTTTCTTTCCAGTCCCAGATACCACCATTACCTTTCCTCTGTCTGATGTTTCTTTGTGTTCCACATCCATAATTGTGTTAACACTTCCCTTGTTTGTTTTGTCTGTCTTCTGTGTTTGTTTGATAAAACTGCTACCTACCCTAATCATCTTACTTCCCAAACTTAACTTCTCTTAAAAAAAAAAATATATATATATATATATATATATATATATATATATATATATATATATATATATATACATACACACATATACATCTACATATATATATATATATATATATATATATATATATATATATATATATATATATATATATATATATATATATATATATATATATATATATATATATATATATGTATATATATAATGGATACCAGACCCACAAAAATAAATTTTACCCACTTTCCCCAATTCAATCCTGCTTGTCCCCTAAGTTTTCACCCTATGTTCTCTCCTCTGTGTGCTTCCCCTTTACATCACTTTCCTATATTTCCAATTCCAGCTTTTAATTTAGTCAAAAAATAGATCAGCACACATAAATCCTGGCCTTTTCAGTTTTCCATATTGCTTCTCACTCTTGGTAATAGTTTGCATGTGGCATTGTGCATAACGTCATTAATGTGTGTGCACTACAAACGTGCAATGCTTGTGCTGCTCTTTCCGTGCATCTGCACCTTAGCGCTATGCACTCTTCCCACAGAGTCTGTTGCAGCCATGAGCAGGATATTTAATGAGCTCACTTCCTTGTGCTGCCTCCACCTAGTATTCATTCTTAATGAGTAACAAGCCTTGTTACACAAACAAGGTAAACAGTGATGGCCTGCCCACAGCCATCATCTGTCTGAATCCCCAGACAAGACAACAATATATAGACAGTAGGACATATTCTCCTCCTTCTTTTGCCATATTTATTGATTATAGTGGTCAAAATACCTGTTTGTATTACTGACTTCTTGCAGCATTTAATTCCCCTTCCATCTTACTTTTTTATTTCCCCTTCTTTTTCTTATATTTCACAATTCTATTGACCCAGAGACTCCCCAGACTCTGGAATAGACTGCCCATACATTTCAAGCAGAGTGCCTCTTTGGCCCTCTTCAAAAGGAACTTTGATGATTGGATGGGAGATAGGAAATTCACCCCGGGGATCACATCAGTCGCCCTGCTAGACAGGGGTCCAGGGAAGTAAATAGTGTGGGAAGAAATAGCCAGGGAATTGTTATGGCTAGGCTTGTATAGGCCCTAGGGCTGATAGCCTAGTACCAACCTATGAACCTATGAACAAGCATAACAATATTCCAAAAGCTACCATCATTTATATACTCATGAACGCATTTATGTGCAGACACTCACATTTATTGCAGAAGGCATGGCATTATCTTTATCTAAGATACAGAGATACTTTTTTGTGTCACAGTATCAGATTTTACATAAAGAGTAACAATGCAGTGGGTGGGGGTCAAGGCAGAGACACAGTGAGCACAACTGCAGAAAGCCAAGAAATACTGCAGCCTGAATAATACACGAATGGCAGCATAATGCAATGCAAATTAGCAACATTATTGAAATGAGGGCAGTGATGGGTGCAATCCAGTGCAATAGCTACTGCTGTCAGAGACAATAAGCTAATATCTTCCAGTTGTAGTCAAAGTCCCTGCTTCCCTGAGTTTCTAATAATTTATTTCCATCTGCAGTAGGTAGCCAGTCTCCTTCTGTACTATTAGTGCTCCATCAGACTTTATTTTCAATGAACACACGAGTATTATTTTATTATGTTTCTTCTCTTACTTTATACTCTGTAATACTCATATCACCTGATCCAGGGGCATGAAACTGAGCATGTGCAATCTGATTGTGTCACACAAACATGAAAGATTCTGCAGTTCATCTTTAACAACCAAGGGGGGGGGGAATATATATATATATATATATATATATATATATATATATATATATATATATATATATATATGTGTGTGTGTGTGTGTGTGTGTGTGTGTGTGTGTGTGTGTGTGTATGAGAGCAGCTCCTTTTATCATGAAAACAGCCTGTTAAAGGCTGACAGAGCTTGTATAGCTGATCGAATATCAGCTGATCGAAGTGTACCAGCTTTGTCAGTGACAGATTGTGCTACAGTGGGGATTATGAATATGCCCTTCCCCCACTGAAATGTGATCTCATTTGGTGTATATAATTTGCAGAGGGTATGTGGAGTGCAGGGAAAATGCTGTGCATTTTTTTATCCTTTCTTCCCCCTCCCTCATTGTGTTACCCCACACACACATTGTCTGTCATGCCTGTCTTTCCCTGCTAACTAACCTGTCCTTGTTAGCGAGAGTTACTTACCTGGCTTCCTTCCCCAAGTTTCCCTTCTCTAAAAAAGGGGCACCAGTCCTACAAAAAATACTCCCACCCATACCCCTCTACTCCCCAGATATTTTACAAATGTAAACATGATTGGCTCCTGTTTTTTATAAGCTCAATTTAAAAAGAGTACTTTTCTGACAAATAATTTTGTATTCCCATTATTGAATAATTGCAACTATTATCTGAATTCTCCAGAGTATTCAGCTAAGAAGTTAAGAGGTGTACTACTTTCTCACCTCCATCTTGCTCATTTTTTATTTGCTCACCTTATGTTCTACACTCTACTTGCTTTCCCTTTCATCTCTGTCTTAAATTCCCATTTCCAACCTTTCATCTGGTCAAAAAATAGATAAACACAACACACATGTGAGCGCGCGCACACACACACACACACACACACACACACACACACACACACACACACACACACACATGCCCATGAAGGGTTTATAAAACAGAGGTCATCTTTATGTGTTCATACATTGAGCAGGAGGTTGGAGACAGCAATGTCAATGAATGTGTATAACAAGTAAGACATAACACTTCTCATTCAGCAGCAAAAATGAAGTCTGAGTAAGACTGCGATCCAGGTCATAGCCTGCTATAGGTTCCCAACCATGTCCCTAGACTCTCACTCCACGTTCCTAAGCACCCTGGAATTTATCAAGGTCCAACCCAACACTCTCATACTAGAAGACTTCAACTACCCCTCCATCAACTGGGAAAACTACTCAAGCACCAATGCACTGGCCCAACGCTTCCTGGAATTCATCACTTCCCATGCCCTGGACCAGCTCATTCTTACCCCCACTAGAGGAAGCAACATCCTTCACCTAGTTATTACTAACATGGCCAACCGTTGCTCTACACCAATAGTCAATTCCTCTCTGGTTAGATCCGACCACAAACTAATCACCATGGAAATCCACATCTCACCCACACCCCCATGAAAAACTACTCCAAAGCTGACTTTGGACTCATAAAAACAGAGGTGGCTAACTTCACAGCACCCATGCCAATGGAAAATAGATGCATGACTGCCGAATACTACACCAATCCACTGTACTAACACGTACATAAATGCATGGAATTAGCCATACCCAACAGAACCAAGATGCTCTCCTCCAAAAAAAGGAAGCCAGTCTGGTGGTCCCCTGCCATTAATAAACTCTACAACAGAAGGAAGGAATTGTTGCAGAAAAAGGTGAAGTCTCAAGACTGGAAAAATTCCCTGATTAGCCTCAACAAAAAGTTGAGATCCCTCATCAAAACCTCCAAAGCCAGCTATGAAGGCAGAATTGCAGCAGACACTAAAAACAACCACAAAGCCTTCTTTAGTTATATCAAGAATCTCCATGGCAATACCCAGATTTGCTCTGAGTTACCACACAATGGTACCTCCTATACTGAACAAACAGACTTTGCCAACATACTGGCTGACAGATTCAGTGCCAACTTTACCCTCCCAAAGGACCAATCTCAATACAGGAAGAATGCCAGGCACCCAGCATTACTGCAGCACAGGTTAAAGCTGCATTGTCTAAGGCCAAGAATACAGCTTCCATGGGACCCGGCAATATCCCTGGCTGTGTTCTACATGAATTACAAAGTGAACTGGCACCACATCTGTGTGCTCTGTTCACTCACATCCTCACCTAAGGCTTTGTCCCTACCAAATGGCGCACTGCTACAGTCATCCCTCTCCATAAAGGAGGAGGAGTGACTACAAACCCTGGAAATTATCCCCCCATTACCCTGACAAGTCTGATATGTAAGGCTATGGAGCTCATCATCATGGAACTAATTAAGAAGGATACAGGGAATCTCTAAACTCTAGGTCCCACGCAATTTGGTTTTGTGAAAGGTAGCTCATGCGGACTCAACCTGGTTGATTTCTTTGAGTCAGTCACCAGAGGGGTG
This sequence comes from Protopterus annectens, assembly GCF_019279795.1. Classification (NCBI taxonomy): domain Eukaryota; kingdom Metazoa; phylum Chordata; order Ceratodontiformes; family Protopteridae; genus Protopterus; species Protopterus annectens. Next base: position 413,649,001 of record NC_056725.1, read on the forward strand.
GATGAAGTTAAGGCAGTTCATACAGCCTACCTTGATCTGGCTAAGGCCTTTGATACCATTCCTCACTCAGGAATTATTGATAAACTCACCAAACTAGTCATCAACCCCTATATCATTAGGTGGGTTGCAGATTGGCTCACAGACAGAACACACACAGTGTGAAAGTAGTGGACTCCAAGTCAGACTGCTGACCAGTCACGAGTGGAGGCCACAGAGTTCAGTCCTGGGTCCTCTTTTGATTGGCATCTACTTCTCAGAAGTCCAGGCCAACACAGAGGGACTCTATCTGACCAAATTCTCAGACAGCTGCAAGCTGGGAGCCATTATTAAGTCCCCAATCCAGACATCCTACAGAAAGGCCTCACTGAGACCAATGACTGGTGTCGAAACCATGGGCTTAAGCTTAATGCAAAAAAATGCATCATCATTCCCTTTGGGAAAACTCAGTTCCCACTAATTACCATATCGATGGGAGCCCACTGAACACTGAAGCCATTATAAGAGATCTGAGGACAAAGGTTGACAGCAACCTCTCATTCGTCCACCACATTGCCACTGTGGTCAGAACGTCCTTCTATGTGGCACATTTCATTACTAAGGGTTTTGCATCCAGGAAGAAAGAGGTCATCATCTCTCTCTACTCTTCCCTCATTAGACCAATCATAGAGTATAATGCCCCATTTGGCATGTACCTCACTAGACACCTGCAACAGCTGCAGAGGCCACAAAAGTACCTCATGAAAAGGATCCTAGGCCTTAAACATATGTCTACATGAACAGACTCAAAAAAACTCCAGCTATTCTCTGTCTTATATCATCTACTAAGAGGCAATCTCTACTTGACTTACAAAGCCATGTCTGACCCAGCTCTGTTAGAAATGCTACATCTAAAGAAATCCCAATCTCTCCACACCACATGCTCCACAGACCTCAACCTCATTACCACAATCAACAGAACATGCTGGAGGGACAGGTTCATAAGCCAGAGACTGTCCATGCTCTGGAATAGGCTTCCCATACATGTCGAGCAGAGCACTTCACTAGTCCTCTTCAAGAGAAATCTTGATGAGTGGATGAGAAATAGAAAGTTCTCCCTGGGGGTCACTCCAGTGGCTCTACTTGAGCTCTACTTGTTCTGCACTATGGATATTGCCATTGGTGGCATAAATGAGCCTAAACATTGCTGTGCATTACAATGCAAATCTGAAATAAAGTAAAGCTAATGATTTTATTCTAACTGCTTTGATGACTCACTTTATTCATGAAATGATTTGTATTGAGTCAATATACTGGGTGTGGGGGGTTCAAATTCTGTGGGCTGTACATTGCTTTACAATGTTCAGTTTGCATTCTGAAAATGTGTTATAGTTCCCTAATACGTGTGATTTATGACCAACATTAAGTCTGCCTGCTTGAGTGGCTCCCCTTGCCAACGTACTGGTATGGAGAATATCACTAGAAAGGGCAAAAATTCAAATCAATAGAGGCCTGTCTTGTTTTCAGCATGCAAATCTTCTATATTTTCCAGAGAGGTGCATTTTATGAGCCCTTTTAGTCTGACTGCTTCAGCAGCTCCCCTTGCTAGGGAAATGAGGACATTGTGGCATACGGACTGAACTGATGTGTCAGCTACACTGAGGTATCATATTTTCCTTTTTTGATGATGTTCTCGTTATAGTAGTGCTCCACTGCTTCCAGTCAAGCTTGGTGCAGGAGGATACATCATGTTACTTTACTGTATCCTAACTCTCCAAGTTTCACATTATTCTGCATTCAAGTATTGCCATAGTATCTTCATTGTGTTTTTTTTTTTTTTGCCTGCTTTGGAGGGCAACTCCCTTTACACTCTTCTGTCCATCCCTGTGGTTTCTATTGCTTTAGTGAAACCTTTACTCCACTCTCAGCCATCCATGACATTTTCCCTTTCATGGAACATTTCTCTGCATATATATTACTGTACATTGCATCAGCATTGTCAATGTCATTTTTCCATCAGTGTATATGGACTCACAATGACTATCTCATGTCTTTGTGCACATTCAGTGTTTACCTTAGCTGCTCATGCTTAAACTGTCTGCAAGGTGATCTAACATGATCTGGCCATGGGCCTGTGCTACTACCAGGACAAGGAACTGCTCAACACAAACAATGACTTGCCAATATGCCTAGGTAATAAGCACTGTGTCTCATAAAGTATATATCGTAAACAGTGCTGGCATGGCCCTGATCATGGAAGCGATGTTTCTGAATCCTCAGGGTATCTTTCCAAAGGATGGATACCAACACTTATATTTCACCAGAGCTGTGTCTGTATCCTTAAGCATTCCAATAACCAGCCAGACACAAACTTTTACAGCTGAATGATGAAATGATTTTCTAAGTTATGCAAAACCTGCTGATAACTAACTATGCACAGAACATACACCTCTACACAAGGAATTTCAAATGTAAATTGATGAGCAGATATAGCTTCAGAAAGGTCTCATTGCAAGTCTGTTGGGTCTATGACTGAATCTTACTCAAAGGTGATCAAAGCTATCTAACTCTTACTTTTAAATCAATATCTGAAGAACAACAGACAAAACTGCACAAAGTTTGAGGTCACTGTGCCTTGAGAAGCAGACTATCTCTCTTTCTTTAGATGTCCATGCAATAACATTTCCAGATTTCTTTTACTGTTCTCAGTTGTTATAGTCTTGTTCAAGGTCCAACAGACAGAAAAAAGGTTCAGTTGAACTAGCATTCTGCCTTTGCAGTTAAATGGCCACACTACTTGATCATACAAAGTGGTATTTTGTTGTAGATGAAACAGTGGTAGATATTCAGCTATGCCTCTTTCTTTTGACTTCCTAAACCTTTTGCATTTGGTTTACTTGTCCTGAGTCTTCCATACTTTGTTAAGACATAATTTCTGCCTGTGCCATGTGGCTGGCTGACTTTCCCTAGTAAGTTCAGTCACAGCCATTTCCCAATAAAACTGCATAGTCAGAAAATGTTGGTTTTTGTCATGTTTATGCATCAAATTTTCTGAATGATGTGTTGATGCCTGTGCACCTGGTTGGACACCGCTGTGCTGCTATAAAGTCTCAAAAGTCTTAAAGACAGGAAGAATGCTGCTCATGGACACCAGCATCACAAAATATCTTCTCTTAAGAAGCAATAGGTTAAATGCCAGTTCAAAACTTCTCCCATACTCTTTACCGCATTGTTAAAAGATACAACTTGAAAATAAGAGTTAAATTATTGCATAGAAGAATCTTCAGAGACTGACTATGTAAACTGAAGAGAACAGTATTGTGAAGATTAAAAATATTACATCTGGACCACCTACCTTTATCACTTCCAAAATCATTTTCTGTGGGGTCAGTAATTGTTACTGACTTTGGTTCTGGCAAGGATGTCTCTTTCACTATACATATGAAAGGCACTTATGGTGATAGATAACGCACAGCACTTTCATGACTGGCTTCTTATCCCAGCTTTTGGGAGTCAGCATTTTACTTGTGCCAGCCTCAGAATGGCTTTTTAAAGGCTGCATGATTCTGGAGTGGACAAGGATGTGTTTATTTTCTTAACAAATCAGTTCTTTCTGGGTCGTTTCATTAATTTTTCCACCTTAGCAGACAGACAAAGTATTTTTGTATAAGGAATGCGTTCAAAGCCTTAAGCCTTATTTTTGTTGCTTGTTCTATCACAATGCTACAGTCACAGAGACAAAATAAGCATTATACATAGAAGTATTTGGTTTTACTTGCTCAACACAAGCATATTTACTGTTTTTTTTATATTATTCTTCAGTCCTTCATCTGTACAGGGGAAGGAGTCAAGGGAAATGATGACAAAATGAAAATAACTGAAAATGTAAACTACAATTATGAAAGTGATTTATAGCGGGCACTATGTAGTTTAAATTATTCAAACATGACATAAGGATTAGTGGCATTTAGAAATAGTGAAAATCACTTATGAGAGGGTGGAATAAGAAAATCTGAGGAAGCACAAGGCCTCCATTGGTTCTTTAAAAGGAATATTCCCCTTCCTGTAAAAACTTAACCAGAAGAAGGCTAAATCCAAATTTTATGCTCTACAGTTATAGTCACCCTCTGCAAAGCAGATGCAGCCCCATAATGATCGCTGTTCAGCAGTCAGAGGACCAATAAGATATGCATGCAGTACAGAAATAAGTGTCGATGAAGGGAGGTTTGATCAGGTGGTTTAAATGACAGCACAGCATATTGGGTCTAAGCAGGGATTTAGAGCAAACTTGTGAGCAGGATGAAAAGTTTATTTAATCTTTTGGAGACTGTAAGGAGCTAAAGCAAAAAATAAATAAACTGACCCTTAGAAAGATATATAGGTATGATATTTCTGTGCTGCTTGCATGTTAGAGGGCTGAGTATGGCAATCACTAAGTGTAAAAAGTACTTTTGGGAAAGACGGAAACTTAGCTTTGGAAACGTGCAAATACAAAAGGCTAGGGTTTGATCTAATGAAAGTTTCAAGTATTTTAAGTGACTAATGATTACAAGCAGTGCAGTGGTCTTTACGAAGTCAAAATCAAATTCATCATCACTTAAGTGCTTAATAAACTATCTGCTTCTCAATAACACAACTCATATGTAAATGAATACATAAATAAATGAAACAGTATAGGTTAAATAAATACTAATAGTTAAATAAGGGTGACATGTCTTCACCAACCTGGCACTGGGCATGGCACTAGATTTGTCAGGATTTGGGTAAGGTCATTCTATTCTAAGCAGATCAAGGTAAAGTAAGTCAGTCTGCAGAAGTTTTTGGACAGACAAAGGCCATTTAACACTTAAACAATGTTTCACTAGTGCACTTGATAATGGAAACATTTCTGCTGATCTTTTACATGTTATTGATGAGGACATAAGAAATTGCACTTCTCTAAATACTTTTTTAAAGCAAAAATAAACTAAGGGAGATACTATTTCTATAAATACATTTTTACTGCTGAAATGCACAAAACATTTCTTTAACTTCCCACCCTGCTGGTGCCATTTCTCTTAACATTTTTTTTACACGGAAGTATACCAAACACAATTCATATTGGTCCCACTGCTGGCCTTTTTTATACATGTCAAGCTATGCAGAGCTCAGTATTGGCACTCACAACAAATTAGATCCACAGTAAGGTATTATTTTTGTGCTCTTAGCCATTATACTATAAGAGATGAGAGTTTCCCAAACTGAGTTCATGGTTACAGTTTGAAGAGGCTAGGCATCAGATAGCTTCTACCCAGTTACTCGCCATCAAATAAAGTGATAACTGTACACACAGAAACTTCAGTCATTTGTTATATCCTAACCAAGTCCAGTGATTAAATACTCACATTGGGACCCAAATTCATAAATAACTCTACATGCAAATGTTGCTTAATAGCTACTAATTTAATTTCACAAATAGCAGTACGAACATGGTTTAAAAGATGTAATAACCTGTATTCCATTCTTCAAATTCAGAAGTTTGCTCACTAAGTCACAAAAAACATAATGTCTTCTGCCTGCAGCAAATCAAGGAGGCATATTTCTGGTAACATATTAATTTACCTACAACTGGGGGAAGTCTGCAGCACTAAACAATGGTTATAGACTGTCTGTTTTTTCACACACAGCTCTTCAAGCCTGGCACATATCTCTTCTTGAAGTTTCTGCAACCCCCTCTTGACAAGGATCCCCATATAAAACACACAATAAAATCCATTCAAAAAGCTAAGGTAAGCAGCAAACCAGAACATGGCAAATTTGTTTGAAAGACTCAATTTAATTCTGTAGCATAATGCTTTTTATAGCACTGGTCATCTTTAATGTCTTTTACTTGTGAAATTACACAGGAACCAGAAAGACAGCTATGATTCCCTGCAGATGGAAAAATTGTGTTGTAGGGATAATAAATGAAGAGAATTGGAAAGGATTAGGGACAATTTGTGAGGGATGGGTGGCTGCAAGTATGACCACTTAAATTCAGTATAATAAAATGCTACCAGTAAGCCATGTGCACAGCAAAGGAGCATATACTGACTAGTACAGATATCAGTGATAATAATAATAATAATAATAGAAAAGGGTTCACAATAACCTTATCAGATGATCTATAAGCACACACAATTTAACATGTCATTAAATGCTGTTGGGTGATACTGGGATATATAGCAGAGGTCACTAGTAGAAAGAATAATGCAGCTGCTCCTTTATACAAACAGTCACTGAGTCTACATCAGGTATTCTATGTATAACGCAGGAGACATCATCATGTTTATGTAGCTAATGCAGTGGTAGTATGAGAGAGAGTCAAACAATACAGAGTCAGCAAGGAAACCATATGAATGCAACAATAAAAAAAAAACTTAAAATGTTTAACTTTGGGAGAACAGAATTAGCCAGTCTAAGAACAGCAACATATTTAATTTAAAAAGTGAGAGCAGATCTGCCTGTTAAATTCAGCCCCTGTCTCTGCAGGGGGAATAACATCTGATTCATAGTTAGCTTTTGCTGCTTGTAGGTCCATGGCATCTGCACTTCATTATATCAGTATTATCAGTGTTAGGAAACATTTGTTTGTTATATTTTCCTGGGCAGGTTGTCTCCATTATTGCTGTTTTTAAACATGCTGCAGAAAAAACAGAGGGTAAAAAGTATATCTGTAAAAACGTTTCCATAGGAAGTAAGCTATTTTATTGTATGTAGGCTAATCTCAACTACATATGTTTCAGGATGGAGGAGTTGTTTATGAATGTTAGCCATTTTTTTTTTTTACCAGATAGCCTAGGTAACATTTGTATTTTCTGTTGCTTTGCTCTTTCTGTACATTTGCTCTGGGAACTGCTGAACTTCCTAGGAATATATGCAACCATATTCTTATTCTGTCTTGCTTTCTTAACAACAAAAGTCACCTCTAATGGCTTGTTGATCTGTTTTGCTCACACAGTTTGAGTCCATTGTCCAAGGTAAATATTGAAGTTTACTAGTTTATCTGAAAATGTATAAAATGAAAATGATTATCCTTGGGAAATAGCACAATACAATACAGTAATTTCAGTGCTGTATATGTACTCTTCAAAGTTGGCAGTTCATACAGATAATGCCTTCATCATAAGTTTTATATTTTTAAGCATTAAACATGACATTAGACACTTAGAATGAGATAGCGTATAATGTTTCATTGTTTTGTGTCAGACTTAGGCAAGGGTATTTCCACCCCTAACTTTCCTCCCCAGTTTATTTCTCTGTTGTAATCACTGTAACATATTTATCTGTTTATTTATTGGCATCTGTTTACCATGAAGGTCTGACTGGATAATTATATTTGTTTTCAGCAGAGGACCTAGGGAGAAAAGCTCCACAAATAAAAAAGCAGAAAATACATATATGTAGGTGAGACTGACATCATGTTAGACTATACTGTAAATACACAGATTACTACAAACACTAATACACATATAACATGTAGAATAATACATATATACCATCTCTAACACAAGATAAATACAATATCACTGAAAGGTGTTGACATATTATAAGTGTGAGAGTTTATTACTTATAAAGCAAATGTCAGAGTGGAAAATTTTAAACAGTAGATAATAAAGAAGAGAGGAAGAGAGGGGTCCGTCAGAAAAAAGTATTTGTTAGAGGCAATAAGTGGAGCAGATATGAAAAGCAGGAGAAGTAATGAGTAAAAGCCAGATTAAGAGTAAGGGGGATACAAGTATAAAAAATAAAAACACGGCTAGAGGGAGATATGATGTATATAGGTATTAGAGGAGAAGGAGCTACAATTACTAACCTGGAGAGCAGTATGTACAAAGGCAGGATTTACAGAGCAGTTCTTTTAATTGCAGCTTAAATAAACAAATGATATGCATAGCTCTCATTGGTACAGGGATCATTTTCCAGATTTTTGCTACACAGTTTAAATACAGACTTTGCTGCAGGTTTTGTAAGGCTTATAGATGTTAAGTAGATTTTTGTCAGAAGATCGAAGGTGATGATTTGGGAGGTAGTGATGGAGCATTGTACTTATAGCTGGGCAGGAAGTGAGATTAAATATAATTTGGGGTGTTAAGAGAACAGAGCCCCCCCACCAAACAGCAGTGTACTGATAGTATAATGTGAATGTCATTAAAAAGGAAAATATGATACCCTCTTGGACAGCTAGAGAAAGAGAGGGACAGTCTGCCTAAGAGAATTTTGGTATAATTTACTTGGTGGCATAATTTAGCCAATTTTGAGTTTTCAGTGCAGATCAGTGATGTACTCTGTCAACCCACATATTTAATTGCAAGAGGTAAGCATTTGCATTTAAATTCACCATAAAAATCCATCGCTTTGATCTTTCCCTGTTGCAGTTTATTCCTGCATGTTAAATGAGGCTGACTCAGTAGCATACACCACATAAAACAGTTCCTGCTAAAGATCCTAACACAGGTAAAGATATGAGAAATATGATACTCTGCGTAATGCCTGCAGGCCAGTTCCATTCCGAAGTACAAGCTACAAACAAGTATGTTACTATGGAGTATTTCCAGTAATGGTTAATATGTAAGACAACCAAAGACCATAACTCTTGCAAGTGCTTTTGTTTATAGGTCACAGCACTGCCACTGTGTTGTACGTTTTATATATATCATGTAACACAGATTAGATTAAGAAGTTAAATGGTTGCTCTTAGCATTACAAGGAGTCATTACTTAAGCAGAAGTTTCCTTAGCAGTCTGTATTCTACATGTGACTGAGATGTGCAATTAAGCATTTCTGTCCATGTCTGCATATTCCATGATACATTATGCCAGGCATTTCTGTCTGCATATACTGTGGTACAGTTTGCCATGCTTCAGTTCACAGTTGCTCAGGGTATTACATACCCTCTCCTTCCCATCTGCCCAAATAAAGCTAATGAATATAACAAATGGAAGAAACAGAACCATGAGTTCCACAACTAGCGTACTGAACTGCATCTCTAACAAAACTTCTTACTGGCCCAAAGCAGTTGCTAGGCAACTCCAATGCACCTTAAATCCTGATTATACTATAAAATTATATGTATGTTTTCAAATATGTCATTTTAATTACAGCCAAGTCAGTCACATTTGCAGGAACAGCTGCACAGTTTTAATATTTTAACTCTTTCTTTCACAGATTGCAATGAAGTTGAATCATATAAGTGCTAACCTCTGCAGATATATGTTTGAAATCAAAACCATGGACTGTATATCACATCATCCTTCCCTTTCTACAAAGATAAATTGTGATGGACTGTATTTCATCCTGTACCTATTACATATTCTGTATCAGGAGCCTTTACTCTGAAAATTTACTGCAATGAGTATTCCGTGAGATAAACCTCTGAGGCTTGGGGTGGTCAGCATTAGTGTTGGTGTTTCACTCATGTATTTCTTAGCTAGAGGGATTAAGTATTTTTTGCTTAGAATTTCTGAAGAGAAGTAATGGCTGACATTGACAGCAGTGGCATTCTACTAAGTATCTCACAGGCTCAAAGCATAAAAAAAGTGGATGTAGAACAGTATTTTGACCAGATGCACAAAAGGGTTGAAGGTAATTAACACCAAATTTCTAGCTACATGTTTCTCAAGGGTTATACTTTCTTGCTCTGTCTTCCTGTTTACTACATATTTGTTTCAGCTTAAGGACTGCACAAATTCAGAGAAAAACAATTATTTACTTTTGCTAAAAGTAGACAAACTTTCCAGCTGTTTCTGGCCTGTGTTTCAGTTGGTCAAATTTCTATCTATATCCCAAGGCAAGTAGGTTCTTCAAGGAGTTATAATTACTGGATAAGATCTACTTCTGTTGTTGAATGTATTGCTTTTTAAGTTTTATTTTTAATACTTTGCTTTTTTTAATTTATTAACTTGATCCTGTGGAAGTCCTTTCAGTAATCAAATGGTAATACCAAGGTATTTTAATTGTATTAAGAACTTCACATGTCACATTATACTATGTGTCATTTACAAGGTACTGACTGCTTATATTATTTTACCTCATGCCCAAACTAACTCTTTATCCTTGGAAGTGTTAATAGATATCGCTAATAATGTTGCTTTAATTCAAGAATGTTAAAGTACTGGTTGCTTAGTTTAGGTGCCAACTCCTACTATTAATCTTGTGAGGTTATGCAAAAAAAAAAAAAACTCCCTGTTGAAATGCTGGGCATCAAAATGCCAAAAAAACAAAAAGAACATAAACAAAAGAAAAGAGTGATATTTAACATATTTTACTTTAAATCTGACTTTTAGCAGTGGGCATATCTCCAACACCTCTGAAACATGGATAGCACTCTCTCTCTCTCTCTCTCTATATATATATATATAAATATATATATATATATGTGTGTGTGTGTGTGTGTGTGTGTGTGTATGTGTGTGTATGTTGGTCAACAGCTATTTAGTCAGTTGCATATGTTCAGCTAAGCAGCTGGTTGACACATGTCCAAGATCGCAAAATTCCTCAGGATGGTGAATATGTCCTTCCCTGAGTGTGTGCATTTTTATTTTTACTTTTAAATTTTCCTTGTACCTAAAGTGTTTTTCATAGCATGTGTACTGGCATATAGAGATCAGGGTTGTCAACAGTTTAACATCTGAATTGTGCATACAAGTGGCTATAATGGCTTGGTTTTCCAGATGAAAGTAGCTGACCCTCATCTCACAAAAAATAGTGTAAGCCAGCCCTACTAAGTGGTGTACACAGAAGGTTGTTGTGTCCTGTGTGGAGGGTGTAAGCCAGTCCTGCTAAGGAGTGTACACAGGAGGTTGCTGTATTTTATGTGGAGGGTGTAAGACAGCCCTGCTAAGGGGTGTACACAGAAGGTTGCTGTATCTTATGTGGAGGGTGTAAGACAGCCCTACTAAGTGGTGTACACAGAAGGTTGCTGTATCTTATGTGGAGGGTGTAAGACAGCCCTGCTAAGCTGTGCATACAGAAGGTTGTTGTGTCTTGTGTGGAGGGGCTTAGAATTATGTCATTATTTCTTTAACTTTCCTCCCAAAACTGAGACATTATATTATATTGTGCTGAGTTGGAGACAGTGTGGTCATTATTTCTTTAACTTTCCTTAAACATTTCAGATAGTTGCACAGAGGGCCACTATAGCTTGCATAGAAGCAATGTACTGTCTAGAAGTAAAAAGTTGAAAAAAATGAGTGTAATAATTGTTTTCACCTTACAATGAAGCCTTATATGCATATATAGATGGATATATTTTAGGGGGAGGTAAACAAGCATGATATGTATAGATGTCTAACAGCAGATGTGTTATGTTATATTTGTTTTTCATGTTTCTGCCAGTCTGAAACAGAGGGGTAAACAGACGATGACTGTCTATTGGGAGTATGGGTGAGTCTGCATGACCTGTGTATGCATTTGACAGCAGCAACTTGAAGTATGACTTTAGCCATCTGTGCTGTGATTTTCATCCTGATTTTACACCAGAAGGGGGCACACAGAAAGTGTCTGCCTTTCTTTTTTTTTTTTTTTTTTTTTTTTTGTGGGGAGCAAGTACTATTGCCAGTTATAATTTATGTAGCTGCAGAATAATTTGTTTTCTCAATTTCGTTCCTTACGCAAGATTTTGGTTCAGGCCTTCACTGAGACAAAAACCAGGAAAAAAGCTCTAAAAGTGGGGGTCTTAGTCAGTTACTGTGGTAAAAGTATGGATGGAAAGTAAAGTTGAAGAGTAAAAATGAATTTCTTTCCTTAATCATAAATTCTATTCTGGCCATTGTTGGATAAAAAGGTTATTTAAAAAAACTCTAAAATGCATTCAGAACATCTAGAACCTCTATGCTTGATGCAGTTATTTCCACCGTAGTTATGACAGAGTTCTCTGAGTCACTTAGGATGTACTAAAACGATGCAGAAAAAAACAAAGTTAAACAGAAGACTACATTTCGTTCTTTAATCATGATTTGAATTCAAGCCATCACTGGATGAAAAAAAGTTGTTGGAAAAAAATCTAAATTGCATCTCAGAGCACCTAGAACTCCCATAGCTCCTTAGGGCCCCCAGATGCCCACCCATCGTATTGTATTTGCTTCCTCCACGGGTATCAGAGTGTATTCTTGCCTAGTTAAACTATGTTGAATGAGAGAATGAATAAATGCAAAAAGAAGAGTAAGTCAGATTGTAAAAAAAGGAGGAAAAAAGTAATTTGGATAAACTGCATAGGCCAGGATGGGGAAAGAGAGTGGGCACAGACTGATGTGCTCGGATTCCTTCGCTTGGGGCACCACTTTATCTAAGACTAGCCCTGGTCTCTCTGCCCCAGAATAAAGAACTGTAATCCCAGACATCTGCTTCTACTAGCTCTTGAGCAGTCCTTATACTGCCTCATATGGCAGTGCTGCCTACCCCCTTCCACTCCTACATCTGCATGTCATGAATATGTAGAGGCAGCTCCTTATATTAGCTCAGTATGGGACAGCAATATATCAGTGATAGCTTCAGGGGTGTTCCAAGAACTACTATGTTTACTGCCCTGTAATTCAACACAATCTCCATCCCTTATCTCTGAGTGTGGCAGTATGTTACTTGTCCACCAGGTCAGGTCCTCATTGTTGACCATATGTGAGAGAGGTGCCACCCACCTCTATGTTTCTATCTCCCATTGCTTTTTTCATAAGACTTCCACAATAACACTACTGTTTCTATAAAATTTCCATTCTCAACTACCCTGGCATGAGCACCCACTGACTGCATACCTCAGTACTACTTTTTGTAGGTGATGTGGAGTTCAACCCAGGGCTTTTACTTTCTAGAAGTCTCATTTGCTCTCATCTTTAAGAAGTAATCAAGATGTTTTTCTGTACCGATTATAGTCGATTAAGCATTACAGTCATTAGAGCATCCAGCATTATCAACACATTTGACAGTTTTGTTGCCTGGATTAAGAATCAATGACCCTGACATTCTCAGGCAATCTGACACACGGCTGAAACCTGACTTATTTATATGTGTCTCCCACATCCAGCAGCTACTGCTGTTCACTTGCTTCAGGTATGATGGGCAGTCATAACTTTATTTTTATTTATTTTTATATTTATTTCACATTTGTTTGCCGGGAAAGTCCAACTTGGAACGAAGCCAATTTTCAATGGAGGCCTGGGGAGAAATGTTTCAGATGTATGTCTGTCTTTATTTATTTATTTATTTATTTAACATTTGTTTACCAGGGAAGTCCAACAGGGCATAAAACTAATTTTCAGCGGAGGCCCAGGGTGAAATGCTCCAATAACGATACATTTAATACATATACAGTAATGCAGAAATTGTAATGCAATAAGAGACAACAGTGTAATATTTGCATAATACAAATGAGCTAGAATTTACATTTATGACTGATTACAGATTTCTGTAACTAGCTGGTTTGCATTATTGTGTTTCTACAACTTTATAATTTGAAAGCTTGCTTGTTTACAGAAGATAGTTAAGATCAGGCTTTGCAGATGAGTCATTGTTAAAAAAGAGATGGAGGGGAGAGTGGACAGTATAGAAGATGGGAAGGAAGATGAAAGGAGAAGAGAGGGAGAGTAACAGAGGAAGAAAAAGAGGAGAGGATAGTCAGAAAGAGAGAACGGATCATTTCAGCCTGGTGTTACAGATGTACAAAGCCATGTTTGGGTGAAAAAATCTGGATAATAATTCAATATGTTGTGGTGCAAGTACAGAGCCAGGATTGGGTGAGAAAGTGTTATAGTGAGTGTTTAAACAAGTGAGTGCTAGATATCAGTCTAATGTCCATTTGGGATATTGTTACAAGCTTTCACTACTGAGTTTGAGTATAGATAATGCCTAACAGGTTTTCTGGATTTAAAAATTGTAAGGAGCTGTTATTGAGGGGAATGAAAGGGGCAGTGAAGTAGGTAGAGATTAAGAGTGGAGTTCACAGCTAAGGGGTTTGATATCATTTTGTATGTCTGGAGAAGCTGAGTATATTTAAGAGAGAGAGAGGTAGCTCTAGCTAGTTTAAGGCTTTGAGTGTAGTGCAATGATGGGACCTGCTTAGCTGATTTGCTGTAAACCAAGCAAATTTATTATAACATAGGTCCAGTTCTGATGTTAGATTGCACTGCAGATTAGTAAGAATGGGAGAAGCATAGAGTAAGGCAGGAATGAGATATGAGATATGAGCTGGTGTTGCTCTGGAGGAGTTGCTAAGAAATGTATTTGATCTATAAAGCATTCTAAGCTTTTTGGTGTGCTTTTTTATATAATTTTAAATATGTAGTTCACATTTAAGGTGGTCATTAATTATAGGTTCACTAGGCTAATGACCACAAGAGCCTTTTTAAGCCTAGCCATGCATCCCAAATCTCTGATAAGTTCTGATACCCTTGATAAGTGTAAGCATGGGCCTGGGAGATGAACCATTTACAGGTTACATGTTTGCATTAGAGACACAGGTGTGTCTAGTAGTTTGGTGTGGGAAATGACTTCTATAACGGTGCTATTTAATGACAGCATGTTGATGTTATCTTTGTTAGTTGTTACCGACTTAGAAAAGAATGAGTAGTTTGTTTTTTATTGGGAGGGAATTGTGCAATAGTCGATTGTTAGTTTACAAATGTTTTTATGACATCTTAGATAATGATTTGTAGATTAAGGAGACTGCTGAGGAAATGAGAGTGGCATCGTTTGCATATTTATCAGAGAAGCATGATGAGATTATATGTGAAGATTGTTAATAAATATATTAAAGAGAAGGGGGCCAAATTTGGAGCCTTATGAGACTCCAGTGTTCACTAGGAGGAAAGAAAACAGAGAGTCATTTAACAAATTGGCAATGTTAGCTGGTAAGTAAACCACTTAAGAGTAGAGTTAGGTAGACGAAATGCAGCCATTTTTGAAAGTAAGTCTGGATGGGAGACAGTATAGAAAGCTTTACAGAAATCTAGAAAGAGGACAAGACTAATTTATTGTTCTTCATGGCCTTCATGGTGGTGTCTAGGAAATTTATAAGATCAGTTTCTGTACTGTGTGCTGGTCAGAAGTTAGGTTGGGTCAGGATGAATAGGATTTCATGAAGTAAGTGTTGTAACAGTTGTCTCTGGATGCAATTTTCCAAAGTTTTAGAGAGATGAGATAGTAAGACAACAGCTCTAAAGTTTGTTACTTCAGTCAGTTACCTCCTTTATGTAGTGCTATGATATATCATTTTTTCCATAAGAAAGGAAAACAGGATTCTTGAAAGGAATCGTTGATTAGAATAAAGATTTGGTATGCATTTGCTGAGCTAGCTTCAGATTCAGATATGATGCCAATAGAAGAAGAGCAAGGTTTGAGTTTGTCTATTAGATGTTTTATGTAGGAGGTAGAAATGGGTAGTAGTACAGAGAAAGTGGGGTTATTGGAGTTTAGATGCTGTATTGGGCTGGAGTGGAATAGTAAGGAGCTGCTATTAAGGGAGTTATAGATTCTATAAAGTAGGAGTTGAGTTTGGCAATGGTATCTACCGTAGAGAAGTCTGGGCAAACTCTGGACTATGAAGTGTGCCAGGGTGTAAGATTTTATTTGCTGAATACAAGAACTTTTTAGGATTGTGTTTTAGGTAAAGTTGAGGATGCAAATAATGCTGTTTTCTATCAATGTTGTCTTGCTTTTGGCTGGGTTTCAGAGATGGTTGTAGTTTTGTAGCTGTGCTAAGGTTTTGTTTTTGTGCCATTCTCTCCACACTTTATCTCTTTTTTTCATTAGAGGTTGCTGGTATGGGATAACAAGGGTGTCTGATTGGTTTTGACTCTTCTTCTTATAGAGGCTAGGCTATTAAAAGCATCAACGTAGAGTGTGTTGAATCTAAACTGACTTCATCTAGTGGTAACGTGAAAGAAAGACCAATTAAGGTATTTAAGAATATTGTTAAGCCTTATTGGGGTTGTGTTGCTTGTTATTAAGCATCTCCAATGCTCCATCCGTAGAAGCTATCAATAGAAAAGTGAATATGGGACTGACTTGTTGAGGAAATATTGTTGGCAGAAAAGTTAAACTTCTGACTGCCTTCAGCTATATACCTTACTAGGAATGTTTGAAATCTTTTGAATGATCATAGACCCTGGCTTGGCAGAAGCAACATTATGTTATTTGAAGACATCGATGTTAGCATTCCTGAGGACTTACACCTTAACTCATTTATTAATCTAAGGGCTGATGATGATTATGATTGTCTGTGACTCACTTTTGCCTCTTGCTGTTTGACCTTCAGAATAAATGCTTTCAATTTGCCTTAGTTTCATTAGACATTGATATTTCCTCAGGATTTCATATAACCTTCTTGATAGCCATATCCATATTAACCTTCTTAATAAACCATATTTGGTATTTGGCTTTGTAAATGATCCGTATGGTTTTCAGGTATTTACTTGCTTACTACCTTTAACTGAACTTTGGGAATTTAATGAATGCCATCCACAATTTTGACTATTTCTGAGAAGGCTGCTTTTTGTACATTGTCATCCGAAGTGCAATTTCAGCTATCCCTAATTTTATAAATTGTTTTTGGATGCCTCACTGTTTGAAGATGATTTCAGAATTCTTATTCCTTATTGTTATTTGACATTGGTAAAGAATTATATCTAACATAAGCATTTGGCACCTGGTCTAAGAAATTAACTGAGATTTATGAAGAACACTGCTTACATAAAACATTTGGTATGGCTCATTACACTAGTTTTTAAGTTCTTTACAGTTGGTATTTTATGTGATGGCAATTTTACAAATTCTAAGTATAGTGTTATTTGAGGTACTAATATTACACAGAGTGGATATAAGTATTAGGGTTATTTGTCTATACTTAAGTATTCTTGTAGAGCATGGAGCTCCATAATTATGCACCAATATCCATTAAAAGATAACCTAGCTCAGTGCTACTCAAGCACAAGATGCAGACTTAACAACAATTGTTAAGCATCACCTAAGCACTAAGATCACATGTAGTGCTAGGTAGTAATAGCTAACAGGGACAGCCAACAGTGACAGAACTTTAAGAATCTTTGTTACAACTTTATTTCTGCCTGCTTTCTTAATTTTACAGTCAAAATGGAAGTAATTGTCTGACATTGAGAATATGTGAAGCCATCTCCTACAATCTGTTTGTACTAGCTGTAAAAGCCAGGAGAACACTTTCCTTTTTTTTCTGTTTCTAACTAGTAGTACATGAAGCAGATAAATCTGCATGTACTATAAAGAATTTTAATTGGTTCTCCGACCGTAACTCTGTATGTTCTTGATATGGATGCCAAGATTCATCTCTTAAGCTTTGCTCTCGAGATGGGTTTCTTTGCATCCATGTCTCAAATGCATAAAAAGCAGGTTACTGTCAGAGACCCAATCATAGTCCTCTATTTAAAACATACTTTCATAAACTGGTTCTCTTAATGAAGAGGCCTATGTGTAAGGACTGTGAACAAACTTCCTGCATCCAGCATCCTGATAATAAGACTGACATAGACCATTTTAGTGTTGTAAGATAGTTAACCCCACAATTTGCGGATTGTGCCCCCACAGTGCCAGTCACTAAATACACTACTACCAAGATCATACCATGCCACATAAAAGGACAAAAATGTATTTTACTTTTATATAGATAGTACAACCTCAGAGATAGCATATTTAGAGATCAGTAGATTTAAGTACAGAGCACACACTTTGGGAGGTGCAGCGAACCTGCAAAAAAATTACACTACTATAAACTGTATGACTATACCTACATGATTAAATGTTTCTGGGAATCACATGTCTGTAATTCTGAGTGAAGGAAACTAGTCCATGGTACTTTCAAATAGGCCTAATGTAGTTCTTTAAATAGCTATTTATCTATTCTCATTATTGTTTATGTTTATGACTTAATTAATATGGTTCTATAGTGTGGCTTCAGATAACATAGTTTTAAGTCTCACATGAATCTAAAAAAAATCATTTGCAGCAGAATTCAGAGTAAAAGTTTCATGAGGGAGGCAAAGTCCCCTCCTTCCATTATGCAGGCAGCCTTGATCCTGCACCCCTTTAATTAATATAATCAACTCTGCGTTCCCCACACCCTACAGAAAGAAGGCTTTCATCACACTGGATAAATCTCAGTCGGAGTGCATGTATTCATTCATTGTGCTCTTAAGCACTGGCATTTGCAGCGTATACCGCTATATAATGTGTTCAGTAAGATCATTTACACAGCTGACTGAGACTTTCAGACTATATCCAAAGTTAGGTTGTTTAACAATACTACTTTATTACAGATATTATGTATTTTGCATATTTTATTTAGTCTTGCTAATTCTAAGCATTTTCCACATTTAACTTATTCCCTGCTTATATACAGTAAAAGTGCTCTGCAGTCTTTAATGGTAACCTGTATGACAACCAAAATATCAGAATTAGTTGGTTGTTGTGACAAATAACAGTAGTAAAACAACAAACATCAGAAGAAAAATTATACAGTACAGTTTTATTTAGCACCTTTGTCCTTCAGTGTAAATGAAATTCTTCTGAATAAAATCTTACTAACATACCACTCCTAAAATATGGGAAGATCAATGACATAATCTTGAAAAGCACCAATGAAATGCTGACTCAGTGAATTTAAAATTAATACTAAATTTTTTTGCAGTAATGTAGCCTCCTTAAGCTTCGTAACACTTATAATAGATATGTTTCATTTAACACAGGAAGGGTATCAGCAATTAGTTTCAGTTGCCACAAAAATTTTCTGCACTCAAGTTTACTTTACCATTCATCACATTTTAACAAAACATGCATCTTACCCAAAATGAAAAACATTTTTAATTTGCATAAATTAACAAGTATTTATATAAATCATTGTTTCTGCCTTTCCTAGTAATACTGTACACATTCATAAATCCTTTATTATAACTTAATTTTGGTTTTGCCTACATAAAAGGTTTCACAAGACCGGCAACAGGCAATGTAAACTATTCCTTTAGTACAGCTGAAATTGTTAAGTCCAAAAAAGTGCCTGGACACGCTGTTAAGAGATCCACGAAAGTTTATTACACAGATTTAAAAATCATGAACCACGCCATTAACAGTTTTTTACGAGTGCTGTGTTCGTTTTTACAGTTCACAGCTGAAATTGTCACCAATCTAGGATATCTCTTAACTATAATGTTAGGGCCTTCCAAAATGTGACAGAAAAAGTGCTTTTCTCTTGTTTAAAGGTAAATCTTCAAATGGAATTTGCTATTTTATTTGCAATGTAAGGCTGCCACTACAGTTTTCATAGTGAAACTGACACTAGCCCTGCCCTCCAAAGTGAGTGAGAACGCCTAAACTTTGCTGTGGTGCTGATGCTTAATGCACTCATTATTGTTACTAGATATCATCCATTATGGGGTACAAAATATATCACATTAGAGCAGATTTTACTATGCCAATGGACCACACTTAAGAACAGTGTAGGAGGGAGCCTTTAGTCTCCATGGATTTGACTTTACTTCCATTGTCCCTTTCTTCACGTATTTAGCCATCCTGATGGTTACTGGCCAATGTGGCCATCTGACTCTTTAAAGCAGGTGGACTAGTGGTGAGCAAATCATTTTAGTTAGAATGATTGTTTGAGTGGTAGGCTAGGAGGCTGTGATTCCAGTCAAGCACTACCTTCCTTCATTGTTTTAAGGTTGTGGATTTTCCTTGGGATGTACTAAGTCAGGAAATCTGGCTGTGACTTAAACCTAATGCTCTGTTATTTTGTATGAGTGTATGTTTAATAAGATGTGTTTTCTCAGATTGGTATGCTTCAATATAAATGGCTCAGGAAACCCTGTGAAAAGATCAAATATGTTTCAACCAAGAGGGTAGCAGTGCCCTCATTAATATGCTTACAAGGAATTCACTTTTCCAAAACTGAACATTTAAAGCTTCCTCCTGCATGAGTATCCATTTGTGTGCTTCTTAATCATATACCGGTCCCTGTAGGTACAGGAGAACTGCTGTTTTTGCACCACAGACCCCTTGTGAATCTGCTACTAGAGGGCATCTTGAAAAGGTCTTGTGGAAGTCTAATGGACCATAGAGTGCATTGGTGAGACCAACAGGCATTAACTGTTCCGTGTTAACTCTTCCACAGAGTTGAGTGATAGAGTGAAGCAAACTGATGACTCACATTAAGGATTTTAACATAGTTGACATAATAAAGTCACTGGTAAGGAGGGTGAAGATTTAGGAACTGTCCAATTGAATGACTTGTTAGATGTCTGATACAAGGAAAAGAGGTTTATCACCCCCTGGAAATGTTATTTACATTAAAATCATTCCTATGCTTCTGTGGTGGTTTGGATCAGGGATGATAGCATCTTTCTTATAGGACCTGACTGTTTTCACTCTGACCTCATAGCAGACAGGATGGCTTAAAAGTCATTTTAGAAGTGATAAATGAAATTAAGCCCTCTGATTCCTTCAAAATGGGATACGCACACAAAATAAATTGTGTGTGTGTGTGTGTGTGTGTGTGTGTGTGTGTGTGTGTGTGTGTGTGTGTGTGTGTGTGTGTGTGTGTGTGTGCACTTCTTTACTCACCTATCATAAAACCATATATTTATTAACCCTCCTGCAGATCTTTTACTTTATTTTATTCTCAGTTCTTTAATCTGAGTTTACTTTGTTGTTTTTCTTTTGGTTTATTTTATTCTGAGTTGTTTTGCCTGAGTTTCAACTTTTTGTGTATTCTCCTAATGTCAGAAGTAAAAACACTTAGCAAACATAGTAAGCTGCATTTTTCATTTGCTCTTGATTGAAAGCCAGAGCAAATGAAAAATGCAGCTTACTTAGTAAACATAGTAAGCTGCATTTTTCATTTGCTCTGGCTTTCAATCAAGCCTGTAATACCTTTTTTGTATATTTCCAGTTAACACCCATAGCTCTTTATAGAGTCCAGACCTTTGTTGAGCTAAGTGACTTACCAGCTAATAATAGACAGGATTAGAAAGGGCAAAGACATATTAACAAAATGATACTAAGATCACTAACCCACAATACCCAGCAGTGGAAAATCACTTATTATTCATATTTTCATACTTATGTTCATATTTTTATTACTAAGTGACCTACATGATATTGAGGGTCACTTTGTGAAATGCCATGTTGGGAGACATAAATATACACTGCCAATGTCCATTTATACTATACTATACAATACTGGAGATATTGTTACTCTTTTTGTTAGTAATTATGAAAATAAGCAATATTTCTGTAAGTGCTTAATACTTCAAAAACCAAGTGCCTTACAAAGTATTGCATGGCAGCAGATGACACCTTGAATGCTGTTGAAGAAAACTAATAAGAAAGAAGAAATCGGCAAGTAAACTACAACTACACAAACCAACACTACTCCAAAGATGTCAAGGAACTCCATAAACAAATTTAACACAAATGTAGTGCTATTGTGCCACAGGGTTAAGCACTTTCATTCACTATATATATTTCAGGGGACTTCTTCAGAACCAAAACTAAAATTACAGGGTTGTGTTTGTATTTTAGTTTTGGTTCTGAAGAAATCCACTGCAATATATAGTGGAGGAAAGTGCATAACCTTGTGTCATGATAGCAATAAATTTGTGTTAAATCCATTTACGGAGCACCTTGACATCTTTAGAGCAGCGCTGGTTTGTGTAGTTTTTGTTGAAGAAAACTGCAATTGATATTTGCATTGCAAGTTGCACATCTTGATATATATTAAGTGTTATTTGATCTGCTAATTATATAATCAAGCATATGGTTTCATATTTATGTAAATATCTCAAGAAACTTGCACTGAGAGAGGAATTTCTTGTTGTGATGAGAGAGCTTACATCTGGTTAACAAAAGTGTTCTTACAATATATGTTTAGGTTTTATGGTTTCCAAGATATGACAATTTGTCTGAGAAAGTCTAGCAAAAACTATAATGCTGGGTCTGTGTGCATTATAATATACTATGGTATTTATGGAAATTACACTGACTATTAGCCCTGTAAAGAATACTTCCTACTGAAAACATTGGATTTTTACAATTTTGATAGCTGTTTTTTCTCACAAGATATTTACATTTGTCATCCTATGCTTTTTAAATTTATTTTTCAGAAAATGCCTGGAATGCAAGGATGTGTGTAGGTTGCTATAGGTGTGACATTCTACATTGTACAGGTGTTAATGATGGAATGCAAGGATGTGTGTAGGTTGCTACAGGTGTGACATTCTACATTGTACAGGTGTTAATGATGGAATGCAAGGATGTGTGTAGGTTGCTACAGGTGTGACATTCTACACTGTGTAGGTGTTAATGATGGAATGCAAGGATGAGTGTAGGTTGCTAGAGATGTGACATTCTACACTGTACAGGTGTCAATGATGGAATGCAAGGATGTGTGCAGGTTGCTAGAGGTGTGACATTCTACACTGTATAGGTGTAATGATGGAATGCAAGGATGTGTGTAGGTTGCTAGAGGTGTAACATTCTGCACTGTATAGGTGTTAATGATGGAATGCAAGGATGTGTGTAGGTTGCTAGAGGTGTGACATTCTACACTGTATAGGTGTTAATGATGGAATGCAAGGATGTGTAGGTTGCTAGAGGTGTGACATTCTACACTGTATATGTGTTAATGATGGAATGCAAGGATGTGTGTAGGTTGCTACAGGTGTGACATTCTACACTGTATAGGTGTTAATGATGGAATGCAAGGATGTGTAGGTTGCTAGAGGTGTGACATTCTACACTGTATAGGTGTTAATGATGGAATGCAAGGATGTGTGTAGGTTGCTAGAGGTGTGACATTCTACACTGTATAGGTGTTAATGATGGAATGCAAGGATGTGTGTAGGTTGCTAGAGGTGTGACATTCTACACTGCATAGGTGTTAATGATGGAATGTAAGGATGTGTGTAGGTTGCTAGAGGTATGACATTCTACACTGCATAGGTGTTAATGATGGAATGTAAGGATGTGTGTAGGTTGCTAGGGGTGCGACATTCTACACTGTGTAGGTGTTAATGATGGAATGCAAGGATGTGTGTAGGTTGCTAGAGGTGTGACATTCTACACTGTATAGGTGTTAATGATGGAATGCAAGGATGTGTGTATGTTGCTAGAGGTGTGACATTCTACACTGTATAGGTGTTAATGATGGAATGCAAGGATGTGTGTAGGTTGCTAGAGGTGTGACATTCTACACTGTGTAGGTGTTAATGATGGAATCCAAGGATGTGTGTAGGTTGCTAGAGGTGTGACATTCTACACTGTATAGGTGTTAATGATGGAATGTAAGGATGTGTGTAGGTTGCTAGAGGTGTGACATTCTACACTGTATAGGTGTTAATGATGGAATGCAAGGATGTGTGTAGGTTGCTAGAGGTGTGACATTCTACACTGTATAGGTGTTAATGATGGAATGCAAAGATGTGTGTGGGTTGCTAGAGGTGTGACATTCTACACTGTATATGTGTTAATGATGGAATGCAAGGGTGTGTAGGTTGCTAGAGGTGTGACATTCTACACTGTATAAGTGTTAATGATGGAATGCAAGGATGTGTGTAGGTTGCTAGAGGTGTGACATTCTACACTGTATAGGTGTTGATGGAATGCAAGGATGTGTGTAGGTTGCTAGAGGTGTGACATTCTACACTGTATAGGTGTTAATGATGGAATGCAAGGATGTGTGTAGGTTGCTAGAGGTGTGACATTCTACACTGTATAGGTGTTAATGATGGAATGCAAGGATGTGTTTAGGTTGCTAGAGGTGTGACATTCTACACTGTATAGGTGTTAATGATGGAATGCAAGGATGTGTGTAGGTTGCTAGGGGTGTGACATTCTACACTGTACAGGTGTTAATGATGGAATGCAAGGATGTGTGTAGGTTGCTAGAGGTGTGACATTCTACACTGTATAGGTGTTAATAATGGAATGCAAGGATGTGTGTAGGTTGCTAGAGGTGTGACATTCTACACTGTGTAGGTGTTAATGATGGAATGCAAGGATGAGTGTAGGTTGCTAGAGATGTGACATTCTACACTGTACAGGTGTCAATGATGGAATGCAAGGATGTGTGCAGGTTGCTAGAGGTGTGACATTCTACACTGTATAGGTGTAATGATGGAATGCAAGGATGTGTGTAGGTTGCTAGAGGTGTAACATTCTGCACTGTATAGGTGTTAATGATGGAATGCAAGGATGTGTGTAGGTTGCTAGAGGTGTGACATTCTACACTGTATAGGTGTTAATGATGGAATGCAAGGATGTGTAGGTTGCTAGAGGTGTGACATTCTACACTGTATATGTGTTAATGATGGAATGCAAGGATGTGTGTAGGTTGCTACAGGTGTGACATTCTACACTGTATAGGTGTTAATGATGGAATGCAAGGATGTGTAGGTTGCTAGAGGTGTGACATTCTACACTGTATAGGTGTTAATGATGGAATGCAAGGATGTGTGTAGGTTGCTAGAGGTGTGACATTCTACACTGTATAGGTGTTAATGATGGAATGCAAGGATGTGTGTAGGTTGCTAGAGGTGTGACATTCTACACTGTGTAGGTGTTAATGATGGAATCCAAGGATGTGTGTAGGTTGCTAGAGGTGTGACATTCTACACTGTATAGGTGTTAATGATGGAATGTAAGGATGTGTGTAGGTTGCTAGAGGTGTGACATTCTACACTGTATAGGTGTTAATGATGGAATGCAAGGATGTGTGTAGGTTGCTAGAGGTGTGACATTCTACACTGTATAGGTGTTAATGATGGAATGCAAGGATGTGTGTAGGTTGCTAGAGGTGTGACATTCTACACTGTATATGTGTTAATGATGGAATGCAAGGGTGTGTAGGTTGCTAGAGGTGTGACATTCTACACTGTATAAGTGTTAATGATGGAATGCAAGGATGTGTGTAGGTTGCTAGAGGTGTGACATTCTACACTGTATAGGTGTTGATGGAATGCAAGGATGTGTGTAGGTTGCTAGAGGTGTGACATTCTACACTGTATAGGTGTTAATGATGGAATGCAAGGATGTGTGTAGGTTGCTAGAGGTGTGACATTCTACACTGTATAGGTGTTAATGATGGAATGCAAGGATGTGTTTAGGTTGCTAGAGGTGTGACATTCTACACTGTATAGGTGTTAATGATGGAATGCAAGGATGTGTGTAGGTTGCTAGAGGTGTGACATTCTACACTGTATAGGTGTTAATAATGGAATGCAAGGATGTGTGTAGGTTGCTAGAGATGTGACATTCTACACTGTATAGGTGTTAATGATGGAATGCAAGGATGTGTGTATGTTGCTAGAGGTGTGACATTCTACACTGCATAGGTGTTAATGATGGAATGCAAGGCTGTGTGTAGGTTGCTAGAGGTGTGACATTCTACACTGTATAGGTGTTAATGATGGAATGCAAGGATGTGTGTAGGTTGCTAAAGATGTGTCATTCTACACTGTATAGGTGTTAATGATGGAATGCAAGGATGTGTGTAGGTTGCTAGAGGTGTGACATTCTACATTGTACAGGTGTTAATGATGGAATGCAAGGATGTGTGTAGGTTGCTACATGTGTGACATTCTACATTGTACAGGTGTTAATGATGGAATGCAAGGATGTGTGTAGGTTGCTACAGGTGTGACATTCTACACTGTGTAGGTGTTAATGATGGAATGCAAGGATGTGTGTAGGTTGCTAGAGGTGTGACATTCTACACTGTACAGGTGTTAATGATGGAATGCAAGGATGTGTGTAGGTTGCTAGAGGTGTGACATTCTACACTGTATAGGTGTTAATGATGGAATGCAAGGATGTGTGTAGGTTGCTAGATGTGTGACATTCTACACTGTATAGGTGTTAATGATGGAAAGCAAGGATGTGTGTAGGTTGCTAGAGGTGTGACATTCTACACTGTATAGGTGTTAATGATGGAATGCAAGGATGTGTGTAGGTTGCTAGAGGTGTGACATTCTACACTGTATAGGTGTTAATGATGGAATGCAAGGATGTGTGTATGTTGCTAGAGGTGTGACATTCTACACTGTATAGGTGTTAATGATGGAATGCAAGGATGTGTGTAGGTTGCTAGAGGTGTGACATTCTACACTGTGTATGTGTTAATGATGGAATGCAAGGATGTGTGTAGGTTGCTAGAGGTGTGACATTCTACACTGTATAGGTGTTAATGATGGAATGCAAGGATGTGTGTAGGTTGCTAGAGGTGTGACATTCTACACTGTATAGGTGTTAATGATGGAAAGCAAGGATGTGTGTAGGTTGCTAGAGGTGTGACATTCTACACTGTATAGGTGTAATGCAAGGATGTGTGTAGGTTGCTAGAGGTGTGACATTCTACACTGTATAGGTGTTAATGATGGAATGCAAGGATGTGTGTATGTTGCTAGAGGTGTGACATTCTACACTGTATAGGTGTTAATGATGGAATGCAAGGATGTGTGTAGGTTGCTAGAGGTGTGACATTCTACACTGTGTAGGTGTTAATGATGGAATGCAAGGATGTGTGTAGGTTGCTAGAGGTGTGACATTCTACACTGTATAGGTGTTAATGATGGAATGCAAGGATGTGTGTAGGTTGCTAGAGGTGTGACATTCTACACTGTATAGGTGTTAATGATGGAATGCAAGGATGTGTGTAGGTTGCTAGAGGTGTGACATTTTACACTGTATATGTGTTAATGATGGAATGCAAGGATGTGTGCAGGTTGCTAGAGGTGTGACATTCTGCACTGTATAGGTGTAATGATGGAATGCAAGGATGTATGTAGGTTGCTAGAGGTGTGACATTCTACACTGTATAGGTATTAATGATGGAATGCAAGGATGTGTGTAGGTTGCTAGAGGTGTGACATTCTACACTGTATAGGTGTTAATGACTAAACCTACTGTAGGTTTATACTGTCTGAGGCTAGCATAGGGTACTTATCAGTCATGCCACAAAGGTAAGTTAACACTAACACTGAATATGACCACAACAAACCACAAATTATGCTAGAGTCATTTTTGTATTTTTGATGTATTTCACCAAAATTAATTCACTTTTCATCCAGTCCTGTCACAGTTCTTACCCTCATTATTTTCTTTCCTCATTCATTGCTGAACTACCAACATAGTTTTGTTTTGTTTCTTCAATTTTTGGCTCAGGATAATAACCTTACAACCACCAAAGTCTTTGCAACTGCGTGGATAATCTTGGAAAATGGGTGTCCCCAATTAAGCTTTTTGAGTTACATCTCTCTCCAAGTGGCCTCATGAACAAGCTTGAGGAGATCCAGTGTTCCATGTGTCTTTGTGTAACAAGCAGGGACGATCAAAGTACTTAACATAGTGACCTTTAGGGAAAAAGAAAGAGACAAAACTCCAGTCCTATTGTGAGCCAAAGGACTTACCACTGCCTCTAACCCTTTACATTGTCATTAAAAAGACCTTTTCTATAATGCTGGCATTAAACAAGTCACCTGGACACACACCATATTCATCAACAAACACACAAAATACTTACTCAGTCCCCTTACTTAGCTCTTACTGTAACCCCGAATTGCAAGCACTTACACATCTAGTCATCATCTAATGCTGAAACTTTTGATATATCCAAACTTTTTGGCGTTAAAAAAAGAAACCCACACTTCCCAGCCTTAGTCCATTCTCCTCCATTCAATGTAATGCCCAAAGTAATATAGCCCCCCCACATAACCTCAAGAAACTTCCTAACTAACATACTACCTCTTAATAAATGCCCCATGATACATAGGATCACATTTGGATTGGATTACATAGCTAGGCTTATAAAGGTCCAGGTGGTCTTTAGCCTAGTATATACCTATGAACCTATTTGTAAAACATTTTTTTTACTAGAAATGAAAGTGTTCAAGAGAAATAGATGCTTATATCACTGAACTTAAATACTGAAAGCAAGAGTGCAGATTTAGTGACTTGATTAATAGAATTGGGTACAATTCACTGTGGAATCAGAAATGATCATGTAAGAGGTAACCTATTAATGTACATATTGTACATTACACTCAGCTGGATTGTACATTGCACTGTGCTTGTTCACTAGACTGTGTATACACATTTTGTCATGTCTATATCACATTATCGAAATTTTAATTAATTGAATCACTAAAGGTCGGCCTCTAGTGATCGATGTAGTAAAACATCGAATAACGTCAAAAAAAAAAAACAAAAATAAAAAATAACTAGTGTAGGCAGGGGGGCAAGCCCCCCCTGCACCCCCCACACCCCCTCTACTTAAATATTCCAACTACGAGTCCGCACTACATTGAGGTAAATGGAAATCTCCCCCTACGGAGATTTCCGTTTACCTGCACGATGTTCTGCACTTTCGATGTTGTGCTGCCGACTATATCAGCTTCAATATTGTCAGCTTTCGACATTGTGAAGTAGACCCATTTTTTCTATGCAATTAGTCCAAGTTACTCTGTTATTGCTTATATTTCTGTAGTTTTTGTTTGTATAATGTTTTGTATTTCACCTGGGCTGAGCTTAACATTAATTAATATTGATCGGTGCTCTATCACAGTAAACAAATATAAATAAAATAACATAAATTAAACAGACAGAAGATGATTTAGCACTGGTAAAAGCCACTGGTGCATGTAGACTGACTGAATTGTTGAGTGTGCTACTCAAAATTGTAGAAGATGAGTAAGGCATGTGTAAAATACAGGGTGGTTATTAAAAACAATTAGCACAGACCATTATACAAAATATGATGAGCAGCAACATGCAGAAAGGTGGTAGTTCAGAGACTCATGCAATGTGATTGCACTACAGGAGGAACAGCATGTTAAGTACAGTGCATAACTGACTGCATAATGGAATGCAAATGAGTGCCATCTTGCTAATGAATACCATTGTATATGCAACTGATGACTTCATATATGATGGAACAATTCAGAATCTTATAAATTTAGAGCAAACAGATGCAAATTCTCATGTAGTCTGAACAGCAGGATGTTCTGGTGTATAGGAACTTCATGATAGTTTATTAGTAGCAGTAACTTTAGATGTGCAAAATGTTAGTGGCTGATTTCAGTGTCAGAACCTGTGATGCTGCACATTGTTTCCCTTGATATTGTAAATGGGTCATCTAGCAGCTAATATACCATCACCTCCATGACCAGGACATTGTTGACCACTGCTATGTGTGCAGAGACACTATAAGGGAGTTAGTATACATGTACAGCTCACACATGGAATCTGGGGAATGCATAGTCTACTTATCCTAGTGGACACAAAAGTTTGTATAGCATTTACTGTCCTTGCTGTGGGAACCTTTCAGCATATGACAGGGATATTGTAGAGTTTTATATGCATTGGCCTAGCCCATCATACAATAGTTCCTTGATGTGATACTGTAAGATGTGGAGGAGCATCTATGGTTTGTAGGGACAGCAGACAAGAGAATTACCATCATGCAGGCTTTCCGTGACACAGCCTGTTTCCCTGAGGTCATGGAGGGCATTGGTTGCACCCATCTTGACATCAAGGCTCTGTCTGCATGATATGGAATCGAGTATATCAGTCAGAAGGGCTTCTGCTCCATCAGTTGCCAGGTCATATGCAAAGTGCAGAGTATTATATGCAGTTTGCCTGTGTACCATCCAGACAGTTCCCAAGAGTCCCACATCTGGCACACATGCAAGTGCTACCAGTGTTTCAGATGACATGACTTCTCACATTGTCGTTTAGTTGCTACAAAATCCTGGATATGTTGTTCGCATTGATCTAGGCAGCGGGTCACTCATTATGGTATCCACTGTGTTCTGTTAGTGATATAGGATATTCCTTGGAATCATGGATGATGACCCAAGGCCAAACCCCCCAGCCCACAGCCAAAATGGCATATATCACCAAATTTGCAGACATAGAACATTGTTGAATATGTTTTCAGGCTCCTTAAAGCATGATTTCACTGCTTATATACATCTGTCATACCCTGCAGGTGCACCTGAGATTTTCTATCAATCATCTGTGCAGTGTACCATGTGACAAAATATAGTAGTACATGGTAGTACACAACCTACTACAGTAGGGCAACATTACAGTACTGCCTGACAGACCTGCTGCACCACTGGAGGAGAAGTCAGACACTAAATCATCAGAGGAACTGGCTGCTGCAGTAGCCCATTAAGTTGCAGCACTGGCAAAAATGGCCTCTGCTCCCCAACTATGGACCATGACTATGGCATCACAGAATAAAACTAATGAAGGAATTAACACACCAAAGATATGCATTACAATGCATTGGCTGGTCACGCTGTGCATCAGACATTGCTTTGCCCTCACAGAGCAGAGGCCTGGACAGGGCACATTTATCATTATTTGCACAGGTGAGATATGCTCAGTAGCAGGTGGCAGCAAAGTTACATAGGTAGAAGGCTTAATAGAGGTGGAAGCTGTAGCCACATAAATTGGTAGCAGGTTAGGAGCAGTCAGGTGTGACATTATCCATTATTGGGATGGAGCTTCCCTGCAATGAATGATGGCCAGATGTACTGTGTGGCCCTGTACTGTCAGGGCCACACAGTACACCTGGCCATCATTCATTGCAGGGACTGAATGATGGCCATGTGTACTGTGTGACCCTGTACTGTCAGGGCTTGATGTGTCCTTCAAGAGGGATGATGTAGCTTTTTGGAGAATGTTCTGGAACCATGCCAGGCTCCCACATGGAAAAACAATAGCTGAACAGTGTCCACAACCTCAAGGATGGCCACAGCTAGGGATTGCACTCAATAAACCAACAGGGTATAGGAATGGTGTGGAACTGCAAAACCCAGTGTGGCTGGCCTGTTGAGGCATCCTTGTAGTGGATTCAGGTGAGTATCATAGGTTCATAGGTTCATACTAGGCTATCTGCCCTAGGGCATTTATAAGCCTAGCTAGAATGTGTTTGGCTTTCACCACCCATTTTAAATTTATTTTGCTATGCCCTTTTTCGAGGTTAGTATACTGTGCCTCTGTCTAACAGTGACACAGAAGTGATACCCGGGGTAAACCTACGATCTCCCATCCACTCATCAAGATTCCTCTTGAAGAGAGTCAATGAGGGACTCTGCCTAAACTGGACTGGGATTTTATTCCAGAGTGAAGGGAGCCTCTGGGTTATGAATCTGTCCCTCCAGCATGTCCTATTTATTTCAGTGCTGAGGTTTAAGTCTCTCGAGCGCGTAGCTCGATGGGATTTGGATTTTCTGAGGTGTAGGATGTCCATTAATTCTGGGTTGGACATGGCTTTATACGTCAGGCACAGATCGCCTCTGAACAGGCGGTATGCCACTGAGTAGAGCTGGAGTTTCTTTAACCGGGCAGCATATGGCATCTGTTTGAGCCCTTTGATCCTCTTGGTGAGGTACTTTTGGGGTCTTTCCAGTTGCTGCAGGTGTCTGGTAAGGTACATCCCAAAAGGGGCATTGTACTCAATTATGGGCCTGATGAGGGATGAGTAAAGAGGCACGATGACGTCCCCTGATCTAGATGTGAATCCCTTCATGATTAGGTGGGCTATATAAAATGTTTTTCTAACCACTTTGGCCACGTGGTTGTCAAATGAGAGATTGCTATCAACTTGGGTCCCCAGGTCCCTAATTACTTCTTCTGTACTTAATGGATTACCACCTATGTGGTAATTTGTGGGCACTTTGTTTTTGCCAAAGGGGATGACTATACACTTTTTGGCATTTAGCTTGAGGCCATGGCTCTGGCACCAGTTGTCTGTTTCTATGAGGCCCTTTTGGAGGATGCTTGTGTTGACTGAAGAGTCGATTATGGCGCCCAGTTTGCAGTCATCTGCGAACTTGGTCAGCCACAGTCCTTCCATGTTGGCCTGTACCTCCGAGAAATATATACCGAACAAGAGAGGTCCCAGGATTGAGCCTTGTGGGACACCACTTGCAACTGGTTTGGAGTCTGACATGGCTCCAGCAATTCTAACCATGTGGGTTCTGTCCTTGAGCCAGTTTGCAATCCATCTAGTGACATAGGGGTTTATATTTAAGCTGGTGAGCTTATCTATAATGCCCGAGTGGGGTATTGTATCGAAGGCTTTGCGAGGTCCAGGTAGGCTGTTTGGACCACCTTCCCTCGTCAATGGCCTTGGTGACTGTTTCAAAGAAATCAACCAGGTTTAAGAGGCAGGATCTGCCCTTAACAAAGCCGAACTGGGTAGGATCCAGTGTTTGTAGGTCCCCAATATCTTTATTTATGAGGTCCATGATGATCCTTTCCATAGCTTTGCAGACCAAGCTAGTCAGGCTTATGGGGCGATAGTTTCCAGGATCCGTTGAGGCACCACCTTTATGGAGGGAATTGTGG
>NC_056725.1:413681858-413846858 GCF_019279795.1 Protopterus annectens
ACAAGTGAATAAGATTATCCCATGAAATTTAGAATAACAAATATTTCACACTGTACCACTTAAATAGGTAAGGACAGGAAATCAAAGAATGTGACTACCCCCACACCTGTAATTACTAGCAAATAACAAAATTCAGCAAACACTGACTAACTTCCAGTTCAGCTAATATTCCTTCCACACAGTTAAAATCAATTTAAATACTGTATTTTTTGAAATAAAAAGAGCAGATAAAGGTACTTAAATTCTCTTATACGTCCAGTTGAATATAGCAAGTTCTTAGGCCGGCCAAAGCTGAGGTTTTTAAGCAGAAAATATTTCACACTGTACCACTTAAATAGGCAAGGACAGGAAATCAAAGAATGTGACTACCCCACACCTGTAATTACTAGCAAATAACAAAATTCAGCAAACACTGACTAACTTCCAGTTCAGCTAATATTCCTTCCACACAGTTAAAATCAATTTAAATACTGTATTTTTTTGAAAATAAAGAGCAGATAAAGGTACTTAAATTCTCTTATATGTCCAGTTGAATATAGCAAGTTCTTAGCCGGCCATAGCTGAGGTTTTTAAGCAGAAAGTATTTCGCACTGTACCACTTAAATAGGCAAGGACAGGAAATCAAAGAATGTGACTACCCCCATACCTGTAATTACTAGCAAATAACAAAATTCAGCAAACACTGACTAACTTCCAGTTCAGCTAATATTCCTTCCACACAGTTAAAATCAATTTAAATACTGTATTTTTGGAAAAAAAAAGAGCAGATAAAGGTACTTAAATTCTCTTATACGTCCAGTTGAATATAGCAAGTTCTTAGGCCGGCCAAAGCTGAGGTTTTTAAGCAGAAAATATTTCACACTGTACCACTTAAATAGGCAAGGACAGGAAATCAAAGAATGTGACTACCCCCACACCTGTAATTACTAGCAAATAACAAAATTCAGCAAACACTGACTAACTTCCAGTTCAGCTAATATTCCTTCCACACAGTTAAAATCAATTTAAATACTGTAATTTTTCCAGAAAAGAGAGCAGATAAAGGTACTTAAATTCTCTTATACGTCCAGTTGAATATAGCAAGTTCTTAGCCGGCCAAAGCTGAGGTTTTTAAGCAGAAAGTATTTCGCACTGTACCACTTAAATAGGCAAGGACAGGAAATCAAAGAATGTGACTACCCCCATACCTGTAATTACTAGCAAATAACAAAATTCAGCAAACACTGACTAACTTCCAGTTCAGCTAATATTCCTTCCACACAGTTAAAATCAATTTAAATACTGTATTTTTGGAAAAAAAGAGCAGATAAAGGTACTTAAATTCTCTTATACGTCCAGTTGAATATAGCAAGTTCTTAGGCCGCCAAAGCTGAGGTTTTTAAGCAGAAAATATTTCACACTGTACCACTTAAATAGGCAAGGACAGGAAATCAAAGAATGTGACTACCCCCACACCTGTAATTACTAGCAAATAACAAAATTCAGCAAACACTGACTAACTTCCAGTTCAGCTAATATTCCTTCCACACAGTTAAAATCAATTTAAATACTGTATTTTTTGGAAAAAAGAGAGCAGATAAAGGTACTTAAATTCTCTTATACGTCCAGTTGAATATAGCAAGTTCTTAGCCGGCCAAAGCTGAGGTTTTTAAGCATAAAATATTTCACACTGTACCACTTAAATAGGCAAGGACAGGAAATCAAAGAATGTGACTACCCCCACACCTGTAATTACTAGCAAATAACAAAATTCAGCAAACA
Source organism: Protopterus annectens (assembly GCF_019279795.1). Taxonomy (NCBI): domain Eukaryota; kingdom Metazoa; phylum Chordata; order Ceratodontiformes; family Protopteridae; genus Protopterus; species Protopterus annectens. Next base: position 413,683,620 of record NC_056725.1, read on the forward strand.
CTGACTAACTTCCAGTTTAGCTAATATTCCTTCCACACAGTTAAAATCAATTTAAATACTGTAGTTTTTTTGAAAAAAAAAGAGCAGATAAAGGTACTTAAATTCTCTTATACGTCCAGTTGAATATAGCAAGTTCTTAGCCACAACCTTGAGTCTGGCCATGCCCAGGGGTGAAGGCTGCCATGGCCAGGTGTAACAAAGATACAGTCTCTGGAACAGTGTGTACCTTCTACGTAAGCCATAAAAGTGACCATTATCCACACATTGAAATCCTTGCACTGCTACAGTGGACATTGCCAGTATCCTTGTGAATGAAATAATGGATGGCAATTGGCCATGACCTCAGCAGGTATGTTCTCTCCAGGTCCCTAGATTCCATTTCACTCTGCATGCAGTTCAGATTATCCTGACATGCCTACAATGACTGCATGTCCTCAAACAGGCCATGCAACACACTTATCATCACTGCCATATTGTGCGTGGCAGCAATCTGTGACTGGATCACTGACTTGCTCATGCACTGACTGATGCCAAGTGTGTTATTCATCTCAGGGAATGATGTGGATCTTCACTCATGTGTTGAGTAAATTCATGCTGGAAACTATGTAGCTGAAAGATGCTGTCTGTGGTGGTGATTCCTGTATAATCTGGGCACCACTAACATGGACAGACTTCCAGTGCTAAACACAAGTGATGCCAGAGGTTCAGCCTACCTCTCCACCACCACCTCATGTGTGGTGAATGTTTGCCATCTAATGATAGTTTTACTGATAATGCCTCTATGTCATCAGATTGTGCCATATGCATTATGCCATAATCATCAGCCACAGATGACCTGCAGACTTTAAGTATGTGTCAAACTGTTGTTCTGGACCCTCCACCAGTGAATCCTGTGAAACAGAAAGATAACATACCATACAGGAATACTACAGGCTACTAATACATCTCCATATGCTACTCACATATATCACCTTGTGGTGCAGCTTTTCATAGCGATAGTCCCAAAAATACTTGCAGAACAGATATGTATATGTGCTGCGCTTAGTATGTACTAATGTTTTGTCTACCACTGGAAATTAGTACACTAGTACTGACCTGGTGTGTGTGTGTGTGTGTGTGTGTGTGTGTGTGTGTGTGTGTGTGTGTGTGTGTGTGTGTGTGTGTGTGTGTGTGTGTGTGTGTGTGTGTGTGTGATTGCTCTTGCCAGACCGTTATGTCTCAGCATCATCTCCCTACCTCCATTTGGTGGCCACATACTTGTCTGATATTATAACTGCTCTCTCCATTTGCCACACTGACAGCAGCAACAGGAATGTTCTACTCCTCATTTCTTTGCAGCACTGTGTTGATGGTCAGTGGTGCTGTACATCTCATAGGTCATTCAGGTCCCTTTCTGCACATGCCCATTTTTTTCACCTACGTACATACCATATTGTTCCCCTGTAACATGTCATGTAGTCTGTTCACATAGGCCACACTGTGCTCCTTACCACTGGACAGTAACTCGTCATCATCATGTACTATGATATCTGTCAGGGTACTCCCTCTACACACTTCGACACTAACCTGTCATATAGTTATGCTTTGTTCTAGGTCAGTGTGAGCACCACTCCCAAAATGGACAGTAAACTTCCATGCCTTTCTACTATGTTACCTCACCCTCTCTGATGGTATACTTTACCTGTTGTCTTCTTTCGTTATGCTTATATTAAATTCCAATAAATCCCTATTCATGAATGGGTTGCACTTAGAAGGTCAAGGTGGGTTCGGTCAAACCCACTTTAGTCAACGTCAGGAGGTCAAACGCTGTCGAAATACAAATGTCGCTCCCATCTTGAACCATGTTAAAGCCCATTCCAAGGTTTACAACGATTTGTATTTCAACAATGTCGGAATTCAACATTGTCAGTTTCGCGGAAAGGGGTCAACGATACCATCATTCGATGGTGTCACGTTCGACCTTCCGATGGTAAATCTCACAAAATGCTTGTTTTAAAGTAGTTTCCTGTGATGTGGTAGCTAGTTTGTAATGGCCTGGATGAAGTATTATGACAGCACTTGGTCCCTAACTGATGATGTCTTCCTAAACTCTGATAGTGGCCTCCTTACAGGTGCCCTATCTGTAGACCTGACAAAGGCATTTGACCTCATTGACCACTGTCTTCTCCAAAACAAACTAATTGAAATTGGTATCACGCCAGACACCACTCCCTGGTTTAAAAACTTCCTCACTGACAATCATTTTAGAGTAAAAATAGGATCCTCTCAATCAGAATCTGCATCTATTACCAATGGTGTACCACAAGGATCCACCCCCCCCTTCTACATATTCATTAACAAATTTCCTTGAGACCTCCCCATCTCCCACTTATCCTCTATGCTGATGACAGGGTAATTTACCAATCAAGTCACTCTCATACCAACATTCAGTACCAACTCCAGTCAGACTTACATGAGCTCTACAAATGGCTCATAAACCATAAACTACTTCTCAACCCAAACAAAATCAAAACCATGCTTTTTGGAACTCCATAGAAATTTGACCAAGCACCCAACTCTTTTACTATCTTTGACCTACACAACAATTCCACAGAGACAACCTCCATCTTCAAATACCTACGACTATGGCTTTATCAGTCACTTAACTTCCATTTCCACATAGACAAACCGAGAACCAAAACAAACTTCCTCCTCTGATGGGCCAAAATGATCTTCCCATTTCTATCCCAACCAACTAGAGCAGCCACTGGCAAAGGAATTCTCCTTTTTCAACCTTAATATGGGCTTCAATTTTTGCTTCTGCCTCCAATAAAAACATTGCCACACTCCAGACTATCTGTCAGTGTATCTGCTGATTCATTACAAACTCACCTTTCTGTCAGCATCACCATATCACCCTAGAAAAAGCCAAATGGATACCCATAAAACAAAGATCTAACCTGCTTTTAGGATCCCAACTCTACAGACTGCTCCAGCTCCACACATTTACTCCCCTTCCAGCTAAACGTCATGAAAAAATACCCTCCTCATACAACCTGAGACACTACTCCTAAGCCACACTAACTCTCAATGCCCCTACAGCTAAACTCTACAGCACTGCACATTCTGTCCTCTCATGCACCTGCTTTTTGTGAAGCTCTCCCTATCGTCAATAAAGAAATCAACACTTTTTCCAAATTCAGAATGCAACTCAAAAAGCATTTCAACACAGGACATGTCACCTAGCCTGTCTCCTTTCCAAGTCTCTTCTCCTAAGATTCACTGGAGATTGACCCACTTTGGAAACTAATGCATATATTGTACATTACACTCTGCTTGACTGTACATTGCACGAGAATATATATATATATATATATATATATATATATATATATATATATATATATATATACATTTTCTAAGTAATTAGTCTGAACTAATCTGTTATTGCTTACGTTTCTGTATTTTTTATTTGGGAAATTTTTGCATATCAACTGCCTGAGCATAAAACTGGTCAGTATTAATCAATGCACTACCCAGGTGAACAAATACAAATAAATAAATAAGTAAATCATGCTACAGCAGGCCTCACAGCACAGTGATTATAACAATGAGGTAACTAAACAAGATCACCTCTGAATTGTTGCCATAATGCTTTCTATTTTCAACCACAGTCAGCACTACCATGCCCATTTCTGCCCTTCCTCAGGCTAGAAGGTCATGTGCAGACTATGCTCATGCATGGAACACTACAAACCCCATAATTCAACTGTCTGTGCTACTAATACATTCTATAGCACTCCCTTACTGCCTCATGATGCTCATCATTTGGTATCTGTAATGTGTGACCATACACAAAGGGCTACCAGATCTCTCCTTTTTTTGACATGTTAAGTGGACATGGCCTCTTCAAGTGCTGAGTTCAGCAGGACTCCTGCCTGGGGCAGCAAAGAGACAAAAACCTTCTTGCATATGCAGCATGGAGACTATGAGGAGCACCTACTTGGCCATTATGATGGGCACTTTTTCAATACTGAATGTCTGGTGACAGCTTGGGAAGTGAGTGAGTGAGGCCAGTGGCATCATCTGCCCAGATGAACAGTGCAGAAATTGTATAATGGCCCATGGAGCTGACACCCTGAACTGCTATGCCACTGGGTGGCAGAGTCTGGTGATGTACCTAAATCTACTCCAGCAAATAAATAGGACAAGATGGAGGGACAAATTCATCACTCAGCTCCTAACCCTTCTTTGGAACAAACTTCCTGTCAAAATTAAACAGTGTGACAAACTGCCTGCCTTTAAAAAGGAACTGGACAAGTGGATGGGTATTCATAAATTCACCTCTGGCATGACTGTCCTATACCTCCATGAAAAGGGAGGTAAGGCCTAAGAGTAGGTATTGGCAAGGAGGAAATGGCCTTTTGGCTCAGTTGTCTTGTAACTCCTAGGATCCTATGACAATGGGACATTTTTATAGTAAGCACTGTATATAGGATCATGCACTGTATTTTTGGCTATTGTCTGTTGCTTTCTTTACCTTTTGTTGACAAGGAGCATTTCACTGACTACTAACTGTTTTCTTTTCCAGCAGATAAGAGATTGCCTTCAACAAGGATGTCTGTCTAAGGAGCTCTGCCAGGCTGCTGACACAGAGGGTTATGCAGAGTATGCCCATTTCTGTTGTGAAATTGAAATCCAACTTGTTACATGAATGTGTACAAATCTGTTGTATTTTTCTTTTTCTGTTTTTGTCTCCTCTTGTTCCAGGTTCACCTGTGGAGCAGGATGAGGAATGGCAGCAGCCATCTGCGGTCTGCTGCATCTGATTTGTCTGATGCTGGAACACCAGCAGTCACATGTCCTGCCTCTCATCAAGGGAACAAATGTTACATTCTTGAGTGTGACCTAGATGACTCACTGCTGTCTTCTGTGGCCACCTCTCTAGAAGGGAAGAAAGCTCTACATCTGAGGGTGACTCAGAGGGCTAGTCCTGTGTCACACTGAGTTAGGTGCCATGGCTGGTCAAATATGAGGGGTACTAGCAGCTGAACTCCTGCACTGATACCCTGGAGAATCTCCTTATGTGGATGATAGAGTTGCATAACTGCCTGGCTGCAGCCATCAGGCCTCCAGAGGCAGGGCCTGTCCATGATGTCAACTATAGAGTTAACTGGCATCTGTGGAGGCTTTCTTCTGAGCCAAATAGGTCTCTTGTACCCCCATCCTATCTCCCATCATGATATTTCCCTTCCATGTGCATCAGTCTCTATACCCTGTGCATAGCTCTATCGTCTTCATCACCAATTGGCCTACCTTCATCCAACTCTGTCCCTTCACTGTTGCCCCATTTTTGTGTCCATGCCACCCTTGTATGTCTCTGTGTTTAAGTTTGTCTCACCTGCTGCAAACTCTATTCCCTCCCTCCTTTCCTTCCACACATGCTTCTTGCCTCCATTTCAATCTACACTTCTTCACAAAAGCAAAATGGACACCTGCATCTCTAAAAAATATGCATTTCCTTTCCTCATCCACATTCTTTTTAGTCACCCTTGTTTCTGTTCTTCAGATTATTCTTGCCCATTTTTGGCTTTCCAGTTTCTTCCCCTATTCCTCTCCATTTATATAATGAGCCCAATTGGCACTTTGTTGTGCTGGTCATCTGTGGCCTGCTGAAAGTGACCAGGCTGGTAAGATGTGCTTCATTGCACATCCTAACGTGCATGGCTTCAAACATGCCACCTTACTGTTCATGTCTCAACAGTCACATCATCAGCCGCAGCACAGCAACTTCACCACAGTTCAGTGGCATGATCACTATCATTAATACAGCTGCTGTAATTTACTATGCAGCCATTTTCCTGGAATATCAGCACTAAGATGATCCTACTACACAATTAAATATCATCAGGCCATGTCAGCTGAAACATCCTTGAGATTTAAAGTTGTCCTATGACATTGTGAATCTTTTTTAATACTCCCCAAGGACTGTGCATGAACATGATATGAAATGGAAGTTTAAATTCACTAAAAGTAAAAACAAAACTGCAGCAAATAAATGGTAATGAATATATTGCCTGGCAAAAAGTCAGCAAACAAAAGGCATACCCCCTACAAGCATTCTGTCTTTAAGCATGAGAAGGTATACCATAAAGGATTAAACCAAACCCATAGACTTTGTCTAGGTAATATTCATTTTAGCAGGGTATGTATGAAATGGAAATAGTGCAGTAATAGGGCATTCATGTTTAAGAAACAAAGAACAGCTGAAAGTAGAAATGTTTGGAAGAACTATAGAAGTACCTTCTGTCAACACAGTGTATTCAACATGGAGTCTGAACGTATTCAGTGATAGCCAAAGTCTATGTGTGAACAGGATCCAAACTATGATGAGGGCCAGACTAACTTTTTCGTCTGAAAAGCTGTGGATTAAAGGCAAAGAGGTTGTGCTTAAAGTGGATATTGGTGCAGAGTGAAGTGTAATGGCACATTTGCATATGTATACTGATTAAACTAAGAGAGGTCCAAGTTTGCGTGCATTTTACTGTCCTATTTGAGGTAAAAAAAAATCAAAGTACTTTGTGTAAAAATAAAGTGTACAAAATTTTGTTCCAGATAGTGACATTATAAGCTCAACTAAAACAGCCAAATATATTATGTAGTGATGCTTCAATTACATTGGTTATGATAAAAATAATCCATGCATTATAGATGAAAAATTTTCAGCTGGACTACAGTAAAATCTCAGTTAACCAGAACTGAAGCAAACAGCAAAAAAAAAAAAAAAAAAAAAAAAAAAAAATACAATTTTCTTGTGTTGTACTTTCTGTTTACCCCGCAGAAACACCTTATGTTTTTAGAGTTTTAGAGTTTTAAAAAGGAAGACAGGAATAAATTCCCTCTCTCCCCAACATGAGAACAAGTCAAACCAAACAAATAGTATAGGGTACAGTATTAGTCAGGCCTGTTTTTAATAGCAACTCTCAAGCAACCAGAAACTACAGTTATCCGGTATCTACCAATCCCTATGGGTGCCAGTTAACTGGGAGTTTACTGTATGTCATAAAAATGCAGTATACAGTTAGAGCAGTTTATTGACAGTAAAGACATGCAGAGGAAGTCTGTGAGACAAAGCTGTGAAAATGAATAAAAAGACAGAGATTTATCTTGAATGCCTGAGCGATGAGCATTGCTAAAGTTAATACTACACAATGGCAGCCCAATGCTGAATTTAAGGTGTGCAGTTCAATGAAATATGTATGCATTCATGATTTTTCTGGCAAACCAACCACTATGGCTTATTAAAGGCAGTAAGCACGTATCTTGTGATTAGCACATCTTTGTAAGCACAGAAGCACAGAGTACAGAGACAGTTCTCTAGAATATGACTGATATTCTGACAAAGTGTACTGGGCTATTTAAGGGATAAGGATGTCTGCAGGCTGGGTGCCATATAAAGATGCCACATGATGCAGTTCCTGTGACTCGGGCCCCACACAGAGTGCCTGTAGCTCAACAAGAACTAGAACCTCTGGGGTCCTTTAGAGTCATAATCAGACAGACAGAACCAACAGAGCAAGCTAATAGCATGGTCATAAGGATGAAGCAGTACAAGATCAGGAAATGTATTACTCCACAAGACATGAAACAGATGGATCAATAGGGAGCATTATCCACTTTAAACATCTGAAGAGATAAAAGTGAATGACTATGCCTAATGTCAGTTTCTTTTTCAGGGTTAGGGATAAACCAGGGGGTTTAGCAGATTAAGTTGGATAAAGCCATTTCTAAACAATGTACAGTCAATATGCCTTTAGGTCCTTATAAATTATTGAAGCTGTTTGGATCTCACCAGTACCTAAGTGTTTCGGAGAGCAGTAATAGCCACAGAGGAGGGAAATGTAGAATAGTCAAAATAGCAGATGACTTCCTGACTTTGTTGTGTAGCGTGATAACAACAACCTGACTAGGAGACCATGTTCAAGTAACAGTTCAGGCACTAGAGCAACAGAGCAGGAAATGTTTTGTCTGAGTAGCTGACATCACCTCACCCTTCTTGGGAAGAGGAAGTGCTAGTTACAGTTAGCTGATCCTTATGAGCAAAGTAAAACTTGCAGACACTGAAATACAGCCATGGGCAGGGATGTGGGCTTCATGCTATCATCCAGGTAACAGTACTCCTAATTTAGCATGTTAATGAGAATATGCACATGCAAGAGGAGGGCACTGTAGACAGTGGTGGTTACAACAGACATCAGAGGGTGGGCTTAGGACATAATAAAACCACCCTTAGTGTCTGCACCAATAGATTCTAGGTGAGGACACCAACATGTTCATAACTACCTTCATGAGAGCCCCCTTCCAGCTCTCATCTTCATTATGGGGACTCCATTGTTGTCAGACACATGAATGGGCTGAAGATCAATGGGGGGGGGTCTGGTTAGTTGTCAACAGGAATGGAAAAAGCATACAAAAAATAAATATATAGACATACATACATAGCACACATGCACAAACACACACACACACACACACACACACACACACACACACACACACACACACACACACACACACACACATCAACAGATGATGTTCTAATATGGGGTGCTAAAAAGCAGGAACATGCCATATAATTAAACAAGTTTTCTACAGACTGAGAGCTCATGGTCAGGGATGGATTTCCCATTAGGCACTGTAGGCACAGTGCCTAGGGCCTACGAAATTTTTGGGGCCTATGAACGAGGCAAACAAATTGAAAAAAAGAAATTAATAAAAAAAAGAGTGCAAGGCAGAAATCTAATTTATTTAAAATTCAAAATGACATTACAGGACCAACAATTCAAAATTATTAGGTATTTCCTAAGCAATATTCTTTCTTCGACTTTTCTTTTCAGCAAAGTATTTAATAATGTCCTCAAAGTCCATATCATGAGTAATGTCATTTTCAATACACAAAAGAGCCAAAGACAATAGTCAATTCTGGCTCATAGTTGAGCGCATATAATTAATTTGCTTAAGTTTAGAAAATGATCTTTCTCCTTCTGCATTTGTTCCAATTATTGATAAATAAATCCTCAACGCAATATGTATGTTTGGAAAACTTTTAACAAGTTTATCTTTTATTTGAGATTGTATCACTTGAGTCACTTCAACTACTGACTTGGTATCCTTGTACGATGAAAACATAAGAAATTCCTCAACGAAGTCTTCTTCCATGTCTGATGAGTAGATATTAACTAGGTCTCTGGCTTTCAATTTTAGTTAATCTTTTGTTAAAGATCTATCTGAAAGGAAACCAAAGGTGTCATGCTACATACTGTATGCTGCATGCAGTTTTGTCATTTCTGTAACTAGTACATCTAGAATATGATAAAAAATGTTAATTTGAAATACATCTTTTTCAGTCAATTATTGTACGAATTCCTCTGGTGTTTCTTCAAATGGTCTCTTTCTTTAACAATTTCAGTCTTTGTATTGTTTGTAATCAGAGCTCTGGACAAGGTCTTTAGCCATTTTATCAAAGTCATCAAATTTATCCTTGACTCAAACCTCAACCAAATAATCCAGAAGTCCATCATATAATTTCACAATTGTGCACAGGTTTTGAAGTGCTTTATTTATTCTATCAAGATTTTTCAGAGTATCTTCCCAAATGACTGTCATTAATGCTATGTCTAAGCTATTTAGCTTCTTTATCAAAGCTTTTGTTTCATGAACCACTGTCAATTTTTGTTTTTGACATTCTGAGATATCAAGCAGTGTTGCACAGATTTGATTGTAATTTATCTTCAGTTATCTGACAACATCATACCTGGATGACCATCTTTTATGTGATAGATTTTTAATCGAAACTGCATTTTCCATCATATTTAGTTTAGACCATCTTTGTGATAAGACTATAAAAAATGTGTAGAGAGACTGCAAAAAGCTGAAAAAAATTAATGTTGCCCAAACAGCTTTCTGCAGACGTGATCCCTATTAAATTTAGGCTGTGAGAAGCACATGGAACCCATACTACCAGTTTGTTTACTTCTTTGATTCTGGCTTGGAGTCCAGAATATATCCTGCTCATATTACTGGCATTGTCATATGATTGAGATCTGCAATTTTCTATGTCTATTCCATGTTTGTCAAATGTAGATGCTACTGTGTCAAAAAGATATTAGCACTATGTTTTTCAATGGAAACAAACATTAAGAAGCGCTCGTGTACTTCACCATTTTTTGATACATAACGAATAACGATTGACAATTGATCTGTATGACTTATATTTGGGGATGCAGCTATACTCAATCCAAAATATTTTGCTTCATTAATTTTAGAATTGATCTGTGTCAACACTTTCAGTCCTAATAAATTTATAAATTCTTCATATGTGGTCAAAGATAGGTACGAAATATTTCTGCTGCCTGGATTTCCATATTTTTTTATGTGTTCTTTGCAAAAAAGGATCAAACTCTGACAAAAGATCAATGCACCTGAGGAAATTGCCATTGTTAGGATTGTTATGTAGTTCGTCATCACCATGAAAACCAAAATCTCTTTATGCCAGGAATTTAACCACTGCAACTCCCCTTCTTAAAATCTCATTCCAATAATTATTTAATTTTTTGCTTTTCCATTTGCAATTCTCTATCAATTTGTAAAGACTTTTGGCATTGTAGCATTGTAGATATTGCAGTGAGATTTTTTTTTATTTTTTATGCAACGTGATCATTGCAAGTGCATTTTTCCAGTCGTCAAATCCAGTTTGAAACTGATTAAATAACTTTTTAAACACTTCTAAATAACATGCACACATAACAGTACACTTTGGCCATGGATTCTAAGAATATTAGCCAATCTCTTTTAAATACCTCACCATTACTGATTTTCCTTGTAAAAAAATCTTTTTTTGCATACCTTACTTTTTCCCCAAACTATTTAGACATTGATTTCAAATTGGATTCCAGATTTTGAGATTGCATATTTTGGATGAAGTAATGAATGAGATCTGCATTTATTTCCCATTTAGCTGATCAGTACTGAAACCTGATGGTGAAATAGTAATGGATGTTTCTTGTTTTTTTAAATCATTCATAGGTTCTAATTTGCCTTAATTTGCAGTTACATCAAATGCTAACAGCATAGAATCCGGCTGTTTTGTTTCTAATTTCTCATAACTTGGTTTTCTTTTGTTTTTTGATCTACAGACCTATGATTGTCACAATTGAAATCTTCTGATTGACAAAGGGTAGCCATACTGCTCAGCAGTTGTGGAAAATGTATATATTTAAGCAAAAAAACTTTAATTTTACTCAAGTTCTTTTCAAATTTTTCATTCTTTTTCCTTTTTTCAGAACTAGAACCGTTCTTTTGCTTATATTCATCAGACATTTTAAATGAGGTTAACCTTTAATAAAAAAGATTATATTACTTTATTCAGCAAAAAAAAACATTTAAAAGAAAATATGGATCAAGTCCAATTGACGGTATCAAAGTTTGAATGAGTCCAAGATTCATAAAAATATAAACCTTATTTTTCAATTTTCAAATAGTGAAGCAAAGTAAATAATAAATTTTACGCAAAGAAATGAAAAATAATACAGCAGGAATAATTACTACAATAAACGCTTAACTGAAAATTGTTTAGAATTTTACCCTTAAAATGGTAAACAAAAATTAAAAACAGCAAAAGTTTATAGAAAATAGCACCCAGTTCTTAAATAGCTTGAATAAAAGATGTCTAGATGATTGTAGGTTGTACACAAATTACTGCCAGTTACTTACTGTTTATTTATCACTTTACTGCAACAGATTTTTACCAGGGATTGCACAAATACTGAAGTATACCTCACTTTCTTCAAGTTCAAACAATAGTTACTAACGAAAAACCAGCAGAAACATCGACACCAGACATCTCTGCCTTTTGTTGAATAATCTCGAAAAATAATCTTCCCAGTTCAGTTGTACGCCCAGTGCCAATTTGACAGAACCGAGTCATCCGTCTGGTGCCGAGATGTCCACTTGTCCAGTGCCGACTCATTCATGTCCACACAAACGATGAACTTATATTCTGCATGTCACCATCTGAGGCAATTGAATAACATGCACAGTTATATAAATTAGAAGTGTAAAAATGATAGTTGCTTAACTGACTTCATCAGTCATATGGTTTAACAATATAATAGTGGTGATTCTTCACCTTGTTTTCAGTAATCATGATCATTTCCCATTTAATTGGTCACATGACAGACTACTTATTCTGATTCATCAAGCGAGGAAAAAGGGGTAAATTTGGTGGTGGGAGCAAGTGATCATCATATGTTTGGGAAGAAATATAGGTAATAAGAACATCATGTCAGTCGGCATAATTCAGAGGGCATTTATTACTATTTGTGCACAGCTCGAAATGAAAGTGTCTAGTGCCTATGAACACAAAAATCCAGCCCTGCACATAGTCTGAAATTCAGCAAAGCCAAATGAAAGATATGTGTCATCTCCTTGAAGTATATCTGACATAGAATTACACAATGGTCTTCAGTCAGTTGCTGACAAGGTTAGAGATGTTGGGAATATGTAGAAACCTACTGGCAAATAGTCTCTGTTACAATTCTTGGAAATGTTACAGTAGCTGTCTAAATTTGCTCCTCTTTTGTTAGAGATCACAGTAGCATTAAGAAATGTTCTAGTGCATGGCACTGTATGCTGTTGGTTAGCACACCATAAAATGAGTTTTGATTTGTTAAGTGTCTGCTAATTACAACTTAAAATAATTTGACTTAACACTCCTCACAGCCTTACAAGAGCATGCAAGCCAGCAAAAGTTAGAAGCAGTGTTATTTCAGAACTGTCCTGCTCCTTATTGTCTGTGCATCTAGCAGACTGATAAATGCTCAGACATTGTTTGTACACATTAAGAAGGAAATACTAGTAATAATTTTGATATAAGTTCTACAATTACATTTATGATAGAAACATTACAGTAAAATCTGAAAATAAACCACTTCAAAGAGTCTTTACAAAGTTTTTGAACAAAGCTCATGCATGTCTGCAAACAATGCTAATTGTCACGACCAAACTATAAGTTGCATGCACAGTATAAACCAGGGAAGTTTATGCACATTGCAAAAACCTGCAGCAGAGCATACTATAATGGATACAAAGAGAGAATCTCAGAGAAGATTCTAGAAATGTTGTGCTTTGTGTTGCAGGAACATTAACAACAGAGAAGCTGCAAAAGACCTAGGAAATCTGACACTAGATAAGAGTTAGAGCTTGAGCTTCTGCCAGACATTGTCATGCCAGGATGGGCAGATTTAATCAAGCCATTACATCCTCTTGTTAAACTATACCTTCCATTAGCTGTCATATGTACAATGGCTGGTATTAATTTAGGAGTGATAAAGCAGTGGCCCCTGTGCAGTTTCAAGAACAAACGTCAGCAAAATTGCACATATCATGCCTGTGCGTGACAAAATACAAGGAGAGATCATGTGATTTCATAAAATGGCTGAGCATATCAGTACAGACTGAAGAAATGATTCAGAACTGTGAAGTCTGTAGCATGTTCATACACCAGAACGAAAACCAGGAACTCGTAACACAGGAAATTTCCTCATTGCCATGGTTGAAGCTGGGAATTTACTTAATTCAGCACAAAGATCTTTACTTTTTATCTTTGAGCAGATTACTTTTCAAAGTATCCTGAAGTTTTGTGAAATTACACACACACGCACACACACACACACACACACACACACACACACACACACACACACACACACACACACACACACACACACACACACACACACACACACACATACACACACAAACACACAAAAAAAGCCTTCTGCTTAGGAAGAACTAACTATATAATTTGAACTTATCACCATGTTAGGGGTTTCATAGCTGAAAAGAAAAAGGGTTTTAAGAAAAACTGAACACCAAACTGAATAGAGTTTTGGTTAGTCTAGTGGCAGTGACACCAGCATGGAATGTTGGAAGTCTTGGGTTCAAGTTTTAAACGTACGCTACTGTTTTCCTTTCATGTTTACTGAAGTAATGTGTAGGTCCAGTTCCAATCTAGAATTCCTTATCTAAGGAGCAAGTCAGGTCCATTCTTCCCCATTTATATCCCTCAACCCAGAACTGAAGAGCAAAAAAATGTTCCTCCCAAGATCTACACTTCTATACACAGTTTAAAACCGTGCCGAGCACACCACCAGTGCAAGGTTATAATGCCTTCCACACATTTAGGCCAGCTACTTAACAGGCAGGGACTAAAGGTGGAGGAGTCTCTACATCAAAAATAAATATACTTCAAGGCTGGTCAAACAGGACAATGCACTTGAGATGCTCCATGTTCAACTCACCTTAGGTAAAATCCAGTACTACTTCCTTGTAAGCTATAGGTCTTCCTATATGACCCACGAAACCCATATTATGTATTTAAACTTATTAGAAACACTAGCCATCCAACCCAATACCATATTCATGGATGACTTTAATTACCCGACTATTAACTGGGAATCCTATATGACACCAAGCTTACATGCACAGAGATTCCTTGATTTTGTAAACACAAACTCCCTGGACCAGATAGTCAATACACCATCCAGGGGTGGAGCCATACTGGATCTGGTCCTCAGTAATATGGGAGACTGCAGACCCCCCATTGTAATGCCTTCCTTGGTAAGGTCAGACCACAAAATGGTCTCCTTTAAAGTAAAAATAAAAACTGGACCCCCCCAGCTAAACGTGGAATATTCAGAAACTATTCTAAGGCTAACCTCCTCCTATCAAGTGAGAACCTGACAAAATGTCATAAACCCTGAGAACACTGCTGCCTATGCAGAACTGTTCACAGACACCCTGTACAAGCATGCTAATAGCTGCAGAGAGGCAGCTGTACCTACCAGGAAGAAGTACAAAACTAACTCAAAAAACAAGCCACCTTGGTGGAAATCACAAAATCAATAGACTGTATAACAGGAGGAAGAAAATCATGGCAAAAATTAGGAGGTGCAGCACCCAGCAGGATAAAAGGGTTCCCTACTGAAATCGCGGAGGTCCACTTACCCGAATACGGAAACATCGACACGTATACATCGAAACACGAAAACACCGATCGTCCTGAAGCATGAAATCTGAAATGTCGAATTGCCATGGTTGGCCCTTCTGCGGTATAGCTCCGTAAGGTAAGTGTGCGATAGTTACAGACCTTAGGGTTAGGGTGCAGGTTAAGGTAAGTGTATAGATAGTAATAGTGTGCGATAGTTACGGACCTTAGGGTTAGGGTGCGGATTAAGGTAAGTGCATAGATAGTAATGTATGTAAGGTTTAGTGTAGGGTTAGAAGTAGGGTTTTGTTAAGTGTATGTATGTGGGTTATTTATTTTGTTTGGGTATAGCTCCGTAAGGTAAGTGTGCGATAGTTACGGACCTTAAGGTTAGGTTGTGAGTTAAGGTAAGTGCATAGTTAGTAATGTATGTAAGGTTTAGTGTAGGGTTAGAAGTAGGGTTTTGGCTAGTGCATGTATGTGGTTTATTTATTTTGTTTGGGTAGGTAGTATGTAGCGCGCGATGGGGTTGGACAACTATGATGGTTCAAGATTTTGAATTTCGCGGTTTATTCGCGGTTCGGGTAATATGTGTCGATGATTCCATATTCGCTGTTTAGGACTTTCGCGGTTGTAATATAGACCCAGATAAACGCACTCTCATCAAACTAAGCAAGCAACTCAGAAGACAATTAAATTCTACCAAAGCCAAATTTGAGATAAGTTTGGCCTTCCAGGCCAAGGACAAACACAAAGCATTCTTTAGCTATTTCCGCAGCCTCAAAGGCAATACACAATTGTGTGCAGAGCTCATTGTAAATGGAGCCACCTATAATGAGCCAGAAGATACAGCTGATAAATTTAGCTCCAACTTTACCCCTCTCTCCCCCTCAACCTTCCCTCAGGAAATATCATGAAATATAACTCCCCCCACTATCACTAGGGAACAGGTCCATAATGCTCTCTCGGAGATGAAAAACACTGCATCAATGGGCCCAGACAGTATCCCAGGATGTCTTGTAAATAGCATGAAACATGACCTATCAGGCCCTCTTGAATTACTATTTAACTGTAGTCTCCAAACAGGCTTTGTGCCTCATGAATGGAGAAAGGCAACAGGTGGGCCATCTACAGACCCTGGAAACTACAGACCCATAATTCTCACTAGTCTTATATGTAAAGCCATGGAAAGAATTATCATGGAGATGATCAATAGCGATATAGTAAACCTCCAGACACTGGACCCAATCTAGTTTGGTTTCGTCAAGGGCATATCATGCCAACTCAACCCGGTGGACTTCTTTGAGAAGGCCATCAAAGCAATGGATGAGGGCAAAGTCATTCACACTGCCTACCTTAACCTGGCCAAGGCATTTGACACAATACCCCACTCGGGCATTGTTAACAAACTCAAGAGGTTAGGTAAAAACCCATATGTCACCCAGTGGATAGCCAACTGGCTCACAGACAGGACCCAGGAAGTTAGAATTGGGGAGTATGATATCCATTGGTATTAATGTGCTAAGCTTTTTCGTTAAGTACTCCTTTTCATCTAGTACCTTTCAGTGTTTGAACCATTTTTATTAGGCATTTTTCTGCAAGACAAATGCATTACAAAATTATGTTTACTATCATTTTATGCTTCCCTGATTTCCAAGCCATCTTTTATGCTATCAGTGGAAATACTCACATCTAGGATGCTGACAGAGAATCAGAGTACATGTATCAGACACTGGCAACCAGAGTTTGACGGGCAATCCCCATGTGAGGCTAGCCAGGAAGAGGGACTCACTCTCTTCCCATAGTGAGGGGTTGTGTGGGGCACTGCAGGGGAGTATCACCTGATGGAGATCAAATAGAAACACCCAAGGGTCTTTTAGCATGTGCTGGGGTAATACAGGTGTTCAGGCATTGCTCAGACAGATGGATAAGTGCTGTGATGCCTAACATTATTGCATATATATTTCCAGAAGACTTAAATCAAAAATCAGGTTCTCTGTTCATTTCATGCTGTCCTGTCTGACATTTTACTCCTGCCTCTGTGGGTGATTCAGTCATATCTAATATACTTTAAATGGCCTTTTCTCCTAGAGATAAGGAATCCAATTTATGATATTATATGTTGGGATTTTCCTTCACTAACAGGAAATAACTGAGTCAGGCAATGGGAGTCAATGAGCAGAAGTAAAAAAAAAAAGAAAGAATCTTTATCAAAAGAGTCTGACAAAAGGAGAAGATGCTTTTTAGTTTGAGCCTAACCGCATCACTCCTTTCCAATGCTTCATTTATTCATTAGCACAGTTTATTTTGTCTCCTACTCCCTTTCTGCATTACCTCTACCCTGCCTTACTCCACTACATTTAAAATCAGCACAGCAGCCCTCCTTGCTTTGACCCTACCTTCCACAAACTAAAAATATTAACAATTTATACTTTCTTGCTTTCCAAATGCTAGCAGCTCTTTACAACTTGGTGTCAATTAGAAATGATGCTGTACGTCTGAGAACAGATTGTTGTACTCTGCCCTGTGTAGCTGTATTAAATTGGTATACTGCAAACTATACCATCTTTTAAAAATAGAACATTGACATTTTTATTTACATTATCCTTGTAATGACAAGGCAATTAATTTTTTTGTACTTTTTATGTCAAACTATGTATTTTTTGACAGCAGATACTGACAGATTACAGTCTGATCAGTGTAAAGTATTTCATCTGATGTATGGTCTTCTAGCATTTTGCTTATTTTTATTCATTAATGCATTGAGTTTGCTTTCTATGCAAGGAATAGGTAAAAAAAATCAATAAAGATGCACAGCAGACATGTAATATTGCCATTCTAGCCTGCCAAGAAATCCAGCAATACTTTTCCGCCATCTGTTCAGGTCGTGACATTTTTCTAAGCACATCCTATTTCAACTGCCTGTTTGCTAATCTATTTATATGGTTAACTTTCTGTTGGCTTATGTCTCTTGAAATGTTATATGATTTTTCAACATTATATTAATTTAACTTCCTATGCACCTCCACAGTGACTGTGTTTCTTGTGTATCCATCCTAATGAACATTGTACACTAGAACATTAATTAACTAATAGAACATTAATAAAAATCTAGCTACTGTTCAAACAGCATGTCCAGCCAGTATATCCATACCTACTGTGCATGTATTACTAGCATATATATATTATATTTCTCCTTATTTACATTTCCATATATGTCAAATAGAACAATGTAAGCATGAACCGCAGGTTAGTACTTTATCGCTTACATTTCAGAGTATTTACCATAATTCTTCTAACTTAGCATTGCTTATTTACTGACAGTAATACATTTCTATTAGTTTGACTTCCATTTGTATAATTTCTTGACGAAAAACAAGCTTTATAGATTTAGCTTCTGATGGAATCATCAAGCACTCAGAGCAGTACTTGTGTGACCCCACTGAGTGTGGACTAGTGACCTGTATCCACTGGGGATAGTGCAGTGCCCATGTTTCTGACATTCAGTGGTGCTGGTGACTTCAGTCATGCATCCCTGTATGGTCAAAGTCTGGTCAGTCAACCTTTCTGAGATACAAAATTGTTTGGTCATCTCCTTCTGGACCTGCCCATGACCAAACTGCTGGTCTGGAATGCCTTTGGGAGTGAGAAACTGGTCACCAATATCTTTTTGAAAACAATGTTGGTCATCTGTCCTCCTCTTACAGGTCTTGTTATCCATCTTTCACCTTATACAAGCATCATCTTCCAGTCTTCACCTGTTACATGTTTGGTCATATCACCATCTTCTGGTAAAGATATAGTGGGTCACCCCTAAATGATTGCAACAGCAGCCATCACTTCATTTCAGTGGTATTGTTTTATGTGTCTTTTTCTAGCACCATATCCTGCATCAACAATGTACCCTTGTGACACATTCATTGAAACAATTAGAACCTTTTGCCAGTCAAGCAATCCGTGGCCAGTACTTTCTGACCCATGGTAATACTGAATTCCCTATTGTACTCATGCAACTTTACACTTGGATGGGTACAAAGTAAACAACCTCATATGCATTCATTGCTTTTCTCCAATGTGCAATTCCCTGTTTGCCATGGCATATTACTGAAACTGGGGTTTCTATTTGTGTAACAATGATTCAAAGTTTTAGGGATTTTTTTTTTTCACAGTTGTGTGACTGTAGAGTTAGTGTACGTATATATCTATATCTATCTATAAACATGGAGGAGTCCAGAGTGCGTGCTCCTGCAAAGGCACTTTTTGCTGTTTATTTCATTCCGGTTTGCTTAATCTAGGTGAAGCCTCAACAAGTTTTATCTTGATGAAATGTTGAAGAAGCATTTTATGTGACTGTGTCCACATATCAGGTTTTGTGAGGTTCCTGCTGGGCCACAACTTTTTTTTTTTTTCATTTAAGATTAACACTGCTGTGTAATATTTAAGGTCACATATGTGTCTTGTCTTGCAGTAGCTTACTACTGGGGCTCATTTGTTTAAAAAGTCCCCAGATCCTTCTACATATTAATTTTCCAGTTCAATGTTTAATACTGTTTTGTTCAAATATGATATGAATATGTTTGACTTCAACTGTAGACAATTAGCACTGACAGTTTATTCAGAGAAGACATTTCTTGCAAGCATCTTTCTGAGGGCTATTATCTTTTAGTCATCAGTAATTCAATACAGATGACTTCTGTTCACTCTCAGTGTGTGTCTACCTATAAGTGAGGTCTGAGAAAGTACAGTTGTGTACACTTACCATAAATGTAGATGTTCAAGTGTATTCACTGTTGCAGTCAATACATTTGGGTAATCTGCTGGCAGGTTGCCCTCAGTCAGCCTGAATAACAAAGTCTTGTGTCCTGCGTCAGCTGCTGTCTCCTCTTCCATGACATCAGGTCGTCAGGGGTATAAAACATGCAGCCGATGCCATTTTATTCAGTTTTTCTTGCACCAGATGTCAAGTGTCCCCCAAATGGGGAGTAAAAAATAATATATATATATATATATATATATATATATATATATATATATATATATATAAACAGAAATATATGTAAATGCACTTTTAGCAACATAAACTTTACCTTCATCTAAAAGCAAATACACCACAAAGGCTTTAGTATATAGTGAAGGAAAGAAAAGTTATAGAAAAGGGGGATGGCAGGTGGGTAACCCGGACTGCAACAGTGAATACACTCGAACATCTACATTTATGGTAAGTGTACACAACTGTACTATGTTCTTCATGTTTCACTGTTGCAGTCATTACATTTGGGTAGAATCCCAAAGCTATGGATGGGAGGATGGAACTAAATAGCATTGCAGAACTGCAGTGGCAAAGCCTGCCCTGGATTTGGAGAAGAGAGGCAAATGATAATGCTTCGTGAAGGTATGAACAGAGCTCCAAGTAGCAGCCTCTAGAATGTCTTTGGTTGGAACCCCTCTAAGAAAAACTGCTGAGGTAGTGGCAGCCCTGGTGGAATGTGACCTGATCCTCTTGGGCACAGGTTTACCATGATGCAAGTAGCAGAAACGGATGCAGTGGCTTATTCACTTAGAAATAGTCTGCTTTGATATAGCCTTCCCCTCTGACCCTGCAGCAAATGCTACCAGTAGTTGCTCAGACTTTCTTAGAGATTTGGTCCTGTTTAAGTAGAATCTTAGTTGTCTGTGTACATCCATTGAATGCAGAATCCGCTCCCCCTTGTTCTGCAGATTTGGGTAAAATGTTGGCAGGTGAATTGTCTGGTTAAGAGCCACACTGGATACCACCTTAGGCATAAAAGAAGGATTGGTCCTGAGGGACACCCTGTCCAGGTAAAATGTAATAAAAGGCTCCACAGCCATGACAGCCTGTAGTTCTGAAACCCTTCTTGCTGAAGTGACTGCCAAGAGGAAAGCTGTTTTCCAAGATAGAAATTTTATATCCGCAGTAGCTGCTGGTTCAAAATGAGGCAGGGTGGGTTTTTCCAGCACAAAGTTGAGGTCCCATGCAGGAGTTGGTGATCTTTTGGGAGGCCTTAAATTTTTGGCCCCTCTAAGATACTGTTTAAGCAGAGGATGAGAAAAGAGGGGAGGCTCTGTGTTGTAATGAGCTGAGATGGCAGAGGCATGTATTTTTACTGAAGAAAAAGATAGGCCCTTGTCAAGCATCTCAGTCAAATATTGTAAAATCTGAGGAATATTGGGCTTTGCTGTTTCCGTTCCTTGTTCTTGGTTCCAAGCACAGAATCTTTTCCATTTATCAGCATAAGAGTTTCTAGTACTAGGCCTTCTGGCTTCCAAAATGACATCCATCACAGATTTACTGAGAGGTGATGTTTGAATAATGATCAGCCATGCTGCAAGGTTCAGAGTTTGGAGCTGAGTGTGCAGAATTTGATTGTTCTGCTGAGATAGAACATGAGGTATTTGAGGCAAGTACCAAGGAGGAAGTTAAGACATATTCCTTAGAATTGGGTACCAGTACTGGCAAGGCCAGTCCAGAACAACTAGGATAATTTTTGTTTTTCCTGTCTGACTTTTAATAAGACCTTGGAGAGAAGAGGCAGAGGGGGAAAGGCATAGACTGATAGGTTTTTCCAACTGAAGGATAGGGCATCTACTTTCCATGCTTTTCTGTGATAAGTTCTTGTGCAGAATTTGTCCAGCTGATAATTTTGGGGAGAGGCAAATAGATCTATGTCTGGGCTCCCCCATTTCTGTGTTAACATGCTGAAGATATGTGGATCCAGCTTCCATTTGTGCGGGTCCATAAGATTTCTACTTAGGTCATCTGCCAGAGTATTTTGTTTTTCTGGCAGGAACTGAGCTTGAAGATGTATTTGGTAAGTCAAAGCTGTGTTCTACAATGCCATGGCTAGTCTTCAAAGGGGGTAGGAATGTGTATCCCCCTGTTTGTTTATGTACCACATAACCATGGTGTTGTCCATCTTTATCAGTAGTTGTCCTGGATGAAGTAAGTCCTTGAAGCCTCTCATTGCATTCTGAACAGCTAGCATCTCTTTCTGGTTGATATGCAGATGCATTTGTTTTGGGCTCCATTTGCCCTGAATTCATCTCCCTGCCAGGTGGCCCCCCAAGCATAGTCTGATGCATCTGTAGTTAGGGTTTGGGTGGCAGGGAGTAGAGTGAATGACAGTCCCTTGTTTTTGACATGTCTCTGCCCACCAAAGAAACTCCTGTTGTAGGCAGGGAATGAGAGGAATCATTGTTTACAGACTGTGACAATGTTGACTCCATAAACTTTTTAGGTACCATTGAAGTTTCCTCATATGCAGCCTTGCATATGGAATTAGTAGAATGCAGGATGCCACGAACCCCAAAGCCTGCAGAATTTGTCTTGCAGATAACTGGGTTTTTGTTGCCAGCTGTTTGAAGTATGTTGTCAGTTGCCTTTGTTTGTATGGCGTAAAGCAAGCCATCTGGGCAGTTCTATTCAAGTTTTCACCCAGGAATGTAATTATTTTGGAGGGCACCAGTTGTGATTTCTTTTCGTTTATGGTGTACCCTAGGCATGCTAGAAGCCTTTTTACAAATGCCAGATGCTGAAGAAGAGTGTCCTTGACCTCTGCTTGAATGAGACAATCGTCCAGATAAGGATAAATTTGTATGCTTCTTTGTCTGCAGAATGCAATTACTGGTGCCAGGCACTTTGTAAAGACCCTGGGCACAGTAGATAAGCCAAAGGGCAGTGCAGAGAATTGGTAATGCAAAAAACCTGCCCTGAAGCAGAGGTATCTTCTGCATGATTCCCTTATTGGGATATGCAGGTATGCCTCTTTTAAGTCTAGAGTCACTAACCAAGCATTCCTGCCCACCATAAGCAGTAGCTGTTGTAAAGTCAGCATTTTGAATTTTGGAATGTCCAGGAACATGTTCAAAATCAATAAGTCCAATACTGGACACAAGGCATTGGCTTTTCTGGGTACCAGGAAAAGTCTTGAATAAAAACATTGTCCTTTTTCCTTTTCTGGTACTGGTTGAATAGCCCCCATATCCATGAGGGGCATAACTTGTTTCTGTGCCTCTGCCCACTGATTTTGTGGCAGATCTAGCCAACTGTTTGGAATTGGTAAAGTATGGAAATGAAATCTGTACCCCTAGGGTACTATGTTTAATACCCACTTGTCCTGGGTAATTAACTGCCAATTTTGAGCATGAAGTGCTAGTTTTCCCTCCAAGGTTGGACTGCCAAAAGATAAGTCCTTGGTGAAGGTAAAGAGAAGTCACTGAGACTGCTTACTGTAGGGCTGTCACTGTGCTTTGTTTCCTCCAGATTTTGAGGTGGAGGTACCCCATTGCTTTGACCTGTAAGAACCCTGTGATTGGTATCTGGAGCCTTTTGAGCACCTGGATTTGCCTTGAGCAGCTCTGTTGGACACAGGAAAGGACCAATTTTTAGTAGGCCAGTGCCTACTGAACCTGGCTGGCTGCACTTGCAAGAAATCTTTTACAGTTTGCATAGATTCAGCTTTGTCTTCCATTTTCTTTAAAACCTCTTCTGCCTTATTGCCAAACAGAGCATCATGCTGCAAGGGAGCATCCAACAATTTAGCTTTAACATGATCAGGCAGATTTTGCTACTTGAGCCAGGCATGCCTTCTAATCACAGATCCAGTAACTGCGGCCCTGCAAGAGGCCTCCAAGGAATAAAAACCACATTGCAAAGTATGCTTTCCAACCTGTTCTGCTGAATGCAATAATTCCTGTAATTCTTTATTTTCCACACAATCAGAAATCAACATCATTTTCTGTTTCAGTAAGCCCATAACATGCTGTTGATATTTAAGCATACGAGACTGGCAGTTTAAGGCCCTAATTGCCAAGGTAGCAGACGTATAAACCTTCTTTCCCATTCTATCCAGTGCCCTGGAATCTCTATCAGAGGGGGTAGGATTTTTGGCTGTAGAGGCCTTTACACCCTTGGGACCCTGTGAAATAGTCTCAGGATCAGCAGCAGGATTTTTGAATAGAAATTTGTGGGAGTCAGGAACCCTGTAATATCTGTCTGGCTTACTAGGAGCCGGAGGTAGGGAATCAGGAGCCATGCTTGATTCCGAAAACACATCAACAATGTCTAATACAGGAGGTATAGCCAAAGGCATATGCTGAGGAAGAAGAAGAAAATCCCTAAGCCTCTTTTATGATTCAGAGAAGTCCTGACTCTCCCAGTGAAAATGTTCCTTTAAAGTATGCAAAGTTTCTCCAAAAGAGTAATCCTCAGGAGGAGATGCAGATGGGATGGATTCTTCTGCATCAGAATCCTCATAGGGTGGAATAGAAAATTCCTGATCAGAAGGGGGATCAGAAGAAATGGAAACCTGATCTGAAGATTCATAATCAGTGCCTTGCCTAGGCCTCTTAGCAGGGGGGGGGGGGGTTGGGAACCCCTGATCAAGGTAATTAAGTTCTCAGCCATTTTGATCATCTGTTTTTTAGGCATAGGGGCCTGAGCACGTGGCTCATGCGTCGGTTTTTTATACATAGAAGAAGTTTTTGATCTTGTTTTTGAGGCTGGCGTCGGTTTAATATAAAAATGTTGAGGCCTGAAAACACCCTCAGAAGCCGGTCCCTGCTCAGTGGCTCTGGACCCATCCAAGGGAGAGACGTCCAGGGGTTCAATACTCTGAGAATCTCGCAGCATACCAGGCTCTGAATAGGCCTAGGTAGAGGCCTGCAACTCAAAAGTAGCGGGTATCAGGGGCCACAAAAGCTCCTCACTGAGTACCGGCGAACTGGTGACTGGCTTAGGAGAAGCTTTATTGCCGGTTTTGGACCTCAACGGTCTGTCTCTGTCTTTTTCTTTGCACTTTTTGTGAACTCCGGTAGTTAGATTGCTAACCGACGACATTACAGGATAATTAAATCTTGATCCAAAATATTTAGAAGCAAAAATATACCGACGCTTAATAGTGCATTGGTTAAATCTAGCACAAAACTGACAGCAAGGCACGTTATGATCTGGGCCTAGGCAAGGAATACAGTACAAATGAAAATCCTTATGAGGTATTTGCTTCCCACAAGTAATGCAATTATTAACTTTTACTGACATCGGTAAGGAGCAAGAAAAAGTTTCCCCAACGGGGTACTTAGCTTTAGTTTGAAGACTTCAGTTCTGAAACTCTAATGCGAAAATTTCAGGAGTCGGCCGACCGGCACTTGTGAACTGCTTCTGCTTCGGGCACTGCGTGGCAAGAAAGACTGAATAAAATGGCGTCGACTGCATGTTTTATACCCCTGATGACCTGATGTCATGGAAGAGGAGACAGCAACCGACGCAGGACCCAAGACTTTGTTATACAGGCCAAAAAAAAAAAAGTTTGATTACCCAAATGTAATGACTGCAACAGTGAAACACAAAGAACATCTACTCTATCCTTCAGTTTCCCATCTCCTTTTGCCACTAAGTGGCAGCATAGATGACGGCAGACCAATCGGACAGCATTATTCTCCCAAAGCTTCTATCTAAATATAGCAGTTATTTCCACTGATTCTCCCCATCTGTTTTATGCTAAATCCCTCTACCCTCCTGGACTAGCCAACTCAAATTTAAATCTTGCCTACACTACATAGCTCCAGCCCAATCCTTATTTAAGTGTTTGAGCTGCAGTTGCTGATAGTTTTTTACAGTCGTCACTTCTTGGCTCTACCTGCTCCATTCGCCCTGCGGGCTCACTCCACTCCCCTACCTTACCCCCAATTCCCACCTACCCCCAGTGCATCTAAACATATACTATCCCCTACTCACCTGACCAATCTATACACCAATCAGCAACCTGCTATAATTACACCCAACCACACCCAAACTAAATTCCACGCCCAATATCTAAGCTAAGACCTAATATCTAACCCCTACCACACACAACCTATTTACCTCAATCACAATATTCCTAAACACCATAGCTCCACCCAGACAAATCATGCAGGGCATACTACCACTACTACTACTAACTCTCACTGCTCTAGCCTACACCACATCCATACACACTAACATACCATTAAACAATGCCTTCCACATAACACATACTTACACACACACTCATGCACACAAAAATATTGTAATCTGCTCCACACTATTTAATGATAGCTCATTATTTTATATATACAAAACACACACCACACTACCTCTCAATAGACAAACAGTATCTAGAGTAAATACAGACCTAGCACATGCGATAAAACTCAAATTATCCCTTAAAAAAGGTTACTAATCTCAGAAGACATACACCCCAACCCAGGTCCAGGCAACAAAATTCTCTCACACAAACAGAAATCAGACTTACTTATTATTAACCTAAACTCAAGAAGTATATCCAACAAACTACATGACCTACATGCATTCATAGCCCACTACTCCCCATATATACTAACCATTACTGAGACCTGTCTAAAACCCACCACCCAAAACAAAGAAATTCTCCCCCCAAGTTATAACATCTTAAGACTAGACAGAGATGCCAAAAAGGGAGGCAGAGTTGCGATTTTATTTAAAAACACACTTAACCTCCAGCCTCTGAAAACCCTACTTCTCAAATTCCATAATGCAGAGACATTAGGATCCATTATATCCCTTAAAAACAAAAAGAGAATCAACATCCTCTGTAGTTATATTCCTCCAGGAAATAACTCACCTATAATAGAAGAGATACTACAATGGGCCACAATCAACCTACCCCAAGAAACCATCCTGCTATCAACATCCTCTGTAGTTATATTCCTCCAGGAAATAACTCACCTATAATAGAAGAGATACTACAATGGGCCATAATCAACCTACCCCGAGAAACCATCCTGCTATCAACATCCTCTGTAGTTATATTCCTCCAGGAACTAACTCACCTATAATAGAAGGGATACTACAATGGGCCACAATCAACCTACCCCAAGAAACCATCATGATATCAACATCCTCTGTAGTTATATTCCTCCAGGAAATAACTCATCTGTAATAGAAGGGATACTACAATAGGTCACAACCAACCTACCCCAAGAAACCATCCTGATATCAACATCCTCTGTAGTTATAGTCATCCAGGAAATAACTCACCTGTAATAGAAGACATACTACAATGGGACACAATCAACCTACCCCAAGAAACCATCCTGCTATCAACATCCTCTGTAGTTATATTCCTCCAGGAAATAACTCACCTATAATAGAAGAGATACTACAATGGGCCACAATCAACCTACCCCAAGAAACCATCCTGATATCAACATCCTCTGTAGTTATATTCCTCCAGGAAATAACTCACCTATAATAGAAGAGATACTACAATGGGCCACAATCAACCTACCCCAAGAAACCATCCTGCTATCAACATCCTCTGTAGTTATATTCCTCCAGGAAATAACTCACCTATAATAGAAGGGATACTACAATGGGCCACAATCAACCTACCCCAATAAACCATCCTGCTATCAACATCCTCTGTAGTTATATTCCTCCAGGAAATAACTCACCTATAATAGAAGAGATACTACAATGGGCCACAATCAACCTACCCAAGAAACCATCCTGCTATCAACATCCTCTGTAGTTATATTCCTCCAGGAAATAACTCACCTATAATAGAAGAGATACTACAATGGGCCACAATCAACCTACCCCAAGAAACCATCCTGATATCAACATCCTCTGTAGTTATATTCATCCAGGAAATAACTCACCTGTAATAGAAGAGATACTACAATGGGCCACAATCAACCTACCCCAAGAAACCATCCTGCTATCAACATCCTCTGTAGTTATATTCCTCCAGGAAATAACTCACCTATAATAGAAGAGATACTACAATGGGCCACAATCAACCTACCCCAAGAAACCATCCTGCTATCAACATCCTCTGTAGTTATATTCCTCCAGGAAATAACTCCCCTATAATAGAAGGGATACTACAATGGGCCACAATCAACCTACCCCAAGAAACCATCATGATATCAACATCCTCTGTATTTATATTCATCCAGGAAATAACTCACCTATAATAGAAGAGATACTACAATGGGCCACAATCAACCTACCCCAAGAAACCATCCTGCTATCAACATTCTCTGTAGTTATATTCCTCCAGGAAATAACTCCCCTATAATAGAAGGGATACTACAATGGGCCACAATCAACCTACCCCAAGAAACCATCCTGATATCAACATCCTCTGTAGTTATATTCATCCAGGAAATAACTCACCTATAATAGAAGAGATACTACAATGGGCCACAATCAACCTACCCCAAGAAACCATCCTGATATCAACATCCTCTGTAGTTATATTCCTCCAGGAAATAACTCCCCTATAATAGAAGGGATACTACAATGGGCCACAATCAACCTACCCCAAGAAACCATCCTGCTATCAACATCCTCTGTAGTTATATTCCTCCAGGAAATAACTCACCTATAATAGAAGGGATACTACCATGGGCCGCAATCATCCTACCCCAAGAAACCATCCTGCTATCAACATCCTCTGCAGTTATATTCCTCCAGGAAATAACTCACCTATAATAGAAGAGATACTACAATGGGCCACAATCAACCTACCCCAAGAAACCATCCTGATATCAACATCCTCTGTAGTTATATTCCTCCAGGAAATAACTCACCTATAATAGAAGATATACTACAATGGGTCACAATCAACCTACCCCAAGAAACCATCCTGATATCAACATCCTCTGTAGTTACATTCCTCCAGGAAATAACTCACCTATAATAGAAGAGATACTACAATGGGCCACAATCAACCTACCCCAAGAAACCATCCTGCTATCAATATCCTCTGTAGTTATATTCCTCCAGGAAATAACTCACCTATAATAGAAGAGATACTACAATGGGCCACAATCAACCTACCCCAAGAAACCATCCTGATATCAACATCCTCTGTAGTTATATTCCTCCAGGAAATAACTCACCTATAATAGAAGATATACTACAATGGGTCACAATCAACCTACCCCAAGAAACCATCCTGATATCAACATCCTCTGTAGTTACATTCCTCCAGGAAATAACTCACCTATCATAGAAGAGATACTACAATGGGCCACAATCAACCTACCCAAGAAACCATCCTGCTATCAACATCCTCTGTAGTTATATTCCTCCAGGAAATAACTCACCTATCATAGAAGAGATACTGCAATGGGCCACAATCAACCTACCCAAGAAACCATCCTGCTATCAACATCCTCTGTAGTTATATTCCTCCAGGAACTAACTCACCTATCATAGAAGAGATACTACAATGGGCCGCAATCAACCTACCCCAAGAAACTATCCTGTTAGGTGACCTAAACCTAGACTGGCTAGCCTGCAACTCCAACAACCCCCTCAAACCATATTACCTTATTTGGATTCTCACAAGTAACCCAAGAACAAACTAGAGTTGACAAAAAATCCAAAAAACATTCCATACTCGAATGGATTTTAGTTAATTTCCCCAAAGAAAATTATCATGTGGGCTGCCTACCTGATGAACTGAGTGACCACTGCCTCACAGTCCTCCTTCATAAACAGGTAAACATACCCAAACCCATACTGTATAAGGAAACTAGAGATGAGCACAACGTAAATCCACAAATTCTCAACAGCATGTTACAACAATGTAACTTGCATGTACTACAAACTCTAGCATTAGACCAGGCAGTTGAGTTTTTCAATAGTACTTTTATGAATGTTCTAAATACAGTAGCTCCCATTAGGAAACTTAGAACTAAAGTTAACTATGCCCCTTGGCTAAATAAGACCACAAAAGCCTTACTAAAATCCAGAGCCAATGCCTGGAAGATCTTGAAAAAGAATAACACTAGCCAAGACAGACAAAAATATCATCAACTTCAGAATCAGGCCAAAAAACAAACAAAAATGGATAAATAAAACTACTTCCTAGGTATCCAAAACAAACATTCCAAAACCCCCAAACGTTCTGGCAATCTATCAATTCCCTTCTGAAACCCGGCAAAACTACCACCCCAGCTCCCAACACCAATACTAATAATGACAGCATAGCTTCTCAATTTAACCATCACTTCACAGAATCTATTCTGTAATTATCTATCCAGCTATCTAACAATAACTTTATATTCACTCCCACTATAGATCACAATAATATACCTTCCATTACACTCTCACCTGTATCAACATCCACAGTTAAAAAACTACTCTCAAAACTGAAACCTACCACTCTTGCAGCAGATGGTCTACACACTAATTTCCTAAAATTAGCTGCAGAATCCCTAGCCTACCCTGTCTCAATCCTTATAAACCGTTCCATACAAGAAGCTTACATCCCCCAACTATGGAAAGTGTCATATATTATTCCCCTACATAAAGGCGGCAACTCCATTGCTATCCTATCCCCCCTTTCCAAGCTCCTGGAGAAATGTATTCACACCCAAGTGATGCACTTTTAACCTCACATAATCTCCTCTCCTCTCCTTCACACAGCATGGCTTCCGCCCAAACCACAGTACAACTACTGCTCTTCTCTCCTTTACCAACCAGGTTAACAAACTTAGAAACAGCAACAACTTCATATCAGCCATATTCTTAGATCTATCTAAGGCATTTGACATGGTCTCGCACAACCTGTTTTTAGACACTCTATCCACTATGTCCTTTGCCCCCTCCACTACTGCCTGGTTCAAAACTATCTCTCTGATAGAAAACAATCAGTCAAATGGCAAGGTGTACTATCACCTCTACTACCAACTACCATAGGCGTTCCACAAGGATCAATATTGGGGCCTCTACTATTCACCATTTTCACCAACAAACTACATACCTCCACCCTGCATGCATCACTTATACAGTACACAGATGACTCAACCCTAATCTGCTCTGCCCATCCATAACCACTCTTAAAAAGCTTATCCAAGAATCCTTCTGCTCTGTGGAAAAATGGATTACTGATATCCAACTGATTCTAAACCCCAGCAAGACCAAATTACTTCTTTTCACCCCCAACAAATCCAGAACCACACCTCCTTCCTTCACTATCACCTCCAAAAATGGCACCACAAATTCTCCCATCCCCCATAATAAGCTCCTTGGTGTTGAAATAGGTAAGGATCTTCACTTTGATGTCCATATTTCTCAAACCATTAAAAAGGTACATAAAAATTAGGAACTTTATGCAAACATAAAAACCTCCTATCAGACCAAGCATGAATCACCCTAGCCCAAACCCACCTTTTGTCTACCCTAATGTATGCATCACCAATCCTAACCCACATCAGGAAAACAGACCTAGACAAACTAGAATCATGTTACAATAAGATTGCAAAATACACCAATAACTCTACTTTTAGAAGCCATCACTGCCTTGCCATAAAGGAGCTACAGTGGTTAGAATGCCTTCAATTAAATACTTACCACCAGTTAGTGCTCACCTTCAACATACTAAAGAATCCCCACAAAACTCCAGCCCAAAATCGACTACTAAACTAATATTCAGCAAACTGTCCTCTACGCCATCCAACAAAACCCTGCTCTGTATATCTAAAGCCAACAATACTGCATGGAAAGCTCTTTTCTCTCATACCTTCACTAGAAAATGGAATAACCTCCCCCAGAATATCTCTTCAGCACCATCTATCTCACTGTTCAAAAAGTCACTTAAGTCACACCTTTTCCAGTCCTGGCTCTGTCCTTGCATCACATAAATGCTTTCCTGCTCTCCTCCAATTCTTCCTACCTTCCTCTCTTCTCTGCTTGCTTTCTCTATAATACAGTACTCAAATACTGCCATACAGTGCCTACTATGTGTAAATTATTATGTCTTGTGTGATGTCTCTTTTGATTGCATTGGTTAATGTGGAGGTTTTTTTTCTCCCAAATACTGCCATCCAGGGTCTACTATGTGTAAATTAAGCTTGCTTGGAACAAACCACTGTATATTTACTACTGCTTGTATGATATATCCTTTTGATTGTATAATTGCCACTGTACATATTGTTTGATGTGGAGTTTTTCTCCCCGAGCCTCCGCTGTAAATGGACCTCGTTCTAGTCGGACTTTCCCGGTAAACAAATGTAAAATGAAATAAATAAAATAAATAAGTATGAATGTTGAGCCCTAGCAAAGGCAACTTAAGTCAACATGAATATATTGACATGAGGCATACTGCCATTATGTTAGAAAGCACTAAAAGTACAATAATTTGTCTGGGATACAGAAAGAGAGGAAAAACCTACACCATTTAAAAATATATATCTGCATAGAGCTATAGCAACTCAGCATGCAAGAAAATAACCAGTAGCAGAAAGGGTGTTACACAGCAAAATACTGCAGTCTGAAGGTGTTACAATGCAGAGAGTAAAACGGTCGTTATAGCCTGAAAGTTTTACAAAACAGTAAGTAGAAACGACCAGCAAAAGAGGCAGTGAATGCCAGTTCTGGACTCCATGTGTGTATGAGTATTTTACTATCAGATGCATATTAGGGAAAGTTTACAACAACTTAGGGATGCCAACAATCCAGGTTTTACCTGGACAGTCCAGGAATTGACAATTGCCATCCAATGCCCAGGTTAGGATGAGATTTGTCCAAGAATATGGTCCTATATTGTCATAATTGATGTTATCGTACATTCATTCCTAACATATCAGCAGGATCATCTTACATAATCCTGTACTGATCAGTAAAGTCTTGCAAGTAAATGCAAGTCGGGCAACTCGGACAGCAGTAAATATTAATCAAAATTTAAACAACTTAAAAATGTTGGTGTGAAATGCAGTTCGATAGATTTAGCATTTTTCAAAACTTGTCGGTAGAAACCACATTCTTTGGGACTTTAGCACCGCAGCTGGCAATGATTGGCAAGTAACGTCTATTTACAATCTTTGGTGGTAAAAACGTTTGTTTGTCTATTCATCACTAGACACTAGTAACCCTTAATTATGGTGTCATGTTCGATATTTAGTGAACACTTTAGTAATAGTAACAAAGTCAAATCATTGGATTTGAATAATTCTGATACACATAAAAAGGACACTCCTAAGAAAAAGAATTGAAGGCTGTGTGTTTTCAAGCAAGAGTGGATCACTGAGGATTTTTCATGGTTATCGAAAATTGATGATCACATGGCAAACTGCACATTCTGTCAACAGTCCTCTGCTGTCAAATACGACGGGAAGAAGGCTGTTACAACACATGCTGAGCCATCCAAACACAAGAATGTGATAATGACAGAAAAGTACTCTCATGTGATTTCTGTATTTTTTGTTAGAAAAAATATGCTAGAAGAAGACGGTGTTATTGCAGCAGAACTAACCACTAAATAAAATGGCGTTGTGCATCACCACAGCCACAACAGTCAGGACTGTGGCAACAAGCTTCTGACAAAATTATTCCCTGATTCAATCGTAGCTTCTAAAATTTCATGTGGCCATACAAAAGCAACAAGTTATGCTGAACACATACTGGATCCAAAAGTGCAGGAATTTTGCATCAATGCTGTTAAATCTGTTCGTTATTTTGGAATTGATCAGATGCTTCAAAATCAAGCAATAAGAAGTTATTTCCATTGACCGTTCGCTACTTCACGGGAACTGAAGGTTTGAAGAACAAGCATTTTATCGAGGATTTTTATCAATTAATGATGAAACCAGTACAGCAATTGCCAATAGAATTAAAGATATCATTGCAGCTATTAGCCTGTGTTTAGATTCAGTCACCTCATATAGTGCAGACAATGCATCCGTAAACTTCAGAAAACTTGTGTCAGTATTTCAGAAGTTGCATGTTGTGAACAAAAATTCGATTCAAGCAAATTGCAAATGTCATATCCTCAATAAATGTGTGAAGTCTGGATTAAAGGCTTTCAGTTCTGGTGTTAAATCATTTGTTATCAGAACTTAACAATTCATTCTGAACATCAGCCAAAAAAAAAAAAATCTGATGAACTTAAGGAATTCTTCAATTTTTTGCAAATGGAATACTGTGAACTGCTACGCCATGTGCCCACACATTGGTTAAGCCTGCTGCCTGCTATTGACAGATTGTTGTGATGTTGGCCAGCACTAAAGTCTTACTTTACATCTCAAGGTCAAGACAAAGTTGCAGCATTGCTATGGGATGGGTTTTCTTGCGACAGTGATAAAATTCTACCTCAGTGTTCACTCAGTCTGATTCACAATGTTATGACTGTTTTTGATGATGCCATCTGATGCTTGGAGTTGAATACAACTACAACTGCTGAATTGCACGCCATTATGGAAAGTATGAAGTGCAAGCTGCAAACACATCAATGACAGCACAAACAAACTAAACACAGACTTGGTTGAAAGCAGAGTTAATGGTGACGATAAAGTTCAGCATGTCATGCAGTGATTTCTGTGAGCTTATTTGCAGTGATCATCAGCAACTGAAAACTGCCTCTTCTCAGCAAAGGTACAAATTTAAACAACAGTGATTAATGATTATGTAGTTGCATGAACACTGGACATTAAATTTGAATCATTTACTGGTGATTGATGTTACTTAACACAATTCGGGTTAGTCACTTTTGTTGACTAGTCAAAAACTGCTGTAAGCCTGTAACCTGTACAATGTAAAATTTAAGTAATATGTTTTTGTTAAACTCACGCACAATTGCCATTTTGCGTTATAATATTTGGCTATTCTTGTGTCAATAGCACTAGGTCAAACCGTCAAAGCTGTCAAAATCGTCCAATGTCCTAGTCATTCAGTATTTCAATACCCTCTATTTTAATGAGTATAAACAAACTTGGGGTTCAGTATGACAACCTGACTGACCATCATGACAAATTGACAATGATTGCCGTCAAGCATCCAGTAATGGCAGATTCCAGAGTTGGCAACCCTAACAACAATGGGGAATGTGAAAATCAGTCACATTCCAGATGCAGCAGCAATTGGGAGAAAAGGTGGAAAAGGATGCTGTGAAGCAGAAAGCAGGAAAAATGCTCTTGCTGATGCAGGCAGCAGACCAGGTGGTTGCATGAATAAAATGCAAATCACAAACAGCTGAGTTTAATGTTCATATGTTAGATAAGTCTGTATAACTTTCATTAAATATTAATTACAGAATTATAGTTTAAAAGAGATTAATGGCCAGATATTATGATAAACAACATATAGGAAATGTGTGGCTGGTATTCGTAGTCAATTAGCATGCTATGCAGTGAACAGTGGCAATTCACAGACTTATGTTGCTCTGTCATACAGCAAGCAAACCTCTCCTCCATACAATGTATACAAATGGCAGCACCATACTATGCAAATGAATGTATATAAGGAAATGAGACCATAATGACATAAAATGTATGCAAAGTCAGCACAGTCATGATTCATAGTCATAACTGGTAAAAGTTTAACACCAGTGTAAACCAGACTATAAAAGAACAGAGCACAATAAAAATCTCAGAGCTGTAGACAGGAAGAGTGTTCTGGATTGGAATAGCAGTCACATGGCAGCATCTAATATTTATTAGAGCTGCCACTTCCCACCCATGTGCACAAAGATGCATTAAGGCACAGTGTAAATGTTACTGCCACAAGTAACAACATTCCATAATTTGAGATACCAACCACGTGCACATTACATATTTCACAGGTCCCTGACTCTAGAATGCTGAACAAGTTCCTTAAAGTAATTCTGCTACATGTGGATGTGCATACCTGGTTTCGTTAACACTTCAGAGGAGACAGACACCACTCTGTGGCTCTTTGACATTGCTCACGTCCCTCAGGTGCTGGCTACCTTAAATTGCAAACAGGAATAAAGGCCACACCTGGTTTGCAGTCACAGAAGTATGTGGACAAGAAGGGCTACCATTCCATGAATTTCCAGGTAGTGCGCTATTTAAGTGGCATTATAACCAATGTGTCCACACAGTACCCATGCAGTTCCCATGATTCCATATGTAGCATACATGTCAGCTATTTCACAGCTACCTGCAAGGTGACATTTCATAAGGTGATCTAGTGTGGGCACTATGACTAAAGGAAATGTATGCAGCTACACAGAGGGTGTATGCATGTGCAGTGTGATAGAGAGTGGGAAAGAAGCTAGAACTGAGGAAAGAGTTTAACTGGGCATTCCTAGAACTGGAGAAAGCATATCACAAGTCCCCAAGAAAGCTGATTTTGGCAGTCCTGAGATGGCTCAAAGTCCTGGAAACATTGGTAGAGTTAGAGCAGGCTATGCATAAGGGCAATTTTCAGAGTCACACACGGATTCCCAGTGGGAATGAGTGTGCATCAAGCTTCAGATCTGAGCTCAATGCTGTTCATACTGGTGATGGACTATGTTAGCAAACATGTCAGAGGGGACAAATCAACAAAGCTGGTGTATGCAAATGATGTGGGATTACAAGCAGACTCAGAACAGGAGCTTCAGAAAATGATAGGGAAATGGAATGCAAAACCCAAGGCACATGGGACTGAGTGCAGACATGACAGTTGTGCAAATGGGGAAAATCAGAAGAAAGTGAAAATCAAGACAGAAGGAAGAGTCGTGGAACAGGTTAACAGCTACAAGTATCTGGAAGGGGTGGTTGAAAAGGAGGGAAGTCTGAATGAAGAGGTCAAAACTAGAATTAGAGGGACAGCAACCAACTGGCATAGAGTGTCAGGGGTAGTTTGTGACAGAAGAATGCCCAAGAAGATGAAAAGTAAATGCACAAAATATTGGTGCAACCAGTACTTCTGCATGGTATAAAAACTTGGACAGTGAAAGCAAGGCTGTTGAGGGAGTTAGAGGTAATGTAGATGAAGTGCCTCTAAAAGGCAGAATGATGCACATTGTGGTCAGACAAATAAATGATGACATCATAGCCAAAGCTAAAGTATCTCCAATTGCAGGGGTCAAAGAGTACAGATTATGGTGGTCCAGGGTCATGTGCAGGAAAGCAGTAGATGGCCTGGTGAAGAACATTTGGAGAGTCAAGAAGAAAGCAAGAGGAAACTAGAACATCCAGCAAATAGATGCCTGGATTGCATGAGAGAAAACCTGTGACAGTCAGCCAAAGACATTGGCAACAGTTAAGGTGACACCCCAACCTCGTGTAGAAAATGAGGAAATTGGGGTTGATTATGATGATGACCATGATCATTGTCAGCTCCTGCACAGATGCCAACATCAGCCTGCTGTCTAGAGCTTCTGCGTGTATCAGCATAGTACTGGTCTGCCCTGAGAATATACAAGAAGAAAATACAAAGTGAATATGGCTACCTGTGCTACAATTGAAGCCCTGTGGCAAACATACTAAGAGCGTCCATGTCACAAAAGGAAATATTGCCAGCCTAGCTACCTGAATTTTGTAAATAATTAGGGGTAGGGAGGGTGGCCTAATGGTTAAGGAGTTTGCCTTGCAAGCACAAGATGCAGGGTTTGAGTCTCACAAGGGATAATTGACTAGGCTTAAAATGGCTCACAAGGGCAGTTAGCTTAGTACTAATCTATGAACCTATTATATGTCATTTGTGAATATTAATATGATTTATATAGAAATCCAACAAAAGGAGATACTGCCAGCCCAGCTATCTGTAATTTTGTAGATGATTGTATGTCAGTTGTGAATGTCAGCACAATTCATATGCTTGTGTGACAAATGTATTAGAACTGTATGTTATGTGTATATCAAACTGCTGGTACAGAAGTTTGTGTTGAACAGGGTTTGTACAGTACTGAGCTTAAATGATATATCCACAGTGTACCCTACTGGAAGGGAACAGAAATGTATATAAACTAGTGTAACTGTGTAAATGTATATGTTTTAACAGTGGAAACTAGAACATAGAGGGTTAACTTGCAAAACTTCAGAAGAATGGTTGAGATTAAGTTACTTTATAGCTGGGCCATAAACAAAATATGTTATCTCTCAGTTTCAGTACAGTAATAGACACAATGTCTAGAACTAGAAGTTTTTTCTATTGTCTTTACATGTGGAGGAATGTAAATTATTTTACGACTTCCACCATTTGACAAAAGATCTAAGAAGGCCCTTGTTTATGTGTTTTCACAGGGAGATGCTAAATGCTGGTAGTTTCTAACAATGGGGGGTTTCACCTGGGATAGTCAGATGACAAAAGTGATGTCACCCTGCAAGTATCCCAGCAGCAATATTTGAGATATTGATTTAAGAACTCTCTAAGAGAGAAACAGTGCATTTTGTATTTGTCTTTGACCTGACAGCATCAGCTGGGAAAAAAACACTCACCACATCTGCCTTAGTTGCTCTGTAAGTAAGTTAACTAGGGTATAGTAATTTCTCTTAGATACACTCAAGAATATAGTAAAGATTGTTTAGATGTTTTCTTTATTTATTTGAGACTGTCCTGCAATGTTTTTAAATATTTCCTGTAATTTTGAACTCTGAAGTCACTGTGAATACATATTTAGTATTGTCTTGTTCTTTTATTATTTATTATTAAATATATTTAAACTTATCATTGTGGCTGATATTTGTGAGACATATTTAAGCTCTTAAAGTACTTGCATATCTATTTGGTGACACTGTGCAGGCCACACCTAATAGCCTTGCTCTTAGTCAAATTACCATTTGGATTAATAGTAACATTACACAGTTAGATTGGACACCCTTTGCTAAGGGCCTCAAAGTAACTGATAAGGAGTGGCAGTCTGAACTACATAATAGTCTGGGCAAAAGGGGGCATAGCTAGTAAATAAACCTGTTCCAGCCTTTTCCAGGTGTGTGTGTGTGTGTGTGTGTGTGTGTGTGTGTGTGTGTGTGTGTGTGTGTGTGTGTGTGTGTGTGTTTGTATAAATCAAATCTCAAAGAGTGTGTGTGTCAGCTACTTGGGCAGGGACACAAAGCACTGGTTGGACAGAGAGGGTGCTAGACGTCTTGGTTTGGCCACTCGAATGAGATCTCAA
Organism: Protopterus annectens; assembly: GCF_019279795.1. Taxonomy (NCBI): domain Eukaryota; kingdom Metazoa; phylum Chordata; order Ceratodontiformes; family Protopteridae; genus Protopterus; species Protopterus annectens. The sequence goes on from NC_056725.1 coordinate 413,722,518, forward strand.
CTCTATAGCTGTGCTAATGAGGAGTCTTATTGGGGATCTGGAGAAAGAGGCAGAAACCAGCCCTAGATTGACTGTGGTTTCTGTGTGCTCTTAAGGGAAAGTGCACTTTACTGTGTGTGTGTGTGTGTGTGTGTGTGTACTTGTCATCATCCCAGTGTGTACATCCCCCACTGTTGACAGTGGTGAGGATTGAGGCTCCCTGATTACTGTGCTAGTGCTGGGGCATCACAGTCCACTCAAGATTTGTACATTCCCAGTCTACCTTTGCTACCATGCTGACATGGATGAATATACCTGATGCTACTATGACAAAACATAAACAGTATATACTGTGGTCAGCATATAGTCTGTAAGGAAATCTGTTGTGTGTGTTATAAACCTGGCACATTATCCAATGAGATGCATGGGGCTGACCCACCACAATACCAATATGCACTGCTCCAGAGATGATCCCAGTTCCACTGTCCCACTGCAGGGACACCAAAAACTCTTTTGACTCTATTAGCCTATTGGTCCGTGGTGAGTTTCCCTCATGGCTGCCCTCTCAGTAGCTATGAAATGCGACTTTGCCTTGGTATGACATACCATGACAGTGGCATTTTTACAGCAATGCTACATTATGCAGTTCTGCTCAGTCATAGCATTGATGTTGTGAACCAGAGTCTAATGTATTTTGTAACTTAAACTCTTTCCAACATTTTACACCCATGGGTCCTGCATGCTTGTAGAAGGACAGAAACTGTCCTGTCTCTGCTGTTCACTTCATCCTCTCGACAGGGTGGCATACATACAAGACATAGTTATGGACTGTATACAGCTTGTTTAGTAGAATGAGGATGACTGCTACAGAGAAAAATGTACGAATGTGATATCATAGTGGAAGCATCAGATGTGGTTGTATACCGTACTGAAGATGAATAGACAGATATGTGAATGCATATAGCTTGGATACCTGCTACACGTAGGCATGCATGCTCTCCTTTCCAGGGCCCAGCTTCCCAGTTAGGACCTACATGAATGCATTGCAAGTTGGGAGCTATTATTAACTCCCCAAGTGATGTTGACATCCTGCAGAAAGGCCTCACTGAGACCAGCAACTGGTGTCAGAACCATGGCCTTAAGCTCAATGCCAAAAAATGTGTCGTCATTCCCTTTGGGAAAAACTCGGTTCCCATGAATTACCACATTGATGGTAGTCCACTGAAAACAGAAGGCATTATAAGAGATCTAGGAACACAGGCTGACAGCAGCCTCTCTTTTGACCACCACATTGCCACTGTAGTCAGAAAGTCCTTCTATGTGGCACATCTCATTACTAAGGGTTTTGCCTCCGGAAAGAAAGAGGTCATTGTCTCCCTCTACTCTTCCCTCATTAGGCCAATCGTCGAGTGCAATGACCCATTTAGCATGTATCTCACTAGACACCTGCAACAACTGGAGAGGCTGCAAAAGTACCTCACAAAGATGATCCTAGGCCTTAAACACTTGTCCTATATGGACAGACTCAAAAAACTCTAACTATTCTCTGTCTCATATCACCTATTTAGAGTCAATCTCTGCTTGACTTACAAAACCACATCTGACCCAGCTCCGTTAGAAATGCTACATCTAAAGAAATCCCAATCCCTCAGCACCACACGTGCAGAGACCTCAACCTCATTACCACAATCGACAAAACATGCTGGAGGGATAGGGTCATAACCCAGAGATTGCCCATGCGATGGAATAGATTTCCCATACATGTCAAACAGAGCACTTCACTGGCCCTCTTCAAGGGAAATCTTGATGAGTGGATGGGAAATAGAAAATTCACCCCGGGGATCACTCCAGTGTTTCTACTCGACAGAGGCACAGAGAACTAATGTCAGGTAGCACAATGCCAGGGTAATCCTATGGGCTAGGCTTGTAAAGGCTCCAAGGCCATTAGCCGAGTACACACCTATGAAGCTATATGAAAAGACAGTCCTCTCTAATGCCAGCCTTAGCATGATACCTCGTAGAAACAGAGGTAACACAGCTACACTGTACTACAATGGTAGGGATATACATGTGTAAGTTTACTAATGTTGAACCCAATACAGTATGCACCCATATACTGTACACAGTGTATAATATAACCATGCGGAGCAACAATAATGTACAGGAACAGGTTGCCCTGATATCATGGACTACTTTATTGTCAGTCCAATCTATTTACACACAGTACATGCAAGCACACATGCATTCATATTGCTACACTTATGTAAACTGAATTATTATGCAAAATGCGCATCTTCAGGAAGTCAGATAAATACAGCCTAACACACAACTGCAGATTACTGCACACCTCCTCAGAGCTGTTTATATACTTAGGCAGGAACGTGAGATCCCACTGATGGGCTTATGCAGGAGACCTGCATAAATATGAGCAGTGACAAGATGACTATCCATGATTCAGAAATCACTTTGTGTGCATAAATAAGGGGCCAGAATTTCCTGAGGATATTCTCATGCCAGTGGCAGCTTCTACTATGGCCAAGTAGACACCACCTACCTGCTGCATGAAGGAGAGCAAGACAATATTTTATTACATTCATAGTCAGTTCAAGGTCTGTTTAGAAAAACTGATGCCTAGTATAACCTGACTGGAGTTTACTATGAATAATCACATCTTGTTTAACTGACACATGATAAAACAGCAACTCTCGCAAGGTTGCAAAACACAAAGCTATTTTCTGTCAGGGAGGTAGCAGCCCCCTCTACCCCAAAACTATATATATATATATATATATATATATATATATATATATATATATATATATATATATATATAGGGGTCTACTTCATTTGCCCTAATTTCCAATTGACTGACACCCATTTGACTGACCCCATTTGACTGAAATTTCATTTGACTGACACTTCATTTGACTGACACTTCATTTGACTGACAAGTATTACTGGCAGTCTCCAGAGCACTGTAAGGTAAGTAAATGGAATATGTCCCCATCCCAACTGTAGTGCGACCCTGGAGTTAGAATGTATAGTTAGGGGGGTGGGGGGCACAGCCCCCCACAATGGGGAGTGTGGGGGGGCGAAGCCCCACAATTTCATATTATATTGTGTGGTTTTGCTTTACTATTGCTTAGTAAAACAAAAGTAAGTGGGGGGCTTCACCCCCCCGCACCCCCCACAGCCCCCCACACACCCACTAACTATATATTCTAACTCCAGGGTCGCACTACAGTGGGGAAGGGGTCATATTCTATTTACTTGCCTTACAGTGCTGTGGCGACTGCCAATAATGCTTGTCAGTCAAATGAAGTGTCAGTCAAATGAAATTTCAGTCATTTGGTCTCAGTCAAATGGGTGTCAGTCATTTAGAAGTTAGGGCAAATGAAGTAGAGCCATATATATATATATATATATATATATATATATATATATATATATATATATATATATGTGTGTGTATATATATATAAATATATATATATATATATATATATATATATATGTATAAATAGAGAGAGAGAGAGAAAGAGTTGCATAATGTATATACAAAGAGAGAGAGAGAGAGACACACACACACACAAACACACATATATTTATGTATTTTCTTCAGATTCATAGTGTCTTGTGAAAAGTAGTTTTGGCAAACATAAAATAATAAAAAAACTTTGCTGAAAAAGCCTTCAGCAAACATCTAAGGGTCCATTTTTTTTTTTTTGTAGGATGAAATCCTGCCCTGTACCCCCATACCCCTGAACTCATATATATCAATGCCAAGGTCACACAGTAGTGGAGTAAGAGGCAAACTCCACTGGCAGTGAAAATACAGTAGTTTTATTGAACATTCATAGAGCACTTTAAATTCACTGAAACCACCTTTGGCAAATCAACAGCATCATGTCCAAGGTCATACAAACTCAGAAAAGAGGGAGAAAATTATGAAAATGCGGTCGTCACTTTTTTGCTATTTTCTAACTACCATTATAAGATGACAGCAACCCTCCAGTGGTGACGTTCTGAGCATCGATCATCTAGCCACTGGCAAGATAAGGTTCCCTCTGGCTAAGGTGCTTGTCAGGGCCATAGCCACAACTAAGTCAGGAAGGCAGTCAATGATTGATAAGATGACCTGCGACACTGCTATCCTGATGATCTCTGTGCAGGGGAAGCTGAGGTTAGGCAGCAATAGTATTGCAAGTGGCTATCATTGTCTTTTTTTTTGGCGGGGGACTGTTCTTTCTATTGGAGGTTTTTATCTCAAATAGCATAGACAATGTGGTTGGTCTACTGCATAGGGCTTATTTGTTAGGTGGAAGTGGTGGAGGCAGTTATTATAAAATGCCAGTTACATTTGTTCTGGAGTTCTGAAGGGGCATGATATGTGTGTGTGTGGGGGGGGGGGGGATTATGCTGAACCATCTAGGTGAACCAGCATAATACCTGTCATGTCCTCCTATGAACCAAGGTCATATATCTATGTAGGTCTGTTAATTTATGAACAGGGGAGACACAACTGCCTACTGGCTGGGACAGAGTAAATGAGTGACTGATATTGCACTGCAAGTTGTAACTATTGTTCTGGCATCTAACTTTATACCTATCACAGGTCTCAGATGTGATCCTTTTTTTTCAGTATGAGCAAACTGAGACATAAACTGTGTTGCCTACTGCAGAAAGACTAGTGGCCAGGCATGGCTAATTGTACTGATTAGTGTTGACCCATATTATATACATCTAGTCCAATGATAAGGAAGGTTCACTATCAGCCAGGCATGACTAATTGTACTGACTAGTGTTGACCTGTGTTTTATACATCTAGTCCATTGACAGAGCATGGTCACTTAATGGTAATATTTTCATTGAGTCGCCTATGTTGTATACATCTAGTCCATTGACAGGGCAGGGTCATTTAATGATAATGTTTTCATTGTGTCGCCTATGTTTTATACATCTAATCCATTGCCAGGGCACGGTCACTTATGGTAATATTTTCATTATGCAGCCTATGTTTTATACATCTAGTCCATTGACAGGGCAGTGTCACTTATGGTAATATTTTCATTATGTAGCCTATGTTTTACACATCTAGTCCATTTACAGGGCAAGGTCACTTAATGGTAATGTTTTCATTGTGTCGCCTATGTTTTATACATCTAGTCCATTGACAGGGCATGGTCACTTAATGGTAATATTTTCATTATGTAGTCTATGTTTGATACATCTAGTCCATTTATAGGACATGGTCACTTAATGGTAATGTTTTTATTGTCACCTATGTTTTATACATCTAGTCCATTTACAGGGCGGGGTCACCTAATGGTAATGTTTTCATCGTGTCACTTCTTTGCAGGTCTAGAAGATGGATGTGCTCAGCAGGTGCCCACTCCTGCTGAGACAATAGCTAGGGAGGGTGATAAGGCTGTGAGTGCCTTGCTGAAAGGAGGTCTCAACCTGGCAAGAGCATATAGTTAGGTTCATTTGCCTTTAGTGGCCCAACCACACTTTAACCAGTTAGTGGAGACTGTAGATGAGAGAACAGTGAACAAACACATGACCAGAATGGAGTGGTTCCTGAAGTAGATTGTTGAGTCTCTCACTCGGCCAGCACTGACTATTAAGTCACCAGAGGAGAGCATAACCATTTCTGCCACCCATCGTTATCCATCAGGTGGAGATGGCTCTATGGAGTGTCCATCTGGACAGGGTTGAGATTTTTCACAATACTGTTCATTCTTCACCCATTTCCAGTGAGGAGCACCCCCTTGTTATTGTTCTGTGCCCATATCTTGTGTAATTTCCAATCCTGACTATCCCCACTTTTCTGCTGTCTTTTGTGTCTCTACCCATCACATTTCTCCCCATCATAAAGTGTGAACATCCAACTATGTTTGCCTTGCTTTTCTGTGTGTGCAATTGTCTTTCCCTGTCTACTGACATATCCCTTTCCTTCTTTCAATCACGTCCCCCCAAGCTCCCTTCCCTTTATGTAAAGAGAAGGGCACCTTACTCCCCGAAAAACTGGATGCTCTGCCCCTAGTCGGTGCGTTCCTATATGTTGCCCCATGTGTGTTAAGTGTTGTGAAAGCATGCAAAAGACAATGGTTTTTAATAAAGAGTTGCCACTTGAGTAAGCATTAAATGCAGCAGTGTTGACTTAGATACAAGCAAAGTACACCTGAATATTCCAGTAAGATGTGACTGCAAGGGTTATTAGGATACTCTGCATTATGTCTCCTAAGAGACAAGCATGTTTTATGTGCAGCAGACTGACTGTTGATACAATCTATTTTAAATAAATTTAAAAAAAAGTGTGTAAGTCATAGGTCATATTAGCAGAATTTGTATTTAGAAATGCAACTGGAAAAAAGTGAATGGTAAATACAGAGATGCACTATGCTGAAAGGAGTCAGATAAAATTAGGTAATAACAGAAAATAAATAGTATGTCTTAATGTGTTTGGAGCTAATTGTGGGAACAATTGACATAAACATTACTTGGACTGGTCTCTCTACAAGTCATTGATATTCACCTAATTGAGTGTTTTCTTCCCAGTTCCAATTCCCTGATGTTAAAGCTTATTGGCCGCATTTTTGTGTTCGCATTAACGGAACTGTGAGACTGTCACTGGTACTGCTTGGGGGTCATTCTCCTTTCCGCATGGTGATACAGCCATAAAGTTGTCATACGTAAAGGGAGTGTGGGGATAACTCCTGACGTGGGGATGCATGGGGATCATACCGCTCAACTGTCCAGATTTTCACAGAATGTCCAGATTTTTGTCTCATATTTTTAGTCTTTTTCCTGGCAAAATTTTTGACTTTCTGGATTTTTGTGGCAAATCAGTGAGGATTGAATTCACTACATAATGACAGTCATTTGAGTTTCAGACTTCATATCTTTCAGAAAATGTAAATTATTACAAGACATTTTATTCTAGCAACTTTCTAAATTTATAACAGCAATATTTAAAATTTGTTCCTATTTTTGTGGCTTTAACCCCACCCCACCCCAATTATTTTTGGTTTTGTCCAGTGTTTTTGTGCTACGAGTTTGAGTGCTATGATAGGGATTCCCTACTGCAAAAATATTGTTATTCATTGTGGGAGTGCAGCAAACATCCACGGTGGTGCAGCGGTAGCGTTGCTGCCTCACAGCAAGAGGTTCTCCCATTCAATTCTCGGCTGGAGTGCGGGGAGTGCCTTCTGTGTGGAGTCTGCATGTCCACCCCACAGTCAAGTGGCGTTCCGAAAGACATACGTGAATGGGCGTGCTTTTGTTGAAGGTTGGGCATTGAGCTGGCAACTTGACACCATAAAAATCTACTGCCAATCATTAGCGGACCAGAGTTCCATTGTGGCGACCCCTAACCGGTTAAAGACAAAAGACAAACAACAACAACATTGTGGGAGTGCAGTAGAGGGGAGCTGTGTTGCCATTTCATTATGGTTGATGAGCTGGTGTTTATTGCACTGGGTATTGAAACTTCATGACAGAACCATCTGTATCACCTCAGAAGTAGCAATAATAAAACTAATCTCAGTACTGGATATTGTATTTGCTTTGCTAATGCCTGTTGCTAAGGGGCATGAAGAGTTATTCCCATATTTTTCTCTGTATAAATATGAATTGCTAGTACAGACATACAGGTAAAATGTTACTACAAAGGGGAAAATAATAGTACCAGTAAGATGAAAACAAACAGAAGATGAATTTGCATGTACTTGAGGCTGGGAAAATAGCTCTGTGTTTTAGGAAGTACAAAATATTCCAGCTGATATGCTTTGCTGTGTGGCATGTGCTTTTTACATGTTACAACAAAGAACATTCATAGACTCTCAAAAGATGTGAAATTATCAGTCTTATTAGCAGAGACTCACTTTTTATCAAAGGCAGAGGACATCCAAAGTGTTATAAACAAAACCTGAACTACAGGCAAATGCTAAATCAACATGTATTTGGCCTCAATATAGTCTTATGCTTTAATAACAAAAGTAGAAAATGAATTGAATAAGATGAAATGTTTTGGGCAGTTGTCTAAAGTAAGGACGGGTGACTGAATGACACGCACAGTACAGTACTGAGGAAAGGCAAATCTGGGATGTGGCTATTTCAGAATTACTATCAGCTGATTACTGAACAATCTGTGTTATCTCCTTCTAAAAATAAAACAGATTTGTTTATCCCTTACAGGATAAAGGAAGTCTTGAAAATTACCATGGGACACACATTCACTGATTAAGAGAGACGTCTAAGCAACTCATGAATTCCGTAGAGTGTCTGCTCCTCTTCTTGCTACCCGATAGCAGGTACAGATGGCTCTTCACAAAACAATCGTTTTATTAGAACCACCCTTTATGTATTTTGTTAGAAGGATGGTTCTATTAAAATGATTGTTTTGTGAAGAGCCATCTGTACCTGCTATTGGGTAGCAAAAAGTGGACAAGACACTCTAGGGAATTCGTGACATAAAGTGCTGCCAAGATCTTACCCTAATGATACAGGAGAATACTCCAACAATACCTAAATGACTTACAGAAGGTCATAGACTAGTCCGTCACTCATTAATTGAGCCATCAGCTAATCAATTAGTTATATTATATTGCTTAAATCTTTAGAGAAATTTAAAAGAATGCGCAGTAAGTTCAGATATAAGTTACCACTGGGCAAAACAATATGCTGTTAATTACAAAAAAGCAAGCAATTGTGTTTGAAAGCATTGCTGCAAAAACATTTAAATGTAACTTCAGAAGCATACAATTAAGTAACTCTAATACAAATAAATATCTTAAGATGAATATATTGTAGCTGTGAGACCACCACCATGACATGAGCAGTTAAATATTCAAAGGGAAATGTTACAAAAATGAAACTGATCTTATGAAATGAAAATGTGATAAAAAGTAAGATCCACAAGAGAATACACTTCTTTAAAAACAGATCAATAAATAATATTTTATCAGAAGCTATCAAATTGCTTTTGAAAATATAGAAACAAAAACTGCAGAGTGATAAAACTTTATAACCAAAGACATGAAGGCAATGTTTAAACTTCAAGTATACCTTGCAAAAGATAGTCTCCATAACAGATGGCCATCACAAAACTGCAGAAATCACAGCTGAAGACATAGAGAATTACATGTATCTTATCTGAAAATAAAAGTAATGTCACTCCTCTGTATGTCGAGGTCTTCAGACTGCGTTAATGAACCTTCCAGAGAATGCTCAGTTCTATAATGCCTCATTTATGACTAAAGATAGCTGTCGCAAACATTGTATCAGCATCAGTACATTGCATAGAAATGCACACACCAGAATCCACAACATGCAGCAAAATGAAATATTAATCCATGCTTTTTTTCACAATCTCCAAAACTATGAATAAATCATCAAGAGGGAAGGCGGTCTCGTTAGCTCAACTTACCAAAGACCACAAAGTGGTGTTAAATTAGGGGGAATCTGTGATGTTACCAAGACATGGTTCAAGGCCACTGAGAGCACCATGGCTATGCAAGGCCACAATGCCTTCCACATGTTCATACCGCAAAATGAGCAAAATGAGGTGGAGGTGTATCCATCTACATTAAAACCAAATACACTTTGAGAGTGGTCAAACAACATGACTTTCTCAAAGTACTCCATGTCCAATCAACTATTGGGAAAGCACCATACCACATCATTGATAGCTATTGATCCCGCACCATGAACTAGGATAAGCAAACTGCCTACCTTGACTTACTGAAATCCTTCGCCATACAGCCCAACACCCTAGTCATGGGCAATCACAACTATCCTTCCATAGACTAGGGGACATACACAAGCAAAAACATGCTTGTCCAGAGGTTCCTGGACTTTGTTATCACAAATGCTCTGGGACAGATAGACTGCACCCCCACTAGGGGCTCTAATGTTCTGTACATAGTGCTCACCAATGTGGGGGGGGGGGGTTACTCTACTGTCCTCCCTGGTTAAGTTAGACCACAAATCAGTCTCATTTAAAGTAACTACTGGAACTGACACACTCACAGGAACAAAAATTATAAAAAACTTTCCCAGAGCTAACTACAGCCTAGTAAGCAATGGTATAAAAAGCTTCATACCACCCGCAATCACAGACATCAATGATCTCTAAGCAGAATTGTACACAAATGCCCTGTACATATACTTAAATGACTGCATAAACCCTGCTGTACCTGACCGGATCAAAACCAGGTCTTCTCATAAAAGAAAAACATCATGGTGGACTTCAGGTAGAAACAGTTTATTTAACAAGAGGAAGAAACTGTTGCCCAAACACAAGAGGGATATCACTCTTCAGAGGAAGAGTTCCCTCCAAAGCCTAAACAAGAAAATCAGAAATATTGTAAAGTCTTCTAAAGCAAATTACAAAACTAAAATTGCATCCCTAGCCAAAGATAATCATAAGGCATTCTTTAACTACACCCAAAGTCTAAAAGGGAATGCCCAGCTATGATCTATGTGCCAAACTGTTTGGAGATGGGATCACTCATACTACACCAGAAGATATTTCCAACCTGCTAGCTGACAGATTCAGCACAAACTTCACCTCCCTATGCCACCTACCATATCCCAAAGCATACCTGACAGCAGCCCTCTGCCTAGTATCTCTAGAGAACAGGTCATCTCTGCACTCATCAAGGCCAAACCCCCAGCCTCAATGGGACCAGATAATATCCCATGTTGTTTACTAAACAATCAAAAACAAGATCTAGTGGACCCAATTAGCAGTCTCTTTAATCATAGCTTGAGAACTGGCTATGTTCCTGCAGAATGGAGAACAGCAACAGTAATCCCCCTGCACATGGGGGAGGCACCAAATGACCCTGGGAACTACAGACCCATAAGTGTAACCAGCTTCATCTGCAAGGCCATAGAAAGAATTATCACGGGCTTTATCAACAAGGACATAGGCGACCTCCAAACACTGGACCCAACCCAGTTTTGTTAAGAGTAGATCATGCTTATTAACCCTAGTAAACGTCTTTGAGAATGCCACCAAAGCCATGGATGAAGGTAAGACAGTGCACACAGCCTATCTCAGCCTTGACAAGGCTTTCAACACAGTTCTCCACTCTGGCATCATTGAGAAACCCTCCCAGGAAGGGATTAACCCTTATGTTACCAGATGAGAAGCTAAGCTCACCGACAGAACACACTGTCAAAATTGGTGACTCCACCTCCACCAGTAGACCTGTCACCACTGGAGTACCACAGGGGTCTGTGCTGGGCTCCTTACTGTTTGGCTTCTATTTCTCACAAGTCCAGGCCATAGTAGATGATCTTTGGCTCACCAAGTTCGCTGATGATTGTAAACTGTAAGCAATCACTGAGTCCCCTAATGATGTCAACAGATTACAAAAGGGCTAACACAAACAAATGATTTGTGACAAAGTCATGGTCTAAAACTAAAAGCAAAAAAAAATGCATTACTATTTCATTTGGCAAAGCAGAATTCCCTACAAATTACAATATTGATAGCACCCCTCTGAGTTCCAATCCAGTGGTGCGAGACTTGGGAACACAGATTGATAGCAATCTGAACTTTGACCACTAAGTTTCCACAGTGGTAAGGAAAGCCTTCTATGTAGCACACCCCATAAGCAAGGGCATAGCATTCAGGACAAGGCATGTTATAACCCCACTGTACTTGATCCCTCATCAGATCACTAATAGAGTATAATGCCCTCTGTTGCATGTACCTCACTAGACACTCACTACAGCTGGAGAGACCTCAGAGGTTTCTCACTATGAAAATACAGGAACACGAAACTATGACTTACGTGACAGGCTGAAAGCTCTGTCACTTAACTCTGTATCTTATAGGCTGTTGAGAAGTGACTTGTGCCTGGCCTATAGGGCAATCTCTGGTGCTACCCTAATGGAAATGCTGCACATCTGCAAGTGAAATAGTACAACAGTCACTCACTCTACTTCTCAACCTAGCTTGTGACACTACTTCTCAACCTAGCTTGTGACATTAACAGAAAATGCTGGAGAGACAGATATGTCTCCCAGAGACTGCTGCTTCTCTGGAATAGACTTCCTATTCACATAAAACAGAGCTCCTCACTGACTCTATTCAAGCACAACCTAGATAATTGGATGGTAGACTGCTAATTTGCCCCTGGGGTGGCACCCATGTCACTCATGCACAGGGGTAGCCAGTGTTGATCACAGACCACGCTGTTCATAAATTTGTTCTGCAAACTACCCAAAAAGAACAAATGGGGATACTTGGGATTAACATGGCTAGGCTTGTAAACGCTCTGGGGCCACTATTCTAGTAACCTCCTATGAACGTATGAACCTATGAGAATACAAAGTAATGTCAGGAGTACCTGGTTTGCAACTCTGGTGGTAGAGCATGTCACTGCAAACTAGTTTCCATCTGAGCAACTAGGTACTGGTAAAATTTCAAGGGTGCTTTTACAGGAAAAATGTGAAGGTGTCTGTGTCTATACAGGGCGCTGCAAAACACCTGAGGAGAAACTAATGAGTAAACCCTGATGATTTATGGTTGAAGTATTTAAAGAGATATTCTAAAGTTAGGTTAGACAGCTGCTAATCAAGCAGCACTTACTGAAAAGAAAGAATTAGCTTGTCAAGAATGATGAAAAGAGGGGATTCACCTAATTCGCTACTGCCTGGCTACTACTAGTGCTGGTCTTACCACAGCTTTATGCTGCTGATATGCAATGCTCATTTGTGTCTTCTCTCACCAGAAGTGAAACAGTAGAACCAGTCCCAAGATGAGAAATAGACTACAGGCTCTTTGATGATCAATAGGCTTGTCAGAGATGATGCAAGGGTCTGTAGGCTTGTTGTAGCCTTTTCCTGGTAAATGCCTTGAATAGTAATCAGACCAATCAGAAAGGTCCAATGCAGATACTCATTGCCCAATCATAAACATTCAGTAATCAACACACTCTGCTCCTTCTCTCACCAGGAGAAAAATATAAGCACAGATTTCAGGGTGGCTACTATGAAGCGTTTATCAGTTTTCTTTTCTGGTGATCAGCAGTCTCCAGGAAATAATGCCCTTATGCTCCTTCTCTCACCAGCAGCAAAACAGAAGCACGAATCCCGTGATTTCTGCTGAGAAGCTCAATATGGGTTGTCCAGTAGTTGGTGGTCTTAAAATAAATGTTGCAGATTTTAAAGGTGAGATGAAAAACGGGATAATATCCTAAGAGTTGCAGTGTGCATTAAGCAGTTTGATATGAAAGAGGGGGTAACATAAGCTTTAGCTGTATGAGTGTACAGCCACTAATTTGAAAAGAACAAGATAGATTGAGAGGGGGTGGGCACTTTGTATTCTGGCTCTATGGTATACAATGTAATGGCCATTATATTTAAATAGCTGAAGGGGGTGATTTCACAAAATGATAATATTGTGCTTACTCATGTTAGCCAATGATTGAGGAGAAGAAAGAAATATGTGGTCAAATTAACATCAACGAGAAAGACGGATGAGTTTAAAAACACAGCAGCACCAGGGTGGGGGAAATCTAATTTCCATGTGACTCATTAGAGGCGTAGCTGTGGTCTTTTTTCTATTATAAATATGCAATTAAAAGCAGAATACAAGTAAAATAGAGTGTAAAGAAGATAAAGCACAATTTACAAAATAGAAGAAGGCAATGAAGCAATACAAAACACAAGAAAGCAAAAACAAACTAACCTTCCCCTCACATCAATCTATGGCAGAGTCTGACTGAGTTTTTCCAGTAAAGCCCATTTAATAATGACAATCTAAGTAATTACACAGCTTTTCATAATAATTTATTAAATAACACACTGAAAGAGTATGGCTTACAGAAACAGAGATAAGAATGAATTTTTCAGTGATGAAACTCTAAAATGTGAGGATGTGACTGACAAGAGAGGACTTGGAACTCATGAGATAAGATATAGGTGTGCTGTAAGTATCCAGTCCTACAACACAAGTCACAACTGATGCAATACCTAGGACAGGTAAGCTATTACCATAAGTCTTTATAGAACCACTCAACACTACTCCAGCCAATACAAGCATTACATCAGGACAGGCCTAAATGGAAATAAACAGTGGACATGCAAATACCTTCTAAAAGTCAAAAGAACTGATTATGTCAGACAAGGTGCTCACTCACTTGGGTCCTTCTCTGACTATTAATTTGGCATATGATGTTTCAACATATAGAACTGATGTTATTCTATCACAGGAACTTCATCATGGTAATGAGAGGCCCATAACATTTGGTTAAATGTTTAGACACAAATTAAAACTATATGGGACTCCACCCAGATATGTCTTTAGCCTATCTTGAGGCTTAAAGGAGTTCAGACATTATTTATATAGAAGAAGGTCCATACTAATTATGGATCACCTGATATTGCTAGGTTTTTCTTAACACAAAAAATGATGTATCTCTCAGATGGCCACATGTACAGTAAACACACTTTGTTTTGCAGGGGCAAACTTGTGTAATACTGAATGTAAGGAGGAAAATGAACATTGTGATGCTGTCAAACAGATTTTATTTCTTTCGACTTTAACCGGTTAGGGGTCGCCACAGTAGAACTCCGGTCTGCTAATGATTGGCAGTCAATTTTTTATGGTGCCGAGGTGCCAGTCCAATGCCCAACCTTCAACAAAGGTACGCCCATTCACGCATGTCTTTTGAATGCCACTTGACCATGGGGAGGACATACAGACTCCACACAGAAGGCGCTCCAACCGAGAATCGAATGGGAGAACCTCTTGCTGTGAGGCAACAACGCTACCGCTGCACCACCATGGCTTATTAATGCTGTCAGACAGATGCATGTGTGAGATGAAGAGTCTGAGGGATCAACAGACACAGATCTAGTAGATAAAGGATGATATCTCCCCTGATGTATGACCTGACAAAGGTTATGCAAACAGAAACGAGGAAGGATCCAGCACTATCTCACTTATATCAATGTGTTGTAGAAGAATGGTCTAAGTGTGACAACTTGTACCCTGATTTTTTTCAAATAAAAAAGGGCAGCTGTCCCTCCTGCCAAGAATAGTACTGTGTGGCACCAGAATAGTAATTCCAGCTGATTTATTCAGGAGTGTTGGACATTATATACAAGGAACATCTGAAAACTGCAAAAATGAAGTTCAGTGCCCCAAGATTCATGTGGCCACCTGATACCTAAAGATTTAGTCAAAAGCCTTAATGAACATCACATGATCCAAAGTGTCCCACCCCGAGCTGCTTGAGTCCTTAGGAGTGGACATCTGAATCATGACACTGTGTTTGCATTAATCATAAAGGGACTGGGGGGATTAGTTTTAAATTGCCTTTGCAAAATATCTGCAGTTCAAGTCAGGGAAATGTAAGAAAAGCTAGTGTTATATTACTTTTGTATCTGTAACTAACCAGACAGCCAGAAATTACCTGTATGGAAAATCTATGGAAACTTTCAAGAAAGCTGTCAAAAACACAATGTCTTGTAGTAGGTCCCTGCATCATAAGACAAATAATTTTGATTTTACGTATCATAATAGCATATGCTACTATACCAGGAATGGTATTTCTAATCAAAAAACTGAATTCCAGATAAAACTTTCCGGAGATGCAGAATCAACTTGCACAAACACACAGAGTTACTTGAGAAATTTTGCTAACTAAAGACTGTACGACTGGCAAATGTCAAATGGACCATATGATTTCAAGAACTGAATCAATGCTACACATAAACCAGTAAAGAAATGCTTACACAGACAACTTATAACCACTGAGAAGATAGCCAAATATGGACAAAACACCTGATGTGAAGAATGATACCACCAAAGTAATTCCTGTGCCATGCACCCTGTTACAAACATCTTTTTCCCAACCTAAGACATATGTATGACCAGGGCAGTAGCAGAGGAAGGATGGAAGAAAAATAGTTTCAAAGCAAGGTGATTGACCCATTACGTACCCAAAGATTAATGAAAGACTCAAGCCAAAGAACACAGTGATAAATACACATACATGCTGATACTACATTGTTTCCTGCTGGTAATATCACTGAGAGGTCTAGGTCACTGCTGCAATCACAGCTGGATCACAGAGCTACTATCCTGAGTGCATGAGTGTTCTTTAGAGGCTAAATCCATGGGGGGTGGAGCATGTATTGTTGATTCAGAAACTGCACTGATGTTGCTAAGTTTTGGAATTTGCTACTGTCCGTAAATAAATCCCATTTGGAATTTTGGCAGACCTGAATAACAGTACTGAGAAAAAAGAGACCATGACCTTCCACTTCCCTAAAACATAAGGGTTAATTATAGATATTATCACAGTAAAATACTAAGCTAATGACACAAGGGGCCCTATAAGTCTAGCCAAGCTTCCCAATAAAGTTTGATAGGTAGTGGTTTCCAAATGTTTTGGGGGTGTATATACGTGAGCATGGGTAGCAGAACATTTACAAGATTCCTCTCTTTCTTTCTAATAAAGACATTGATGACAAACCAGAAGTATATTTGCACTGCCCATCCACTGATCCAGGTTCTCCTTGAATAAATGCAGGGAAGAGCTCTGCTTCATATGGATGGGAAGCCTGATCCAAGGAAGGAGGAGCCTCTGAAATACATACCTGTCCCTCCAGCATGTCCTATTTATCATGCTGATAAGGCATAAGTCCCTAGACTGGGTGTTTCTGATGATAGTTGTTTTATGTATGTGCAACAGATCCATTAGGACTGGATCTTCGGATGATTTGTAGGCCAGGCATAGGTCAGCTCTCAGCAGCCTATAGTGACAATGGCTTGAAGTGGGCTGCATAGGTATTGTTTTCTATCCCATGTATTGTTTTTTTGTGAGAAATCTTTGTGAATGCTCCAGTTGTTGCATACTTGGTGACGTATATACCATAGGGGGCATTGTACTCAAATATTAGTTTTATGAGGGTAAATTGCAATGGGACAATGACTTGTTTGAACCTAGATGCCATACCCTTACTTATAAGTTGTGCAATATGGAATTATCTCCTCACTACAGTATATATATATATATATATATATATATATATATATATATATATATATATATATATGGTGGTCAAATGCCAACTCTCTGTCTGCATATGTTCCCAAGTCCCTGACTACAGGATCTACTCTTTGGGTTATATTATCAATGTATTAGTTTGCAGGGGTGACCGTCTTACTTAAGGATACTATACTATGACACACATCTTGGCATTGAGTTTTAAGCCATGACTCAGGCACCAGCTATTAGTATGTGTCAGGTCTTCTTGGAGGATGAATGGTCCAAATTTGAAATTATCTGCAAACTTGGTCAGCCAGGGACCCTTAACATTAATCTTGATTTCAGAAAAGTAGATGGCAAACAGTAGCAGCCCCAGCACTGAGCATTAGGGCACCCCAATAGTAACCTGCCTTTTTGTAGAGGTGGAATCCCTAGTTATAAATTCTTGGGTCCTGTCTGAGCCAGTTGGCTATCCAGTGGGTGACGTATGGGTTTATACCTAATTTAGAGAGCTTGTCAACAATACCCAAATGGGTTATTTTGTCAAATGCTTTGGCCAGGTTAAGTTAAGTAGTATGCACTAATATGCCCTTGTCCATTGCTTTGGTGACCTTCTCAAAGAAGTCTAGTTAACAAGCCCTACCCTTGACTAAGTTAAGTTGGTTTGGGTCTAGTGTTTGTAGGTTACCTCTGTCATAATTTATAATATCCATGAATATGCTCTCCATTGAGATTGCATATCAGACTAGTAAGGTTAATGGGTCGATAATTCCCTGGGTCCGTGGATGGGCCACCCTTGTGCGGCAGTATAACCATTGCAGTCCTCCATCCATTTGGTACAAAGCCTGTTCGGAGGCTGTGGTCAAATAGAGATTCTAGTGAGCCTGATAGTTCATGCTTCATGCTATTAAGGAGGCATCCTGGGAGTCTGTCAGGACACACTGAGGTAATGTTCTTGGTTTTGGAGAGTGCATTAAAGACCTGCTCTCTAGTGATGGTTGGGGGAGTAATGGATGTGGGAATTTCTTGAGGAGTATCCAGGGGAAGAGGGAGGTAAAGTTGGAGCTACATGTGTCAGCCAGGAGATTAGCTATATTTTCTGGCTCCATACAGGCAACACCATTTAGTATTAATTAGGTATACTGTTATATATTGTTTTGAGGTTTCAGACATAGTTGACAAATGCTTTGTAACTATCCTTGGTCTGGGGGGATATTTTTACACCACATTTGTCTTTAGTGGATTTGATTAATCCCAAGTTGCTTGTTTAGACTGATGACGGATTTCTTTACCTTGCTGGGTATTGAATCACCTAATTTTTACCACAGATTTCTTCCTTTTGTTATACAGCCTATTTATGTTGAAATTCCACTAGTTTGTTTTCTGAGTTGGTCCTGTGCTTATTCTGGGCATGTAAAGTTACCTATATGCAGCCATTGATATGGTTATACAGGGTTTCTTGAATGTTTCTCTATAGGCAGCAATGTCCTCAGAGTTTGAGAGGCTTAGCATTTTGCTAGGGTGTCAGTAGTAGGAAACTTGCCCTAAAATAATTCTTAAAAGTTCCAGGGTTAGTAAGTATCCCTGGTTTTACATTTACATCAAAAGAAACGGCTGTGTGACCTGACCTGATCAGCAATGACATTACACTGGGAGAGGGTACAACATTCTGCCATGTTTGTGATGACCTGGTTAAGGATGTTTATGCCTCTAGAGACTTTACAGATTAGCTAGTCCAAGATGTTGGCATTTACAAAGTCCAGGAATCCCTGGCTCTACATGTTAGTGGCTGTGTATGATTCCCAGTGTATACTGGGGTAGTTAACGCTGACCATGAGTATAGTGCTGGGTTGGATGGAGAGTTTGTCTAGTGTATTTAAGTAAGTGTTTTGGTTATCTTGGGTCATTGAGGGGGACCTATAACTTACAAGAATATGGTATGGGACCTTATTTATGGTAATCTGGAAATGGAGAAGCTTAAGACCATCATACTGATGGACCAGTATTGAAGTATGTTTGTATTTAAAGTAGACAGACACCTCCATTTTTTTGTCACTCCCTGTGCAGTAGCTGGTCTAAATGTGTGGAAGCCAGTGGAGCCTTGCATTATGAGGTGCTCTCCATGGCTTTAAACTATGTCTCAAGACCGCACAGATGGGCTCCCTATTGAAATGTTGGCACATGAAAAAGACCACTAACACAGGAGTAATGTAAATATTGAAAATCACTTTTCTCCTTAAAACTTCTTTTCGCAGGTTGGGCTAAGTCCCTTCTATATTCCCACCTCCATGTAAGGGGCAAACCCCCCATGCCCCTGAACTTATATATACCAATTTGAGATTGCCATACCTTAGAGATAAGGGAATATTCTGAGAAATGGCATCTCAAACTTAGTATATTATAAGTCCGATCTTTTAGTCATTCAGTCTCTGCATTTTGAGACTCACTCTAGTGGGTCCCAGCATTTCAAATGGCTACCACACAGATGTCCACATTCTCTACAGGGTGAGAAAAGCCTGCAGGGAGAGGAGTTTATTGTTCACACTCTTGGCATTGAGCACTAATACCTTCATATTTTTCTGGCACAGCTATATAGAAGGTTTATCTGGCTGGCAATACCTAAAAATGGCATTATGGGGGTGGAAAAGGTTTTAGCCAGTATTCAAAGTCCCAGACTGGATGGGTACATACCATTCCTGGCAAAACAGCATGGTCTATTGACTACATCCTCCCAGGCTGACAAATAGTTACCCTTTTCGAATGATACCATTGGACTCAAATCCATCTGTTATAATCAATTATTTTCTGTTCATAATGCGGTATCTCCCTTGGAGAAGGTAGAATGCTGCTCAAGTTTAGGTACACACTGGCCTGGGAGTTTAGTCATGTTTCTCTTTCTATAGTCCAATGCAGTATGTCATAGGTCGCTTATACCCACATGGACTATGACTGAGTCATTCTTGTTCTTGTGGTTCAGTGACCTAAGTGCATGCCCTTTATGGTGGATTATGGACCCTGATAGGTAGGTGACCATGACACTCTCCTTGTTTATCCTGGTAAGTGGGATGTCTGTCTTTCAATGGAGCCTTCTATGACCAGACTATTGGGTTATGTGGTGGTTTACCTTATGGGCTTAGAGGTTGAGACACCATAGGTTGTGGCAGTATGTGTCTTATTGGGTGTTGTTTTTGTGGAATGCTCTTAAGATTGTTGAGGACGTTTTCTGTGTGTGCAGTGTCTGGGAGGACTTTGTGGTTTAGGAAGATTGCATTTAAGAGCCTTAGCATATGTGGACTTATTTGTCTGGTCCATACCATGTGAGGTAGGAGTAGCCTGTATGTTACTGACAACCTTTTTGGTAATTTAAGTGCTTGTATGTGAGAGCCTTGCTTCCAATGAAATTATATGACTGCATCTCTCATATACCATATCCAATTGTTTGAGAATTAGACTGTTGCCAGTGTACATAAGACAACTGCTGCATTGCCTCAGGACACCCATATCTACCAGGCCAGCTGCAGAGACAGCAGAGAAGTGTATGTCCATAACTTAGGATCCTTATTTCATATTCTACAGGAGGATGGTATAGGGTTGGATCACAGCTTGCTGGCTCAGTTGCTGTAATAGTGATTAACAACAAGACTGCCTTAAGACCAAGCTAGAGCAGTGGGTGTTCCTTACTGCACAATCTAGCCGTTCATTGCACAACTGGGTACTTAGTAAATTATAGAGGTAGTTTTATAGGAAAAAGTTAAATTCTAGGTGTCTGCATCTATACAAGGCACTACATATTAATGAAGTGTGATGAGCAGCAATTATGTAAATGCAAGAATTTTATACGGGCAGAAAAAAAAACAACAAAAAATCCAGCTCTCTGGCCAGTAGTAAACAGGCACAGTGAATCCCAGCTCAGAGGTGACTTCACCACTCTCTACTGCCAGTACAGAGCAAAAGAAAGATTTTCTAATGTAAAAACACTGACAAACACATGATAAACAATCCCAACTAAAAGAGAAGCCTGAGAGCTAAACAAAAGGAATTTATGTGAGTCTATATGAAGTAAAACCGCTTTGAGTGAACCTACCTTTGTTGTGTCACCAGTGTTACATGAATATGGAGGTAGCATATTTAAGTTAGGGGAGTGTGCAACCTTCTCCTACATAACCGAATCAGGACTCAATAAAATTGTCAGCAAGCCAACATGATAACATTATTCCAATAAATGTCATGTGTTTTTGATAAACTGATTTCAAACATAACCGATAAGTACTGGCCTCTACTCACATTTTATGTTATTTCCCGAAGTCAAAACATAAAACAGGAGGAAGGCTGCATATATGTGCTTATCAATGCATATGCAGTATGCATGTCCATACCAGCTGGGCACACCAGTTAAACAGCACTGAATCATGCCTTTGGTCTACAGGTGTTTATTAATGATCAACTGTGGAGAGGAAAAATGCAGTTGGTATATGATTATATAGGACATATGAATATGGCCATCTGCTCACCTGTGCAACATGGCACTTAACCGTAGCAAACAAAACCACACCTCTTCAATCATCACAACACCATCCAGCAAAGCAGCACACAACCATTCTTCCAGTACACAACACAAAACACACGAACACTACAAACTATTTCTTATGTGGTAGTATGTTAGTATGTTATCTGCAGTGCTGGTGGCTAGGTGGTGCACTTCAAATGCAGTTTGTATATGGTTATATATGGCACAGGAATGTCTGTAGTATGTTAGTATGCTATTTGCAGTGCTAGTGGCTTTGTGGTGCACTTCAAATGCTTTGTTTGTTTTATGTTATACACATGCAAGCTGTCCTGCACTTCTACTCTCCCACATATGTCTGTTCTCTTCCATTCTTAATGAACTCTAATACCTCACAATTTACAAATTAAGCACTGGCCAGGGATTGAGATTCAGCCAGGTTGGGTTTCAAGTGGCTGTGGCCACCTCTCCTTTCCTGAAGGAGGAACGACATTTTACATAGTCCTATATTGCACAATGTTATTCAAAGCACTTCCAATTCATGCATTCTGAACGGTTTAGCCTCACTGCTACATTTCCCACAAATGGGTTCTTGCTTTATCCGGGTTTATATCATAACATCGAATGACAACAATTTCGAAGCACGTAACATTGAACACAACATCAAACGCTAATACGCTCGAAAGCATACAACTGCAGAAACTGAAACCCCAGACTGTCATAGTCAGCCTTCATAAACACACACACCCTGACCTCCACTGTGGTGTAATCTCGGAGTTGGTATATATAAGTAGGGGGGCACAGCCCCCATGTTGGGGGGTATGGGGGGGTGAATCCCCCCACATAAGAAATAGTTTGTAGTGTTTGTGTGTTTTGTGTTGTGTACTGGAAGAATGGTTGTGTGCTGCTTTGCTGGATGGTGTTGTGATAATTGAAGAGATGTGGTTTTGTTTGCTATGGTTAAGTGCCAGGTTGCATGGGTGAGCAGATGGCCAAGTGTTGGTATTAGTAGGTTTAGTTTTCATAATTTTGTGCTTTTGAGGTTCTTAGCGTTTGATGTTTAGTGTTCGATGTTATGTGCTTCGATATTGTTGTCGTTCGATGTTGTGATATAAACCCCTTTATCCACCATCTCTCTCTATTTTTTCATCCGGTCCTATTCCCCCTACACACAAATCATATATATAGTCTTGACTGGGTGACTAATAATTATTCCTTTTTTTCTTATCACTTCCTTAGGTACCTAAAACTGTCTTAAGTGGTCCTGTCCCAAAGTTTTATTCTTCTCTTTCCTTATTACCGATACCACCGTCACATCACTATCACTCTTTCAGAGGCTTCTGGTCTCATTTTAATCAAACTCCCATGCTCATACCTTTTCATTCCCACCCCAGATCACATGTCTCACTTCTTAATTCCCTTTCTTATAGATAAAACTGATAATCGCTCTAACATTTCCATTTAGCCAACTTCTCTTGGTCTTTTTATTAAGTCGTTTAGTTTGCATATCTTCATGAGTTTTACTTACATGCTGACTGTCTGTATTACCCACTCCTTTCATTGCAGTCTCTTCTTTCATTCTTCTCCCTATAATCTAACTTTCACCATTGCTGTTGTAGTATAAAACTTAGCTTGAAAATGTGACATGGAGTGTGGCTTAACCAATTGTAATAGTATGGAAATTCCTTATCAACCTATATCTGTGACCATTGTACAGTTGTCTCAGTATTTCCCAAAAGCATATAATGTTGATCCTGAAAAGACTCTACTGATGGATGTGGTTAGAAAACATGGACCTCTGTTGCCACTTCCCTACCACCACCATGTCTTTCAAAAGGTAAGTATCTCATTTCATTACTCAGAGGTGCATCTGTCTGGTGTATAAAATGTCCTATATGCATCTTCTATACACACATTTTCCAGAAACAGGATATAAATGCTTCCATTGCTGTTATGACACCTCCCAGCTCTTTTCAGTGTATTTCTTACAGCTGTTTTGCTATTCTGTAGCATCTGAGCACTGTAACTGTTCAGCTGATCTAATAGTGCTTTATATATCTCACCTCACTTAATGCTCTTTTTTCTAACAGGCAGGTTTTGATCAGTTCCAGTCATTATCTCCCTTTCTTCTCTGCTTGTAAAAAACTATTTCTTCAGTTATTTGATAATTATTTCCTCAACTGTGTTACTACTCTATTTCGACATCCCCTTATGCGTTCACTGTTAAAATGTCTAAACCTGCAGATGCCAGTTTCTTCAACGATTTCAAATGTGCAAATCTCATCAGATTCTATGATGAGGTTTCAAAAGTTACTTATAGTAGCATAACCCCAGATGATGACACAGCAGGCAGCTTCAAAAAGGAGTTTTCTGCCACTTAGATAAATGTGTAAAACTGACAGTCCCAACCAGATCTAAATATAGTGGGAAATTTAAAAGCAAACCACCCTGGTGGTCCACACAATTAAAAAAAATTCTTAAAAGTATACAGCACTTAAAAAAAATTAAATAGCAGAAAAATATTAGGGCTACTAAGGCAACACAAAGTTGCCTTAGTACTTACGAAGTCTAGCAGCTGGCTTAGAGTGCTAAGGAGCTGTTAACAAGTTGCTTCCTGCTGTTCAGTGGTGCAGGGTTTGATTCCCTCAGCCTCCATTGCCTACTGTGTGCCTCTAAGCAAGTCACTTAACCAGACACCATTCCTGTGCTGAGTCTGAAATAGGCCCATGGGGATCAGTGCTCTACCATGGAAAACAAAATATAAATAAAATAAAACCCATGAACTCAAGTTAGAATGTGATGCTAAGGATAATTACAAATCCTTTAGCACCCAACGTTGCTCTGAAATTATTTGTAATGGTATCATCTACTCTGACACAGTAGACCTTGCCAAACTATAGTAAACACATTCAGTGCAAACTTCACCACAAAGCCTACTTATTCCTGAAGCTCTCCAACCACCCCATAATCACTAAAGAACATGTGCTAAAGGTGCTCTCCAAGACTAAAACACTTCCTCCATAGGACATGACAATATACCAGGCTGAGGTTTGGCACACATCAGTATTGATCAATGCCATTCCAAAAGGGTGGCCCAACCACTGACCATTAGAATTATAGGACCTTCAGCCTGATGAGTCTTATTTTCAAAGACATGGAGCATATTACAACTGACCTGATAAAATATGACATTAAAAATCTCATAAGACTAGACCCACAGCAGTTTGTTTTTGACAAAGGTAGATCCTGTCTAATGAACCTGGTCAGTTTCTTTGAAAGAATAGTGCAAGTTATTGACAGCTGCCATGATCTCCACATAGTTTACCTTGACCTGGCCAAGGCCTTTAAAACCATACTAATGTTAGCATATCTAGTAAGTTTAATGCATTACACATTGATCTCACTGTGGTAAGATTGATAGAAAATTAGCTGAAGGACAGAACCCACAGGCTGGAAAGTATGAAAGTGACCAGTCATATCCTGCAGGGCTTATTCTTGGGTACCTTTTGTTTGGAATTTACTTTTCTGATCTCCAGAATATGAGCCTAGACATCTGGTTAAACAAGTTTTCCGATGGCTATAAGCTGGAGTCATTGTCAAGTCACCCCAAGCCTTGAAGTAAGAACTTAGACTTGTAAACACCTGATGTACTAAAACTAGACTTAAATTAAAGGCTAAAAAGTGCAATAGGGTCAAATTTGGTAGAATACCCCACCCCACAGCATGCAAATTAAACAAAACCCCTCTCTGAAATGAAAATGTTCCAAGAGACCTTGCAACTCAGGCTGATAATTCTCTCTCTTTGATCATCATGTAATGACAGTAATCAGAAAATCTTTCTACTTAGAAAAGCTGATTGCCAAGGGAATAATATCCAAATCTAAAGAGGTCGTTGGTTTCTTGCATTCAGCATTGATTAGGCCAGTTATTGAACAATGCTCCCTTTTGGATCTACCTGACTAGACAGATGAAATAACCAGAAAGACCCTAGAGGTTCCTAACTAAGAAGATCACTGGCTTAAAAATAAAACCCTACATTATCAGAAAAGACTGGAAACACTGATCCTAAATTCAGCATCTTACAAACTCCTGAGGAGAGACCTGTGCCTTGTTTTCTGAGCCATTAGTGACCCAGTGGTCCTGGATCTTTTGTATCTCCACAAATCAAATAACCCCACAAATACCAGAACCGGGAATCTAGATCTTCTGCAGCATACAAATAAAACACTGGTAGACAGATAGGTTCATTACACTGTGCCTTCCCCACTCCTGGAATAAATTCAAACTGCAAATTAAGCATTACATTACCTTTTTTCAAACAGTAACTGGATGACCAAATGGATATTCTTAAATTCTCCACTGGCTTTACTGGCCTGACCCTTATCAAGAGAAGAAGTTTAGTCTGAGCGTGGGTATTGGTGAGGTGCAAATGGTCATAAGACTCAAATGCCTTGTATTTCCTGTGATACTATTATTCTATGATCCTATTTCCTATAAGTCAGCCACCAAATGGAAATAAGTATTAGGTGATCATCTACTACTACATACTGTAACCATCTCCTACCATTTATGAAGCATCCTTAGTTCTTACAGACTTGCTGCTGTGAGCCAGTACTGAAGAGAGCTGAGTAACTTCTGGTGTAAGAGTCTCTAACCATTACATTTTCCCATGTGTATTGCCTTAATTACGTTACCAGCTTTGCTCCTGAAACTGGACTTCAGGTCTGACCTTAAGTTACTATCTATGTGGAGTTTGCATGTTTTCTCTGTGTTGGTGGGATTCTTCTCTGGATCACCCAGTTTTCCTCCTCTTTACCAAAACATGCAGGTTAATTATCTATATCAAACAGTCTATATATTTATTTATATATATATAGATAGATAGATAGATATCACAGATGTAGATATGGAGCAAATCAGAGAGGTCAGCTCAGCATGAAGCTATTAAGTGCTATTAGCTGCTACATGCTGAGCTGAACAGTCCTGACTGCAACCTGATTTACGAGATTTGACTGTAGCAGCAAGTCCCCAAGATCTGTGATACATCTAGTTTCGTAACATTGTTTGTGCATACTCTTACAGATGTACACCATAATTGTGCTTTACATAATCTTGCTTTGAAATTGTTTGCTGTTTTTTTTTCTAATAAGAGAGGCTCAAACTAGGTTTTTGCCAGGTTTTTATTTGCTTTAGACCCTTGAATAAGTATTGTTGCTATTGGACAGTGTACTCATTTAAACTTTTCAAGGTTTTACCAAGTCACTATATGTTTAGTGCATTTGTGCAGTGCTGTAGTACTGGCAGTGTACATGTAGTCTGCAGTCCATAGGCACAATTTATTTTATTAATGTATCCTTTGTTGACCAGGTTAGTCCCACTAGGCCAGTAGCCTATTTTCGGGGAGATCTGAGGTGGTATTTATACTACTAGGGTAAATTTGGCCAGGGCACTGGGGAACGGTCTGAGCGCATAGGTGACTGGAAGAAGCAGGAAGCCAATAGAGCAAATATAGAGGATGAAGAAGGCAATGTGAATGTTCTGGGAGCTTCTATGGTCCTGTTGGTCAAACAACAGAGAGGTTGAGGTTATGAGAAAAGGAACCATACATTAAGCGAACATGTAGGAATGAAGAAGAAGTGAATGAGATGAGCAGTAAGGCAGGTAGGTGGGTGTTCTCAAAGGCAGGAAGAAGGTTCTAGAAGTATTTAATCCAGATCCAGAAGAATTATTTCAGCAAACCATTTTACAATGGAAATTACAATACCAGATTGTGTTTGTTACAACCCTCCAGTCAGGGGGTTGAGGGATGTGTATCTAAAGGAATTCATTAAACAGAATGAACCAGAAAGTGAAAAGGCAGTATCATGGGGTGAAGTAATGGACAGAAAATAGTAAGAGGAAGTAGAAGAAATAAGGAGAGAAAAGAAGAACTAATATGCACAAACTGTAAGAGAAGGAGAATGAAAAGATGAAAAGAAAATGGGAAGTGGAAAGAAAACATTATGTAAGAATAAGTAGCAAGACAGGAAAAAAACTTGATAGGTATGAAATATGGGATAATGTCATATCACCACTGGTATCGATCCCAGAGAGCTAAGAACATTTATTTGCATTAACAAAGAATCTTTTTGTGACATTTTTTTTGAAGAAGCATAGTATATGGAGAAATTTTTATTGCATTATGAAAAAAAAAAAAAGAAATGACAGTCTTTGGAACTTATATGTTGTACAGGCATTTAATAGAGAAACAAAAAAAGAATGTACATACAAGTATGTACAAAGGTAGAAAAAGACATTTTAAAAGACTATTTAAAAACAGTGTGCAGAGACGTAATGGTTGTTACAAA
Organism: Protopterus annectens; assembly: GCF_019279795.1. Taxonomy (NCBI): domain Eukaryota; kingdom Metazoa; phylum Chordata; order Ceratodontiformes; family Protopteridae; genus Protopterus; species Protopterus annectens. The sequence continues at coordinate 413,750,366 of NC_056725.1, forward strand.
GATTTATGACAACAGAGGTTTACGGACTCGGGGATGGGATTGGTGAGTGATTTTAAAAATGGAAAATGAAAAGATACGACATGTGCCTAGTATAATCAATGTAGAGGGAAATAGGAGGGTTGGAAACTATTGGGGACAACCAAAGATGTGTTTCTTTTGTGGTAAAAATGACCATTTAATTAGTAATTGTATTAAAAGAAAATGTTTTATTTGTGATGACTGGTCATGAAGCTAAAAATTGTGAACAAAAATGTATAATATATGAAAAAACAGGACAGTCATGGATGGATTTTGAAACAAAAGGAAAATATATACAGGAAGGGAAGGAAAATCAAGCTGAGGAGAATGTTTTAATAGATAACATAGAAGGGACACAAAAAGAAAAAAGAAAAAGACACAATAGTAATAAGTAATTCAAGTGAAGAAGGAGAAAATAAGTGGATAAGAATAAAAAGCAAAAGGAATTCTATTGGGAAAAGAGTGAAAGATAGAAAACATAAATTCAAAAATACAGGTATAAGAGAAAATAAGAAAGGAAAAGGATAAAAAGGATAAAATATTCCCCATGAAGTGAGAATTCTAACTATAACTGTAAATAGTATAAAGAATGTAAAAAGAAGATTAGGGGAGTTAGAACAGTGCAGTTTGCTGGATATGGATATTATAATATTAGATATAAGAATCTTTTTTTTTTTTTTTTTAATATTTTTATTCATTTCCAAAAACAAGAAAACATGAATGCAGGTTATTTATGACAATGAAGTATTTACAAATTATTTAAAAAGGTAGGCTAAAACCTCTAAACAGATATCAAACATTAAAACCAAAATAAAGTATTTACAAGGGTGTCTATTGTTGACATATAATTGACTTTCTATACAATTGTTTCCTGATTATAATCTGCTGCAGTCATTATTCTCCAGTATTTCAGTTACTTTTTGCCATGCTACGTATAATGATGTAGTTCTTTCAGTTCTTCCTTTAATAGTGTTCATTTCCAATTGCGATACTGCTAACACCATATTCATGAATTGCTTAAAAGTTGGAGAAGCTTTGGATTTCCAGTTTGATGTAATGTTCTTCCTTGCAATAGCTAGGAGAGTCCATAAGATTACATATTTTGTTCTTGGCACACAGTCGGGTACAGGTGCATTAAACAAAATAATAGATTTGGAAATCTGGAATTTATCATTGAATACCATTTGCAGAAAATAATTTATTTTATCCCAATATGGTTTAATCAAATGGCATTCGTAGAACATATGTTGCCAGTCTGCTTTTATTGATAAATCACATCTCCAGCAGCCAATATTTTTCTTAAACATAAGTTCCATTTTATGAGGGGTTACATAAGATCTGTGTATGAATTGCCATGTAAAAGTCTCCAATGTAATGAAAGTGATGTCTGCTTTGGAGAGAGAAGAATTAGTTTTTATCTCTGTCATTTGGCACATGTCCATTAACTGATCTATAATAATTCCATATTTTGTCATTATTATGCATTTTTATTTTTTTGTTTGTTTTATAAATAGATGATAAGTATCCCTTTCCAGTAATGGGTTGATTCGTTAGTAATATTATATGTTCTATAAGTTTAGGAACATTTTGTCTTATTGATGGTTGCATTGTTTCTTGTTTGCTTAATATATACTGTCTTAATTCTTGTACATGTAACCACGAACTATCTTCCATATTTAATTTCTGTTTAATCTAGTCTATTGTCAGAGGTTTTCCAGAGTTTAGCTATTGATGCCAATATATTAATCCCTTTTCTTTAAGCATGTTGACTACTTCCATATTAAATGTTATTATATTACCTTGTGTGTACGCTACTGGATATAAAAGAAATGACCATGCTTTAATATAAAGGATTGCTATTAATAAGATTTTGGAAAATTTTTAATGTATAAGTAATGTATTTTGAACTTATATTTTTATTCTTATGTATCATCATATATTCCTTCATCAGCCATAGAAAATTGTTTGGTATGAAATCTGTAAACTTATTTGCTACTACAAATCCTGATTTTAACCAGATTCTCTCATGAACTAGCTTCCATTTTGATGTATATTTTGTATTTAGCCATAATGATATTGTTTTAATAATTGATGAATGCAAATATATTTCTATGTCTGGTAAACCTATGCCACCAATATCCCAATCATCTAGATGATACTTCATAGCTATCCTTGTTTTTTTTGGATACCATAGGAATCTTACCATTAAATCATTTAATTGTTTTAGGTGCGATTTAGCTGGTGGCAAAGAACAAGCTTGTATGACATAAAGAATTTTTGGAAATATGATCATTTTAATTATATAAAGCCTTTCTTCCATTGAAAAGAAGAATTTATTCCATCTTTGTATTAGATTTTTAATATTTTTTAAGGTCTCTTTATAATTTGTTTCAATTGTAGTATCTAGGTTGATACTTATTATAATTCCCAAGTATTTAATTATATTATCGGTAGAGATATATTTATGGTATTTTTTATTTAGATCTTTTTTATTAGTATTTATAAGCAATACATTTGTTTTGTTCTCATTAAATTTAAGACTTGAAAAGTTTTGAAAGTTTTGAATTGAGTCCCATAATGCTTTTAAACTGCTATTATTATTTTTTAAGGTAATTAAAATATCATCAGAAAAAAGTTGAATTTTAAGCTCTAGGCTGTTGCCTAGTTGTATTCCTTCAATATTTTTATCCATACGTATATTATTTGCTAAGGGTTCAATGACTAGCGCAAACAATAACGGAGAAAGAGGGCAGCCTTGTTTTGTGCCCTTAGTTATTTTAATAGATTTAGACAGACAAGATCCCAGTTTTATATAAGCCAATGATTTTTCATATAATGATTTTATTAACAAAGTGAAGTTGTTTGAGAAGCCATATTCTTCTAAAACTAACCACAGATAATCCCAGTTCACTGAATCAAATCGCTATTTATGTCTAAGCTAATAACATTCATTTTGTTTTTGTGACATTTATATAATCAATTAAGGAAAGAATTCTTTTAATGTTGTCATAAGTGTTCCTATCTTTTATAAAACCTGTTTGATCCTCCTCTATCAAAAGTGGTAGTAATTGTTTTATTCGAGCAGCATGTATTGCCATAAAAATTTTATAATCTATATTAAGAAGTGAAATGGGTCTGTATGATGAACATTCACTGGGATCTTTATTTTGTTTCAGAATTGGTGATATTAATGTGTACTTCCAAGAAGGAGGAATGCCTTTACCATTTTTAACTGATGTAAAGACATTCAATAACAACAGCAAAGCCTCATTTGATAGTAATTTAAACATTTCTGGGGTGATATTATCTATACCTGGAGCTTTGTTTAATTTTAGCTTATTTACTTCAGCTTTAAGTTCTGTCATTGTTATTTGTTTATCTATTAGTTGTACCTGCTCCTCTAATAACCTAACTTTAACATTGTTTTTGAGAAAAGCTTTCAATACTGAATGTGTTTCTGTTTTCTCATTTTGATTATTAAGTTTATGAAAAATAGCCTAAAAGCTTCTAGTATTCCTTCTAAATCAGATACTTTCTTTTTGGTTTCTATATTATGTATTTCCTTGATTTGATTTGTTTTAATAATCTTTTAGTCCTATTTGCTATTCTTTGTTGGCTTTTAGGGTTCATTGAATAGTAACATAGTTTAATTTTTTCTAAGTTGATCATTGTTTTGTGGTGTAGCATCTCTGAGTATTTTTATTAGTATCTTCTAGTTCTTTTATTAAGTTGGTGTTTCCATTTTGAATATCAAGCTTTAAATTATCTACTTTTGACTGTAATTCCATTAATTCCTTATTCCACTGTTTTTGTTTATTTTATACCATCCCACCACTCTTCCATATAGGTATGCTTTCAATGCATCCCATATATATATTTCAGATACATCTTTTGTAAGATTGATATCTAGGAATGTTTGTGTCTCTTTAATATAAAATTCCTTAAAATCTTTGAGATTTGTTATGTAAGATGGTATTCTTGTTACTGATATCCTTCTCTTGAAACATAAGTCTATCTCAAACGTTATGGTGTTATGGTCCAAAAATGGACATGAAATTGTCTTGACTTTATTTAATTTAGAGGTTAAACCCTTTGTTATGTACACTCTATCTATTCTAGAGTATGTACTACGTCTATGGGAAAAATGTGTAAAGAATAGTGAATCTGGGATAGCATACTCATTTAGGCCATGTCAAACCCAGATTTGATGAATATGCTTCACCTCAAAAAATCTAGATCCATCAGAGCCACAAGGTGGAGGAGACAAACCTCCACACACCTATTAATATGGGGCGTGATGGAGGGATAGATTCATCACCCAAAAACTCCTGCCCCAAAAAACAAAATCAAAATATGTATAGCAGACCCGCTGGCCTGGTTCAAGAAGAGAGAAAATGGATGGAGATGCTGGATAGACCCCAGGGATATTACATTACACTCAGTGCTCGACAGGAGGGCACAGCAAAAGCATATAAAGGGGTGGCGTAAGCCAAACAAAACTATATGCTTGTATTGTTGTAAATGCCCTTGGGCGAATGATGAACCACCTATATTAAAAGTTTCAACAAACTCAGATAACAACTTTGTTAAAGGTGATCTCTTACGTGTAGCTTTAGTATTTGTGTCAGTTTCTTTTATAATGCAATTGAAATCTCCAGCTATGATTAAATTGCCTTTGATATTTTGTACAATATCTTCTAAGTGTTGTTTGGCCACTCTAACACCTAGTCCTGGTATCCAATAAATATTCACTAATGTATATATAATTTCATTGATAGATATTGTCACTAGACAAAACATTCCTGAGTTGTCATGGAACGTGTTTATGATTTTAGGCATTAAAGTAGTGTTTTTCCACAAAATTGCTACTCCCCTTCGTTTCTGATTAAAGGTGGAACTTACTAGTATTGTATAATTTTTATTGTTTATTTTATTTATGTCTTCCTGTGTAAGGTGTGTTTCCTGTAAAAATACTAGTTGCTTCACATAGCTTTAAATATCTATAAAGACTTCCCTTTTGCAGCTATTATTTAAACCATTTACATTAAGAGATATACATTTTGCAATTGGATTTATATTAGCTTTGCTTTTATCCATATTCATATACTCTTAACAATGTGTAGATGTGTGTACATGAAGAGAATGACTTGTTCTTTCTTCTTCCAACAGTATTACAATAGATTATAGACACCCAATAAAAGTAAATTACAAGATCATAACTGAGAACAATATAAGATAAACAACCACCAAACCCCTCCATGAGAAAAACATCTCATCCTTGAATGATCTAATCATTCAAGCGACTCTAAGTCTGCATTTCAGCATCCTCCCCCGGCCCCGCCATATGGTAGTTTTATAATGAAAAGTATCTTATATATCTTTTAAGTATACATGTATCTGTCTTTACAGATTACTTAAATACAGTCTTTATCTATTTTTAATATTTTATAAAACACTAAGGCAACACAACTATACATAGATTTAATACTTAACTATTTGGTTTTGTTTAAATTGTAAAGGAAAATCTTTTATTTTAATATATCTTTTGTGTAGCAATAACGGTTATGCATCTTAAAAATAATATGCTTGCTGTATATCTCCCTTATAGTGTGAGTGGCCTAAGAATCTTAATGGGAGAAGAGAGAACACAAGTAAGTGAATTATGGGAAGGTAAAGTTATATGGAATGTAGGAGAAGAAAAATGTTCAGGCATTAGATATCAGAAGGGTTTAAAACTGGCCAAGTCGGTGGATAAGTTTAAAAGAAAAATATAAAAAAGAATTTTTGCAATGGCAAAAGTTAAAAAGAATATAAGATGGCTACAAATATAAATATATCAGTGATCAAGCCTTTAAAAATATAATAAATAAAGTTTTTTTGAAAAATAAAAAAAGTTATATGAAATGAATCAAGAAAAATGTAAAAGAATGTTATTCAACCAAAGATATTTTTACAAGGAAAAAGAGGCAGTGGTACCTTACCTAAATAAGATGATAAAGAAAATAAGAGAATAATAAGAGAACTAAGAGATGAGAAAGGAAGTATAGTCAATACACAGATAGAAATAACACGTGATAAAACAACACATTAAGAAAACATGTCACAGATATGAAACTACAAGAAGACATACATATAATGTAAGAGTAACTAATGAAGATAACAAGGTGTTGGAAAAAAAAGATTACAAGGATAGAAATAGAAGAAAAATCTTGAAAACAGTGAATTTGGAAGCAGTTACAGGTTTAGATGGAATTGACTATTTGATGTACTATAGAGATATGCAAGAATGGCAAAAGAATATACTAAATGAATGGCTAGATTTAGGGATAGAAGATGAAAAAATATGTTTGGGTGCAATGAAGTTCATATGGAAACAAGAGAAGGAACAGATATAAAAAATGGAGATCAATAGTGTTAAACAATGTTGACTATAAAATATTTATGAAAATAATAGAAAATAGAATAGAATAGAAAGTAAACTGAATAAGTTAATGAATTAAACAATTTTTGGAATAAAAGGGAGAGGAAGTTAAGAATGTTTAATAATTATGAAAGAAATAGTACAATTTGTGTTAAATAGAAAAGTAGAAGCCAAAATTTTAATAGAGGAGCTGAGTAAAACATCTGATAAGGTACAATATGAAGTATTATGGAAGCTTTTAAAAGAACTAATATTAGTAAAAAAATGATATTTTTTCAGTGTATAATAAAAACAAAGATTAATGGGTAATGGCTGGTAGAGTGAGAAAATTGAAATAAAAAGTGTCAGAAAGCAAGGATGTCCAGTAAGTAGTATCTTATTTGCATTCATTATGAATGTGGTTGTTAATAACATTAATTCAACATTGAAAGAAGCTAAATACTGCACAGCAGAGGGAATTCAGATTCCAATAATGTTTTCTGTTGCAGATGCTTTAGTATTAGTTGTAAAAAATGAACAGTGGATGAAAATAGCTATTAAGATACATAGTAAAGAATTAAGTGTGTTAGGTTTGAGTATTAATGAGGAAAAAGTAAAGGACTTAGATTTTCAGGTAAATTAGAGGGCATTCAGTTTAATAGAGAAGAAATAGAAATTTTGGGAATAAAATCTTATAATGAACAACGGAGACTGACACAATTTAAAAGTATGATCAAATTTACATATAAAAACATATTTACTAAACTCAGTAATATTAGGTAAGATAGCATATCTTACAAGTGTGTTTATACCAGTTGAGTTTGAGAAAGAATTACTATCTGTGTGGTTTGCATTTATATGGGGATCGATATTAAATCCAATTAAGAAAGAAATGCTTTATGTTATGAAGAAAAAAGGAGGACTGGGTTTGATAAATCCGGTTGTGCACATAACATCATTGAATTTGTATATGGTACTGATATGGATGAAAGAAAGAGAGAAGAAATTGATAGTAAACATAATAGAAGAAAAATGCAAAGAAATTTGGGAGAAACAAACATATAAAAAGAAATAAAGGAATGATAAGCATGGAAATGAGGATATATCAAGAGGAAATGTTATGGAAAATTGATATAAGTAATATAGAAAAAATAGGAAGGAATGCTATGAAAATATAATGAGTAAATTTTATTATATTTATCCATGGAAACATCTGGAAGAAAGAAAAATAAAAGCTATAAAAGCAAGAATGAATAACTGTGAAAGATATTTTTAATGTACAGATATTTATGGAGAATATCCATAAATAAGCTGCCAGTGAAAGCAAATATGCCATATAAGAAGATAGGAGAAAGAGTCTGTACCTGTTGTGTTGAAATGGAAACTATGGGGCATGTTTTTTAATGTGAAGGAGTGAAACAGCTATGTAATAAAATATGTAAAATGAATATATAAAAGGACTGAAAAGTCCAAAAAATACAAACATGGATATGATAGAATATGTGTTCTATGAAAAGGGGAAACACTATGATGTGGATAAATTAGACAAAAAGCTGTTTTGTGTAATATGGATTATTTGGAATGAAAGAATGACTGAAATAAGATTCAGTGGAAAGATGATATTATCAGAAATTTTGAAAACAAATAAGATTTTTGTTGTGGAAAAATAGTGAGGGGTTCAGAAGAGTAAAAAAGATAAAGAGACTATGTAAAACAGTTGTAAATAATTGTAAATAATTTGTAGAAGTTTGTATATAAAATGCATATGATGTATATTATGAATTTTAAATAAAGGACCTATACTCTTATTGGAACATGCATGTCCCATTCCTAGCACAGTGGCAGCTGGGATGACAGTGTGTGAAGAGGGGAAAGACAGGGAAAGGCACAGAGAAAAATGCCAATGCTTTGGAGAGTGGCAATGAGATCATGTTCAATTCAGAAGTCATTTTTCGGTAAAATTTATTTGCTGAAGTTGAACAAGAAAAAGAATCAACAAATGAAGCTTGTGTTATTACAACTATCCAGTTGGGAGGGTTGTGGTATGATCTATTGAAGGAGATGGTGATGCAGATCTAGCCAGAGAATGAAGGAGATCTTTCCTGGGAAGACATTATGGATAAAATACCAAATGAAGAAGCAGAGTCCATGCTGAAGGACAATAGTGAGATGGAAAATAAATCTTATGCAGAAAAAGTGAAAGAATGCACAAGGGCAGTAACAGAAAAGAAAAAGGCAAAAGAGGATGCAAAGTAGAAGTATATAGTGAGGATTCAAAATAAAGAAGAAAAAGAACTGAATAGGTATGAAGTTTGAGAGAACTTAATATTTCCTTTGCGTATAAAAGCTCAAGAGGTAAGGGCACTTATTGTTATAAACAAAGAGACATTTTCTGTTAATACTGTTTATGCAATGGAAAATTTTCTTGGCGAATATGAAAAAAAGAAGAACTGTAGTCCTTAGAAGTTGCATTTAATAAAAGCATTTAACAAGGAAACAAAAAAGATTATGTGCAATTTCAAGCAGAAATAGAAAGAGATACTTTGAAAGGGCATTTAAAATGGTTTACTATTAAAATTTCGAAACAAACTCCGTCGAGTGTACTATTGTTGAACATGGAAGTTCGAAAACGGTAATATCGATGACAAAAAAACAACCTAGGAACGGGTTTTAACATGGGTCGAGATAGGTGTTCAGTATTATTCCGGACTACAAACATCTCCCCTATCTCAACCCATGTTAAAACCCGTTCCTAGGTTTTTTTTTTTGTCATCGATATTACCGTTTTCGAACTTCCGTGTTTGACAATAGTACAGTCGACGGAGTTCGTTTCGAAATTTTAATAGTAAACCTTTAAAACACATATGTAAAGAAGTACTGGGCATTGCAAAGGTTTATGATAAAATGGGTTTATGGACTAGTGTATGGGACTGTAATATTGTGTTAAAGATAGAAAAAGCCTCTACACTATATAGTGATACATATGAGTATCATAGTGGCAGGAGATTTTAATTTTGATTTAAGAGACAAGCATAAAAAGAAAGGAAACCATGTAACAAAAATGTTAGTTATAGTAAATTAATTATTTGATATAAGAACTCATGGACTTACTGAAGGGGTATTTACAGAACTAAAAATAGATTACTTCACAGTGTCAGAAGGATTAAATATAGGAGAAGAAGATATAAATTAAACATGTTTTTCTGATCATCTAGCAATATGGCTAGAGATAAAGCAAAACAGGTAATGTATAAACAAAGAATTCCAGTTTTGTTAACTTATGCTGATGGTATAATAATTGCAAAAAACAAATAAGACTTGAATAGAGGAACTAGTATTTTATCTAAATGAATGTTTAGAAGCAATAGGTATGATCTTAAAGAGAGAAAGGTAAAGGATTAGGCAATGTGGTTAAAAAATGGGGAATATATTTTACAGTGAAGGAAATCTCTGTGTTAGGTAGACAATTTGAAAATAAGGATGTAAGCAGAATTCACTGGGAAAAATAATAGAAGAGTTAAATGAAAATTATTTTTTTTCTGGAAAACATATAGGTTATCATTTATGGAAATGGTTTATTAGATAAATTCAGTAATAATGGGAAAATAGTATATTTAATGAGTGTATTTCTGTTGACAACAATATTTGAAAAATAATTCTTGCAGATATTTTTCATTCATATGAGGTTCTGGATTGAATCTAGTAAAAAGAATAATTTTGTATTTAAATAAAGAGGAAGGAGGTTTAGGGTTAATTAAATTTATATAAAGTGTTAAAGTAGATAAATGAAAAATATGAGAAATTAGTTGTAAAAGTGTTTAATTGTAAAGTTGATCAATTTTGAGGTAGGGTAAATAGGAACAAAAGAGAAAAGTGTATAAATGAAGAGTTGAAATGTTATCAAGAAAAATATTAATGTGGAAAATAAAAACTGGTGAAACATAAAAGGAGAGAAAAGAATGATATAAGAATATAATGATAAATTATTCATATGTTAACCCATGGGAAAATCTAGCAGAAGGAAAAGGTAAAGCTATAAAAATAAGAAATAAAATGTGAAATAAGAAAGCAGAATGTCAAGATTTTTGTGGGGACTGGTCATTGATAAATTAGCAGTGAAAGAAAACATGTCATATAAAAAGAAAAGTGAAAGAATATGGATGGCGCAGTGGTGCAGCTATAGCGCTGTTGCCTCACAGCAAGAGGTTCTCTGTTTCGATTCTTGGCTGGAGTACCTTCTGTATGGAGTCTGCATGGCCTCCCTGCATTTGGGTGGGTTTTCTCCAGGTGCTCCGATTTCCTCCCATGTTACAAAGACATGCATCTGCAGTGTTTCTCCCAGGGCCTCCACTGAAAATTGGCTTTGTTCCAAGCCAGACTTTACCGGTAAACAAATGTTAAATAAATAAAATAAATGTTTACATTGTGAGGAGGTAGTAACTTGCTGAACATTTGTTTTTGAAATGTAATGAGTAGTGAAATTATGGGAAATGTTATATAAAGAAAATTTCTTTGAAGATATAAAAGAAGTCCCCAGACATAGCTGTCATCACTGAAACCTGATTAAAGCCCCACATAAAAGACATAGAAGTCACCACAACAGGCTATAACATAATTAGACTCAACAGATTAAATAAAAGAGGTGGTGGGGTAGCCATAATATTCAAGGACACCCTTAAGATTGTTCAGCTAAGCTGCACTCCCCCAGTCCAGCCCAATTCGGAAATCTTAACTGCCCAGGTAGACATCAACCCAAACAAATCTATAATTATCATAGCCGCATATCTTCCCCCTGGTAACAATGGGCATCGACTAACTTCAACCAGGAAACTATCATTCTAGGTGACTTCAACCTTGACTGGCACTCCTGCACATCCAACCCCACAAATTTTCTAAATCTATTCAACTTCATCCAAACAATAATCTGTCCTACCCGCATTGACAAACATTCCAAAAAACAGTCTACATTAGACTGGATTTTTAACTAATAAGCCCAACCATGGTTACTTATCAGGGTGTCTCCCTGATTCCCTCAGTGACCACACTCCTACCTTCCTATTCAGAAAACATGTCCACACTCTTCACAACATAACTTACAAATACATACTTAGTAAGAAAAACTTCTCCCCCTCATTATTCATTCACCTGCTTCAACAACACAACTGGGCACCTCTCAAGGACCTCCAACTAGATCTAGCAGTTCAATACTTTAACAATACCTTCCTTATGATACTAAACAATCTTGCCCCCATCTGGAAAATTTACTCAAAAGCCAAACCCTTACCCTGGTTAACAACAGAGACAAAACTGTTGCTAAAACACAGAGACAGGGCATGGGCCACCTACCACACCACAACAGACAACTCAAGCCTCTCTAACTAACAACAGCTTAGAAATCTAGCTAAAAACAAATCAAGAAAGACAAACAAAACTACTTCCTGACATCAACAGACAAACCAAAACAACCCCCAGAAATTCTGGCAAAGCATCAACCATCTCCTCAAACCCTACCATTCCCCAACCCCAGCCCCTACCTCTTCAAACAACACTGACTCAATAGATAATCAATTAAACTCCCACTTTATTAATACTGTCACCTCCCTGTTAGGTGACCAACCTAACAAAGAACTCACTCTCCCCCAATCATCTCTAGATAATCCCACCTGCTTCACCTTTACACCTATCCAAACTAGCTACATAAAAAACACTCCTGGACAAACTTAAACCCTGCTGTGTTGCAGCTGACAAACTTCCAAACAAATTCCTAAAAGCAGCTGCCCCTGCTATTGCCTACCCCATAACTACCTGATTAACCGATCCCTTTCAGAACAATACATCCCAATGATATGGAAGATATCCCATATCATTCCCCTTCACAAAGGTGGGCCATCCAAAGAACTTACAAACTACCGTCCCATAGCCATCCTGTCTCCCCTTGGAAAAATTCTTGAAATGTGCATCCACAATCAACTCCACAATCACCTCCTCACTAACAACCTATTATCTAGTTCCCAGCACGGATTTAGAGCCAAATATAGTACCACCACTGCCCAGGTATCATTCACCAATACCATTCATCAACTGTTAAATGATGGACAACTTGTCTCCTCCATCTTTCTTGATATGTCCAAAGCTTTTGACACAGTTTCCAGTCAGCTACTACTAAACAAACTCTCATCCTATGGTCTAGAGTCTACATCCCTATCTTGGTTTAAGATATATCTTTCCAATAGTCAGCAAGCTACTAAATGGAAAATGACCTCTCCCCTCTTCTCCCCATCTCTGTAGGAGTACCCCAAGGCTCCATACTTGGCTCACTCCTTTTTAGCATATTTACAAATGATCTCTGCTCTGCAACTAATCACGCCTCCACTGTCCAATATGCTGATGATTCTACACTTACTTGCTCAGCCCCATCTCCCCAGGACCTTCAAACAAAAATGCAAACTTCCTTCCAAAACATAGAAAAACACCTTCCAGAACATCAACTTATTCTAAACCTAAACAAAACCAATATAATAGTCTTCAATAATAAGAAATCCAACCCCAGCCAGTCTCTACTCTCAATCCTCTCATCCAATGGCACCAAGCTGGTTCCCACTAGCCATACTAAACTCCTAGGTGTAACAATTGATGAACATCTAAAATTTGACAAACATATTTCTTTGACAATAAAAAAGTGCATACCAAAGTAGGTGCCCTCTACAGAGCAAAGCCATTCCTAACCCACAACTCTAGACTGGCCGCTGCCCAGTCTCACCTGTTCTCAACTCTACTGTATGGCTCTTACATGTTCACCAATTTGCGTAAGACTGACCTCAATAATCTAGAAGCTTTCTACAGCAAAATAGCCAAATTCGCAACCAGCCACCCAAACAGAACTCACCACTTCTCATCTCTCTCTCAGGTAAACTAGCTAGGACTACCTAAACTCCTATCCTTCAATCAACTCACTATAGTCCATAAAGTTGTCCACCAACCTGACAAACTCCCTGCTCTTGCTAACCTAGTACAACCCAGCCACAATGTCAGGCCCCTCAGATCCTCAGAAAAACAATTAGCCACTCCCACAACCTTCATGGGGACTCCCTATACTCACAAAAGATGGCCAAGTTGTGGAACACACTTCCTCAGCCCATCTCAAAAAACCCAAACTGCTAGGAATTCAAAAAACCACTAAAAGAATACTTAGAAAATCAGTGGCTCTGCTCCTGCCACAATCCAGGTTAATTATCACCCCTTCCTCCCTCCCACAATATTACTCACTCTTAAATCCTCCTAAACCTACTATTTCTCACCAACTCAACTTACTGCAAGCTTCTTTCGTACCTTTCCTCTCAACTGAACAACTAATAATAATAATAATAATAATAATAATATAGGAGAACTATCTGTTTAATAACGTCTTCTCTCTTGCAAACACTGTAGTCTCAACTAGCATAACTGTCTGTTATAATTTCTATTATTTCTCCCAAGCCAGATGCTGTCATTCTGTCAACTAAATTCATGTACTTTAAATGTATAAATCTGAACTCTAACCATATTGTAATGTAGTTGTATACTAGCTTCTTAGCTATGCCTGTATCACCTGTAATAATATGCATTGTACTTAACTTCGTAATTGTTTTATTGTTTTATCTATTGGAGCTTTTCTCCCCATGTCTCCGCTGAAAACAGGTGCCTGGCCCAGTCAGACACTACCCGGCTAACAAATGAAATAAATAAATAAATAAAGTGGAAAAGATAAATATGGATATGATTAAATACTGGTGTTATAATAATAGAAGTAAAGAAATGTTAAAAGAATAGGTAAAAAGATGTTTGATATTCTATGGGTTATATGGAATGAAAGGATAAATGAAATTATGTTTAATGGAAAATGATCTTAGTAATAATATTGAGAAAAATCAGATGGTCGTTATGGAAAAAGGTGTGGGATCTAATAAGGATGAAAACTTGTTATAATAAAGACAGTTATAAATGTATAATAGTAAAGGACGGAAATGGAAATTTGCATATTTGTAAATTTGTAAATATGTAAATATTTTGTAAATAATATTTTTGTATAAATAAAGGACCCCTACTCTTTTCTTTGGGGTCTTTTACATTCACCTATGCTAACACCAACTCAAGCAGATGGGACCTCAGTTTAATGTCTCACAAGTAAATTGTTTACAGCTGTGTGCTACTTTCTGGCACTAATTTTCCTTGGTAGTCTGTTCCCTCATTAAGTAATATCAGCTCTTAGCTACTCTATGAGCCTCTGGACACAGTTAGCTGCTGTTACTACAATTAGCTACCCTTAGCTAATGTGGCAGAGAAGTATTTAAGATGGTACAGGATATGTACGAGGGTAGTGTGACAGTGGTGAGGTATGCGGTGGGAGTAACAGATGCATTTAAGGTGGAGGTGGGATTACATCAAAGATTAGCTCTGAGCCCTTTCTTATTTGCAGTGGTGATGGACAGGTTGACAGACAAGATCTTCAGGAGGCCCCGTGGACTATGATGTTTGCAGATGACATTGTGATCTGTAGTGAGAGCAGGGACCAGGTTGAGGAGACCCTAGAGAGGTGGAGATATGCTCTAGAGAAGAGAGGAATGAAGGTCAGAGGACTAAGACAGAATATGTGTGTGTGAATGAGAGGGAGGACAGAAAAATGGTGAGGATGCAGGGAGTAGAGTTGGCAAAGGTAGATGAGTTTAAGTAATTGGGATCAACAGTTCAGAGTAATGGTGCGTGTGGAAGAGAGGTGAAGAAGAGAGTACAGGCAGGGTGGAATGGGTGGAGAAGAGTATCAGGAGTGATTTGTGACAGACGGGTACCAGTAAGAGTGAAAGGGAAGGTCTATAAGAAGGTAGTGAGACCAGCTATGTTATATGGGTTGGAGACAGTGGCATTGATAAAAAGGCAAGAGTCAGAGCTGGAAGTGGCAGAGTTAAAGATGTTAAGATTTGCACTGGGCGTGACGAGGATGGACAGGATTAGGAATCAGTATATTAGAGGGTCAGCTCAGGTTGGACGGTTTGGAGACAAAGCCAGAGAGGCGAGATTGCGTTGGTTTGGACATGTGCTGAGGAGGGATGCCGGGCATATTGGGAAAAGGATGCTAAGGATGGAGCTGCTAGGTAAGAGGAAAAGAGGAAGGCCTAAGATAAGGTTTATGGATCTGGTGAGAGAGGACATGCAGGTGGTTGGTGTGACAGAGCAAGATACAGAGGACAGGAAGAAATGGAAACAGATGATCTGCTGTTGTGACCCCTAACTGGAACAGCCAAAAGAGAAGAGAGAGCTGCATTGACAGCAGTAGCAAGTTATTGTGTATCAGCACACCGTTTGCTGCTCTAGTGTTATAATTGTTGTAGCTCCACAGAAATATTCTTTGATTGTTTTGCTACTGTGCAAATACAAATAGCTCGACCTCTCTTTGCTTCTCGTTGCTGTTCTTACTGTCTTGCACATATTGTTGATGTTTTTGCTGTACTTGTTGCTTTAAACTTTTTAAAGGGTTTGGCATTACTACTGCTATTCCTGATACTTTGGTGATTGTAACTTCTTGCACTTATTATGTTGTAACCTCTTGCATTTAAGATACCTCATACCTATTGACTAAACTAGTAACTATAAGAGTATAGGTGACACTTAACCCTTATAAGACATAGACCCACCTGGCTGATACAGAAGACCAATCAACTTGTATCCTTTCTGTTACCAGACTCATAGTCCTTGTTCTTAAGCAGTATAGGAAATGCTTACTGCTCATAGAAGGTGAACTATTACTTGATACACATGATACAATCTGTGAGAGGTGTAAGTATCTACACATCTTAGACGTCATCATCTCACTGAAAGAGATGGTTTGTGAGCATCATGTACAACCACCACAACTCTACACAAATAGACCAAACCAACATATGATGCTGAGACTGTCAAAAAAGTCACATCCCAACCCTCCAAGAACTAGGAAGGTAAAGTCTCAGGAAATCTATATAAATACACCATTATACCTTCTCACATAATAAAGAGTTATCAGGCTGCAGACTGTAAACTGTCCTGTGCCACTAAAACCATAAGTACAAGTAGACATATCCTAGTAACTGGTGACATCATAGTCAGGCACACTGACTCTGTGCCTTTAGGGATGAAGGATAGCACTGCAGTTACCTCTCTGGCACCAGGAGCCATGATGTTGTGACAGCACTTCAATCCCTCAAGGTCAGACCAGGCAAATATTAATATGATCAAGTGGTAGTCCATTTGGGAATGAATGACTTCTGGCAGTCAACCCTGAGGGACTTGCAAAGAAGCATGTTGGATCTCACTGTGTATGTGCTAAATACAGGATTAGACTGTGGTCCTGAGTGGAATCCTACTTTCACCTGGAAAGATGCCTAACTATAAAGAAAAAATAATTGGTTTCATCAATTGTCTAAGTAGCTGGTGCCTTTCTGGAGAGGTCCAGGATGTGCCAGCCTGGGATGAGATGGTAGAAAGGCCAGCTTGTGTCATAAGGGATATTGTATCTGTATTTCTCATTTCATGGCTTCCACTTGCAGGACAAAACCCTTGTTGCCCCCCTTATTGCCTTTTTTAGACAGAGTCCAGTTACTGGACATCCAAACATTGCAGGTAAAAAATACAGAAAACTACAATTCTGACTATATCAAGGTTGCTCCTGCAGTTTGAACACATCATTGTCTGTGCTGTAAATGAAACATTCACTTCATTGTAAACATAACACTCCCTTCTTATCTGGGTTTAGTGCTTATCATGCACCCAGACCTAAATGAAACTATGGGAAAGTATCTATATTTGTCAGAACTGATATTACTTGTACACATATTCCCTGTTACCCACAAACTGAACACATTGAACTCCACATTATCCTAAGCAAACAAGCTACCAACTTATATCCTGATTTAATCCCTTAGTTTAATTTCTGCAAGTCTTTTGGATTTCTAGTACCATGATGGGATTACATTTTGTCAAATTATTATTGTTTCAGTCTTTGATGTTAGAAAAAAAAAAGTGCTTTTCACAGCACCTGCAATGCACGCAGAACTGTCTCGTTCTGTAATTCACATGGAGCTACATGTATTGGTAGCATATGTAAATATGACTGTAAGACGACTATTGAAACTGTCTGGGTATCCTTCTTCCACATTGATCTTTTCTACTTGTAAATCCTGATATTTTATGACTTTGTGTCTCTCTATATGTAAGACAGTGTAATCACTGAGTGTATCAATTTCAGTGATCATGTCTACCTTTGTCTTCTTTTCAAAGACTACCATATCTGTTTTTCTCACATTTATTTTTGAACTATTAGGAATGGGTGATCCAATGTGATCATAGCTCTCAACCGCTTGGCACAGAAGATCTGGACAAAGCCAAAAATAATTGGGGGACAAAGCTCCAAAAATAAGGACACGTTTTAAATACTGCTTTTATAAACTTAGAAAGTTGCTAGAATAAAAGGTCTTATGTTGCCATTCATTTTCTGAAGGATATGAAGTCTGAAACTTAAAACACCTGTCATTATATAATGAATTCACTCCTCACTGATTTGCCACAACAATTCAGAAAAGTCACACATTGTATGAGGACCAGACCAAACATATGAGACAAGAAATTCTGGACATTCTGCAAAAATCTGGACAGTTGAGAGGTATGCTGATGTGATATAAAATTCATCATTCTCTATAACGCTTTGCAGCTCATGTTTTCAATGCTTCTTATTTACTTCAATATTGCAATGTATGCACAATCCCCAATGCAGCAGCCTTCAGTATACAGGCCGTCTGCCATTAGCATATCACATCCAGCAACGTGATGTGAGACTGTTCTGGTTCTGTTTTACAGAACATGCTTTTTTTCTGTTTCTTCCACATGTTCAATATACTTTGTAAACCAATATGGACCTAAACCACTATTCCGGGCTACCAATATTAACCTTTCATCTTTTTGTTTAAATTCACTTCAGCTTAGCCATTCCTATGACATCTTCTATGTTCACAAATCATCAAGAGGGATTTAAGTACCCATAATGGAAAATACTTTTATGATGGTTGATTTCAATCGTCCTTCATTAGACTGGTGCAGCTATAATTCAAAAGTTGGTTATGTCCAAAGATTCTTGGACAGAATAAATATTAATTCCTGAGAGCAAACAGTAAATCAGCCCAGTAGGGAGGTAAAACATTCTATACTTCTTTCTTACCAATAGAGATCCTGCATGTACCTTTCCTAAAGTATCTCTGTCCCTGGCTAGATTTGACCACAACTTAGTGACCCTCTCTTTTAAAGTCTCAAACCCCTACAGCAAAAATTAAGAAATCTCACCCAGCAGTGTTCTGAACTAATCCACAATGGTATCACCCATTCTGACCAGACATGGTTATTATACTTGCAGATATAGTTAGTGCCAACTTTACCTCAGAAACTTTCATTGAAATTCTAGAAATTCTTGATCCACTTATACCCACTAAAATTATCAACGGCAATATCCTAACTGTGCTCTCAAAAACTAAAAATATCACTTCCATGATATGCATTGCTTGACACTTTCATCTCAATGTCTAACAAATAGCACCAAACATGGCCTTGTGGGAGCCCTCGTGAATCTGTTAAGTTTCATCACAGATACAGTTATGAATTATGGAGAATGTCTGTTGTAATGCCCTTTCATTAGAGGGACCCTCCCACAAAGCCCAGGAACTACAGACCCATCAGCCTAACTAGTCTAATTTGCAAGCTCATGAAAGATACATATCTGACTTTATTAACTATGTTATGAAAAATTTAACTTTGTCAAGGGGAGGTCATGTCTATTTAATTTAGTTAACTTCTTTGAGATGGTGATGGAGGCAGTAGATAGTGGTTCCTTGGTCCACACAGCCTGTCAGGATCTGTCCAAGGTATTTAAAGCCATCTGACATACTGGAATAGTAAATAAGCAAAAATACCTACATTTAGGTGTTGTAAATAAGCAACAAGACCAAAGTGTGAGCCCTTATATGGTAAGAAGGATAACAAGCTGGCTGAAACATAGAACCAACACAGTCAAGTTGACAGCTGCCCCCTCAGAAAGTAATGGGACCTCTTGTTTTCCACATGCACTTCTCAGGCTGCCAAGCTGTAAATTCAGATGAATGGCTAACTCATTTTGCTTATCACTATAAGTTGAGTGCTGTTGTTGTCTGACCCCTTTGGATATGGAATTCCCTAGAGCAAGAACTAATCCTTACAAACCAGTGCTGTACTGAAAAACACTAGAATTAACTGCAAAAAATAGAATATTGTTTCATCGGGTAAACAAATCTTATCTGCACCTTACAGCATCGCCTGCACAGATATAGTTATTAGAGATCCTGGCATCTTGCTTAACAAATTCCTCTCTTCCTGTCTTTAAGTCTTTCAACCACCTGTAGCATCTCATCTATGTCAAAAGAAGCTATTGTCCAGCTGTGCTCAGCTCTGATCAGGCAGGGTATGTAGCAGTGTATCTTCAGTCTGTACTTATCCAAACACATTACACAGCTTGTAAGAGCTCAGATTTTACTAATTAAAATGATTAGTGATCTAAAGACCTTTGGCAACCAAGAAAGGCTGGAAGCCCTGTCCCTATACACAGTCTCCTTGCTGCTACATGGAGATCTATGTCTTGCATTCCTTGCAATGAAAGACCCAGTCTTCATTGAATTCTTGCATTTCTGCAAGACAAACCGCTCTACGTACACTAGATGTAAAGATTTAACTCTCCACCAGCATATAAACAAAACACACTGGAAATACATATATATTACCCAGTGCTTACTCTAACTCTGGAACCAACTGTCCTTACAAGTGAAACAGAGTGACAGCCTTGCACCCTTCAAGATGAACCTTTATCACAGGATGGGCATCTTCAAATACATTCTTGGTCTGACCTGCTTTCCTCTTCTAGAAGTAGAAGGCACATCATGACTTACTTGTCTTGCAATTCCTATGAGTCTATGATTGTGTGTGTGTGTGTGTGTGTGTGTGTGTGTGTGTGTGTGTGTGTGTGTGTGTGTGTGTGTGTGTGTGTGTGTGTGTGTGTGTGTATTTAGATAGATAGATAGATAGATAGATAGATAGATAGATAGATAGATAGATAGATAGATGGATGGATGGATAGATAGATAGATAGACATAGATATAGATATAAAGATATATATAGATGATATAGATATAGATATTATATCTGTATATCTATCTACGTTTCTATCAATACCTTGCTATTACAGCCCAGGATCCAGAGTAGATGAATTAGAATCCCTCCCTGGTGCCACCATATTTTTTTATTCATAATTAACAGATAAATCATGCTATACAAAAGTGTGAGGAATGACCCAGGCAGGCCAAGTAGGCAGCTGCCTAGGATGCCATGCCTGCAAGGGTGCTCTTTTCATATTTATTTATTTATTTATTTATATGTCAGACCCATGAAATAAGATATTTTGTTGCTCTAAAAATAAAGAAATAAATGCTAAAGCTGCCTTAGTGAAAGAAAATGCACTCATGCCGCAGTGAGCTCTCCAGTGGGATGGTGTTCCAGCGCTAGTTCACTTGACATTAAAGCCACATCACATTAGAAAGGAATGCTGTTAGGTCATGGAGTAGAGACCTTCCAGCATTCAAATATAGGTATGAAACCACGCAAAGAAGATCTTTTCTAACATGAAGGAAGAATGAATGATGCCACTGCAGAATTCTGATTAGCTGCAATAAGAGGAGCAGTGCAATGAGACTGAAAACAGTGGTGGGATGTGTTGTTATTATTATTATTATTATTATTATTATTATTATTATTATTATTATTATTATTAATATTATTATTATTATTATTATTATTATTTACACAGCGATACTGGCAGTGATCAACCACAGAGTTTTAACAATATTTCTGTTTTTTTGATTTGTGTGGAGCAACCTGGAATACTTTAATTGTGACAGGTTGGTGTTTATCTGGAAGTGAAAGAATATTAAGCCATAACACTGCTGGGTGGGGTTAGGGTTGGCTGGATGAAAGTAACTGATCCTTTCGTCCTTTGCTCATGTGACTATTTTTTTCATCTGAGAAAATTTTTTCGGTTGGCACCTACTGCTGTCTCACAACACTGAACTTGGTTTCCTGGTTTAATGTGCAGCACTAGAGGATATTTTGTGTAGGGTTCATGTTCTCCCCATTTTTACTGAAGTCTCTGTTTTTCTTTATCATTCCATGGACAAGCTGGTAAATGTGTTGGTGATGTTAAACTGAACTTAAGTATGAATATCCATATGTGTACCCTACTGCAGGCTGACACTAGATATGAGGCTGGGTCCTGCCCTGTGCCACAATTTTGCTGAGATATGCTCCAACATCCACCAAAGTAAAGTATAGAGAATTAATGTCAGCCTTTAAAAATCCTTCCCGAAGTTTCCTGTCTGTGAGCTACCAAATGTTATTATTCAGAGCTAAGATTTTGCTATGGATTCATATCCTTTCTGTGCAGACCACATACTTTAAGGAGTCACAAGTTCCTGCAGATAATTTAGCATCTGAAGTCAATAGTTGTGCGTAGAACATAGAAAAGTTGGTGTATTCTGCAAGAGGAATAACTTAAGGTATTCCAGCCTGACTTTTTGCCATGACCAAAACAATAAATGGCTGACATGTATGGGAATAAAAGTGGTGTTCATTCCATACATGAAAAGTGTTAAGGATACATATGTTAATGTAGGCACTTCACATAAATATGTGGTTTAATCTCTAATGTCATGATATACAGATAAGAGGCTTTAAAGAAGCAATCTGCTTTAAGCTTAGGTTTGATTACTCAAACATCTAGCTGCATACTATTTGTATCCAGCATATGACTGCTCAACAAAATAAATAATTCTGAGTTATTGTTTGCATACAAAGCAGGCTTTAACAGATGATCACGCCTTTTATTTGTGCGTGTCATTTACTGTACTTGTTTACACTACTTCTGTATGGACGAGGTTTACATTCTAAACCCAGGAAGTGCTGTATCACCAAAAGTCAAGACTGCAATTATTCATACAGAGAATACCAGTTATGTGGGCATGCAGATTTAATCTAGTAATTACTGAAAGGGCCTGCTTTCTCTGCCCAAAATAAATTATTGATATATGGACCATCTCAGACAGCAAGACTGACCTTTATTTAATTACCGTTCTTTAAAGGAACACTGTAAGAAAAGTAATTAATTTTCTCTCAGATGCTGTTTAATGGAGTTACTTACACTAACTGTTGTAAATGAAAACAGTGGGATCCACCCACCCCCACTGCCCTTTTCTAATATGGATGCAAAATGCCAGCTCCATTTTTCTCAAACAATTACTCCCAATAACTATATAATGACATGCATACAGTTTGTAAATGTCCAACTAGCATCTCTTTCTCTTTACTTTTCTTGTACTTAGAGCTATGTCTCTGATAAGATGGTTAAATTAGCAGTACTAATTTTTATAGAATAAGCAGGGCTGTGTCCTGCCTCTCCTCTTGCCTTTCAACCCTGTCGTCAGTCTGAGGATTATGGCGAGTGCTGGTTCTGCTGCTTCTTGTATGGGAAAGTGGCACTGCTGCATTTGTCTAGTCCTCTGTTCTCTCTTCATTGGACAA
Source organism: Protopterus annectens (assembly GCF_019279795.1). Lineage (NCBI taxonomy): Eukaryota > Metazoa > Chordata > Ceratodontiformes > Protopteridae > Protopterus > Protopterus annectens. Next base: position 413,773,435 of record NC_056725.1, read on the forward strand.
TGACCTAATGACCATCTCATGAGAAGCTTCACCATTACCTTGCCTGGTTTCTCAGCATCTGAGGTGGACCACATTCAGCTCCATTACCTTGCCCTTCTCCTTTTGGACAATTTCTGCTCCACACACCTGAATTTGATCCTTCTGTATGTCCTAACTTCTCCCCATTTTCTCTTCTTACTGTTTATATACTGCAGTCTCTGTTCTCTTATGAAGATGGAGACAATCTGTCTAGCTCTTCATTTTCCCTCTTCTGTTATGTCTGTTACTTTGTCAGCCATAACTTAAACTCTGCCATCAGCTTCTGTCAAAGGTTAATAGGCTCTTTCTGTTGCTTCTAACTTTTTAATTCCTTAATTTCATTCTGTTGGTAAATTACTGACTAATTACACTTATTAAAGTCTAGCGGATCGAGCTTGCTATTATACTTTGTATAACGCTGGAGGTAAAACAAGCCAGGAGTAGAAGAAATGTCTCCTGTCTTAAAGATGATCTATGCCCTATCCTTTTGAAGTACCTATTTTCAGTTACAAAGTTGTTATGTTTTATTTTCTATACTTACTTTTCTTTTCTATATATAAAATCTCACTATGTATTCTTGCCTGAATTTATAACAGCTTATCTTGTATTTTCTCTGTCCTGAATGTATTATTTATGATTCTTGGTGTACTTCTCCCCATGCTTTTAGTGAAAATAGATTTCATGCAGCTGGTCAACCCAGTTACTAAAATAAATAAATAAATACATCCTGAGGGGAACAGGATGACATTCCCATTCTTTACTGGGCACTGGTCAGACATTAGCTGGATAACTCTGTGCAGCTGTAGCAGTTGTATATGGACATAGTTCTACTGGAAAGGTGTAAGGAAAGGAACAATAGTTATTAGTGGATGGAACAGAAGGACAAATAAGGGAAGCTGGGGGACTGTTACTCTGTAGTGCAAATTACAAGAGGCAGGAAGATATAGAACATAATCTGAGATCATAAGTTCACTAAAGGGAACTGCAAAGGACTAGAACTAAAGAGGAAGCACATAACAATAGCAAACAGCAGTAAATAGTGTGAAAAACTACAGCCTGGACCTTTGAAAGTTTTACTTCCTGGAGAAGGTTTATTTATTCAACAGACTGGCACAGAGAGTTGTAGAATAAAACTAAAGTAATGCAATCAAGTAGTTATGAGACAGGTGAAGGAGCGAAGAGGAAGTGTGGACAGATAGGGCAGGTGTAGGATGCAACCTGCTACAAAAAAAAGGTAGACAATCATAAATCTCAGCTGTCCCTGATTTTGCAGAACATTCCTGATTCTTGTCTCATAATTTTGCATTGTCCATGGTAAAATGTTTGATTTTTCAAGTGAATCACGGAGGATTATAGCTAGTTAGTAATGATGGACATTGGAGTTCTTATTGTTCCAAAAAAGCATGCTGATGTACAATCTGTCATTCCATTCGATGTTTAAGTGAATTAGAATAATATTTAGAAATATTACATTACATTACATAAAATATTAAAAACAAGAAAACTACAATGTTAAGTTTAAGTATGTATGTATTCCAAGTATGCATATAATCCTATAATTCTGTATTGGTATCTATATGTGACTGTATAAAACTGCTACTGTTTAACTCTTATGTAACTATCCACATGTGGAGCTTTTCTCCCTGGGCCTCTCCTGAAAATGGACCTGTGTCCAGTCGGACTATCCCGGTTAACAAATGTAAAATAAAATAAAAATAAATAAATAAAATAAATTTAAAAATTATCCCTAATTTTGGGCCCTTGTCCCCCCATTATTTTTGGTTTCATCCACATTAATTGAGCAAAGAAGTTGAGAAGTATGTAGACAAGGAAAACAAACTGTCTCCTTCTGTCAGTAGTGGTATGTATTTACATATGCCTGTGTCATTGATAATAGGTATAGTAATGGAAGCCCTTATAATGACTATAAGCTTATGAATATTATTGAGAGAGTGTAATCTGCTTAAAGTCTTATGTTCAGCATAAGGCTTAACATATACTGGTAAAGAATTACTGGTTATGCAAGCTGTTTTATACAGACTACTAGCTCATGAAAAAATCCTTTAATGATGACTCCCTCAATCCCATAAACATTACCTCCACTTCTATCTACATACTTCCAGTGTATCATAGATATACCCATATCTCTTACTTCCATAACAAGAAAACCCTGAATAACTACAACAAACTCTTAAAGATTATACAAAAACCTCAACAACAGCCCCTATTAGATGGTGATATTCACCCAAACCCTGGCCCCAACATAACAATTCCCAGTGACCCACAAAACCTAACATCTCATGCTATCCTTACACCAAAAAGACCTTCAACCTCACTCTTGATAGTGCACCTCAACATCCGTAGCATTAACAACAAAATTACCCACCTACAGTCACTCTTAGAAGTGCACACATTTAATATCCTCTGTATTACAGAAACATGGCTAAAGCCTACAACTCAAGACCAAGAAATTACCCCTCCTGGATATAACATCCTGAGATGTGACCGCAAAACCAAAAAAGGGGGAGGTGTTGCCATTCTGTATAAATCAGAACTTCAGGTCTCTTCCTTCAATGTGTTCCTACCCTTAGATACTAATACACAAACTCTTACTGCTAAACTTCAAATCAACAACTCTAAATCTATCTACATAATTTGTGCCTATCTTCCCCCGTAAATAATATCAATACTCTTGAAAACATCCTTAGCTGCCTTGCTACTCACCTACCTCAGGAAACCATTGTCCTAGGTGATTTTAATATAGACTGGGCTACCTGTAGCTCCCCTAATCCTATCTCCCACATAAATCTATATGTTTTTCCCAAATAATAACCACCCCTACTAGAATCCATAAACTGAGTGGTAAGGAAACTACCCTAGACTGGATCCTTATAAACAACCATTCTAATACATATAAATCAGGTACCCTTCCAGATGACATGAGTGACCATTTTCTAACCTATACAAATAAACAAAAAACTCATAGCCCCAATTATATTTTCAAAACCTCTCACTCTAAAAAGCACTTTCATCCAGAGAGCTTCCAAAATGAACTCAAAGCATGTGACTGGTCCCCACTACATCATCTTCAACTAGATGAAGCAGTCACCTACTTTAATATTAGATTCCTTCAAATTCTAGATTACCATACCCCCTCTCACTCCACCTGAGTAAGAACCAAAATTACCCCATGGATTACAAAACAAACTAGACAAAAGATCCACCTACGAAATAAAATTTGGGCCAAATGGAGAGCCTATAAAAGCCCAACAGACCACCTTCACTTTAAACAATTACAAAATGCAACCAAAAATTCATTCTACTAGACAAAAAAAAACTTTTACCCACACCTCCAACAAACCCACCAGCAAAAACCACAAAAGTTCTGGTCAGGCATTAAGAAACTACTTCAGCCAGGACACTCTAAAATGTCTGCCCCAACATGTATCACCCATAATAACTCTAAACAAATTGCTGATGCCTTCAACAACTACTTCACTGAAGCCATTCAAACTCTAGCTAACACATTACCCCCTATTAGCACTAGCCCGTTTAATACCACAAATAGCCCAGTCCCTTCCTTCCATATACAACCAGTACCTACATCCCTCATTTACACCGTCCTACAAAAACTCAAACCAGGCACCCCTTCTGCTGACTGTCTTCCAGTAGAATACCTGAAAATTGCTGCCACAGCCATTGCCTATCCCATTTCCATCATTATTAATAGGACAATTACAGAAAGCACAATCCCTTCCATATGGAAAGTCTCCCATATCATCCCTCTACATAAAGGTGGTGAATCTACTGAACTTTCCAACTTTCAACCAATGGCCTTACTCTCTCCAATAGCTAAAATAATGGAAAAATGCATACACTGACAATTACTAGACCACCTCCTCCAAAATAATTTACTTTCTAACTGCCAGCATGGTTTCAGGCCTCACCATAGTACTACTACTGCCCTGCTATCCTTTTCTGACTGTATAAACAAACATTGTAATAACAACTCTCTTTCCTCTGCACTATTCATTGACCTTTCAAAAGCATTTGACATGGTCAACCATCACCTACTTATGGACAAACTAAAAGCCCCATCACTTGACCCACAAGCATTAGTCTGGTTTAAATCCTATCTGGAAAACAGGCACCAAGCAGTGCTGTGGGACAATAATCTTTCTTCACCCCTCCCTGTCAAGATTGGAGTACCACAAGGCTCTACGTTGGGCCCTCCTCTCTTTTCAATTTTTATTAATGATCTAAATGCCAAAATTCCTCAAGCCAGCTGCATACAATATGCAGATGATTCTACTTTAATATGCACAGCCAAGTCCCTAACCTCTCTCCAGACCCTCACCCAAACAGTATTTAATATTGTTGAAAATTGGTTCATGTAACATTGCCTCCTCCTGAACCCCAAAAAAACAAAATTACTGCTTTTTGTTCCTACCCAAAAGTCACCACAAATTTACTTCACAGTAGCCTCCAACAATGGAACTAGCATATGCCCAGACACTACAACCCGTCTCCTGGGTATTACTATTCACCACAACCTTAGCTTTGACGATCACATTAATACTACCATAAAATCTGTCAACAGAAAACTAGGCTCTCTTTACAGAATCAAACCCTTCCTTATGCCATTAGCTAGAACCACTATTGCTCAGACCCACCTTATCTCTACCCTACTATATGCTTCAGCCATAGATACCAATCTATCCAAAAACAACCTTAGCAAACTTGCAACCAGCTACAATAACATAGCTAGATTTGCCACTAGCACCCCTTTTAGAAGCCACCACTCTCACAACCTTAAACAATTGGGATGGTTAGAACTGCAGAACCAACTTCAATGTCAACAACTTACTATGACCCAAAAAATCCTTCACCACCCTAATAATATCGCAATCCTCACTAGCCTTATTACCCCATACAAAAATCTAGCAACACTATGCTCAGCTAATAAGCTTCTAGTCTCCACTACTAAACCTAACAACAAAGCTGGGGACTCACTTTTCTCTAATACAGTGGGAAAAATCTGGAACCAGCTTCCAAGTGAATTTTTTACTCTTTCTTCTACACTGCTTTTCAAAAAACACCTTAAAGAATACCTTAAAACACCTTGGCTTTGTCCCTGCTCTAACCCTGACTAATATCTCTCTCCCCAGTCGTGCTCTCCCCATGCTTTGCTACTCTATTGTACTAGGATGCTGACCTGTACTAACCAGTTATTTAACATCTCACTAATATCTAATGAGATTTCCTTCTTAGTACTTCATAAGAATTTTTATATTAAAAAAAGTGGGGCTTATGTTTTTTTTTTTCAGTGTTGTCTGCTCTTTGTATTAGAAGTTAGCTAAATAACTAAAATAAAAAGAAAGCATCCACAGATAATCCACCAACAATTTATTACGTTAAGCGCTTTCATCCGCTAAATAGCTAGACTTCCTCAGATGTTAGCTAAATCCCATAAAGGACTCTGTATAAGTTTTTCTATATTTACAATCTCAACAATGTTCTGTTATTCATTTTACTATTGTATATATTGTATGTTATGTTGTTGCCTATGCTTGGAGCTTTTCTCCCCGGGCCTCTACTGAAAATGGACATATATCCAGTTAGACTAGCCAGGTCAACAAATGTAAAATAAAATAAATAAATAAAACAAATGAAAGCCTATGGAAAAAGAACTGTTAGCAAGGGACAGTGACCAACTGTTACTGTGGGTATACTTGTCAAGAACTTAGTAACAAAGTGTACATACCGGTGATTACAGAGTATGGCAGAAGTATGCACAGAGTTGACCCACTTTTGACAAATATTATATTGTTGAGCAAGACCAATGCTGCAACATTTAGAGATAAGGCTCTTATTTTTTTTTAAACAAGAAACATCTTTATTGAATTATCACTTATGATACAGGAAATCATACATTCATATAAATGAAAACAAACCATATTGGCATATTACCAGTTGCAAAAATTATACATCACATATAATCTTCTGTACAGTCATTATCAGTCAAACATTACATAGCTCATTCAATTCCTGCCTTCCCTTAAACCTCATTGTTCCTCCAAAATATTATTGTTCCAACAATTCACATTTGTTTCTACATAATTTGCTCCGACCCTTTTCTAAAGACCCCACTTCCAGTTTCTTTATCTCTGTTACTGTATTCACTACTTTTAGTACAGTTTGGTTTAGACTTTGATTTCCATATTCTAGTAGCTGTTTTTTTTTTTGGCAGCCACCAGAATTAAACTCTGCAAGGCCTTACTACATCTAGGCAATTTTAATTCTGTAGCACAGGTTCATAGGAGGTTACTAGGCTAACGCCCGTAGAGCCCTTACAACCCTAGCCATGTTAATCCCAAGTTGCCCCAATTGTCCTTGGTTAGATAGGCAATAATTGCAGAGCGAGTCTATGATCAACACCGACTACCCATCTCCTTAAGGGACATGGACGGCACCCTCAGGGTGAATTTGTGGTCATCGACCCATTTGTCTACGTTGCATTGAATAGGATCAGAGAGGAGCCCTGCTTCACATGAATTGGGAGTTTATTCCAGAGGATCAGTAACCTCTAGAAGATGTATCTGTCTCTCCAGCATGTTCTGTTAATGTCACAGACTAGTTTGAGATCCCTACAGCAAGTGTCTCTTATGCTATTTGACTTGCAGATGTGCAGCATTTATATTAAGGCAGGGTCAGAGACTGCCCTGTAGGCTAGGCACCTCTCAGCAATCTATAGGATATAGAGTACAGTGACAGGGCTTTCAGTCTATCCACATAAGTCATGGTTTGCAGGCCCTGTATTTTCTTGGTGGAAAACTTCTAGAGTCTCTTCAGCTGCTGGAGGTGTTTGGTGAGATACATGCAAAAGGGAACATTTTTTTTTCTATTAATGGTTTGATGAGGGTCGGGTACAGTGGAGTTATAATATCCTCAGTCCTGGATACGATACCCTTACTTATGAGGTGTGCAATGTAAAAGGCTTTCCTCAACACTCTGAAAACTTGGTGGTCAAAGTTCAGGTTGCTATCAACCTATGTTCCCAAATCTTGCACCACTGGGTTTGAACTTAGGGGAGGGGTGCTATCAACACTGTAATTAGCAGGGAATTCCACTTTGCCAAAGGGGATAAAAGATGCATTTGTTTGCATTTAGTTTTAGTCTGTGGCTTTGGCACCAGTCCTTTGTCTGCATTAGTCCCTTCTGCAATATGTTAACATTGTTGGGGGAATTTGCAATCATCAGGGAACTTGGTAAACCAAAAGCCATCTACTTTTGCCTGGACATCCAAGAAATAGATTCCAAATTGTAAAGGACCCAGCACAGAACCTTATGGTATGCCACTGGTGGCTGGTCTACTGGTAGAGGTGGAGTCACCAACTTTAACAGTATGTGTTCTGTTGGTGAGCCAATTGGCTAACAATCTAGTGATGTAAAGGTTAGTGCCCAGCTGGGAGAGTTTCTCAATAATACCTGAGTGGGGGATTGTGTAAAAAGCCTTTGCTAGATCAAGGTAGACAGTATGCACTGTCTTTCCTTCATCCAGGGCTTTGGTGACTTTCTCAAAGAAGTCTACCAGGTTTAACAAGTATTATCTACCTTTAATGAAGCCAAACTGGGTTGAGTATAGAGTATGAAAGTCACCTGTGTCCTTGTTGGTAAGGTCTATGATGATACTTTCCATGGCCTTGCAGATGACGCTTGTTCGACTTATGGGACTATAATTCCCAGGTCAGTTGATGGCTCCCCTTTGTGCAAGGGAATTGCTGTTGCTGTTCTCCACTCTGCAGGAACAAAGCCAGTGCTCAGGCTGTGGTTAAAGAGGTCACCAAGTGGGTCCACTAGATCCTGTTTTAGATTGCTTAGTAAGTAACCAGGGATGTTATCTTGTCGTATTAAAGCTGTGTATTTGACCTTGAAGAGCAGAGATATGACCTGCATTATGGAGATATTAGACAGAGGACTGGTGTCACATATGCTTTGGGATATGGTTGATGGGGACAGGGGGTAATGTTTAAGCCAAATCTGTCAGCTAGTAGGTTGGCAATTTCCTCAGGACATAGTTAAAAAGAGTTTTATGATTATTTTTAGCTAGGGATGCTATTTTAGCTTTGTAATTAGCTTTAGAAGACTTGACAAGATTTCTGATTTGCTTGTTCAGGCTGTGGAGGGAATTCTTCTTCTGCTGAGTCAGTTCTCTCTTGTTCTTAAACATCAGTTTCTTCCTCTTGTTGTATAACCTGTTGATATTTGAAGTCCACCATGGTGGCTTGTTTTTACTGGAGAACCTGGTTTGATATGGTCAGTTACCACAGTTAATTAATTGTTTATACAGAGCATTTGTGTACACTTTTGCATAGGAGTCATTGTTGTCTGTGAATGAGTGGGGTTTGAATCTTTTTATACATTTAGTGGGCTGTAGTTAGCTTTGGTAAAATGTTTTAGATTTTTTTTTGTTCCTGAAGGGATGTCAGGCCCAATAGTTACTTCAAAAGAGATTGCTTTATGTTCCAGTCTTACCAGGGAGGGTATCACACAGGGCAAAGTGTAATGATCCACCATGTTGGTGAATACTATGTCTAGGACATTTGAGCCCCTTGTGGTGGTGCTGACTCTCTGTTCCAGAGCATTTGTATTGACAAAGACCAGGAACCTCTTGGTGAGCATGTTTGTGCTCATGTATGTTTCCCAGTTGATGGGAGGATAGTTGAAGTCACCCATGACCAAAGTGTTTGGCTGTATGGTAAGTGATTCCAGTTAAGTCCATGTATGCAGTCTGCTTTTCTTGGTTCATGGTAGAAATTATGTGGTAGGGTATAATGCCTATAGTTAACTGGACATGGAATAGCTCAAGAGAGTCATACTATTTACCAGTCTTGAGGTGTATTTGGCTTTAATAAAGATGGAAACACCTCCACTTTTTGTTCTTTCCCACACGGATTGAGGTCTGAACATGTGGAAAGCATTGTAGCCTTGGAAGTCCAGGGTGCTCTACATGGCTTTGAAGCATGTCTCAGTGACTGCACAGATGTCAGCATTTTTCAAGGTGAGGAGTGCTTCCAGGGAGTGCAGTTTCCTGTTTAACTCCTAGCATTAAGCGGTAGAACCTTGAGTTTATCATGAGAGGATTTTGTTATATCAGAAATTTTGCTGTTTTGACATTGTGTAAAAAAAGGCACTACGGGTGAGGCAAGCAACTTTGCCAGTAACCAAAAGCCTAAAGAGAGAGGTGCAGACCATATATGGCAAAGCATCATGGCCTGTCAACCTTGTCTTCCCTGGCTGACGGATATTGGATCTCCCTGGACTGACATCAGAATTGTTTGTACTGTAGCATTATCCTAGGTGAAGGTAGAATGTTGCTTAGGGATATGTTCATGCCTGCTTGGGACACATAATCTGAGAGTTCAGTCATATCTCTCTCTTTATATAGTCAAGAGAGGTACGTCCCATGTCATTCACCCCAACATGGACTATGACAGAGTCATAATGGTACTTGTGACTTGAGTGCTTGTGTCACTTGATGGATCCTGGCACCTAACAGGCAGCGAATCATGACCCTCTCCTTGTCCAGCCTGGTGAGGGGGATGTCTGTGTGTCTCACTATGGAGTTACCTATGACCAAAGCATTAGGTTTTGAAGTGTTTTGCCTTAGGGACTTATTTGCTGAGACACTGGTGTTTGTGTTAGTATGTTTATGGTTTCTATTTGCAGTGTAGAGTGTTCAAGTGGTTTACATTGGGGAAGTCTCCGATCTTTTGATAGACTTCTAGTGAATACCTCCAAATATGTGGGTTTATGTATCATGCCCTTATTTTGTGTGAAAGATGAGCTGTGTGTGCTGACAACCTGTTTGTTGTCTGGTATGCCATTATGTGAGAGTATTGCCTTCAATTTCATAGTGTAAATATCTCTCACATAGGATGTTTGTTTGTTTCAGGAGCAAGCAGTTGTAAGTATACATGGGGTAATTGCTACATTAAAAATAAACAAAAAGAGCACCAAACCAATTGAAAAGTCACGGAACAGAAGAGCAGTGCTCAGAATGCCATTCTGTTCCGTAATTGCTACATTGCCTCAGGATGCCCATGTCAATCAGGCTGGCTGACAAGATGATGGGAAACTGGCAGTCCATTATAGCAGATTATTTCTGCATGCACTATTTGGGAAGGGAGAGGGCTAGTTGGACCAGACTTTGCACTAGGACTATCAAAGGGGTTTATTCTAGTGATGGCCAGGGATTATAAGTGAGGCAACACTGCTCTGAGCGCAGCTGAATTGTCCTTAGCCCAGCAGGGAAGCATGGAGGGTTCCGTTGACAGTTGTCTAGGAGAAAAACTATGATTTGAGGCTTTTGATTCTATATAGGCCACCGTTGACACCCACTGCATGGTATGCAGCAACACACAAATGCAAGGCTTAAATATAGGCAAAAATAAACACTTTAAAGCTAATGTACCAATAGAAAAGTACACAATGACGTGTCCTCCAGCATTCCCCAGCTCAGATAAGGCTGGATCTACACTCTTCTGCCAAAAGGGTGCAGAAAAGCCCTTCTTAATGTAAGATGGCTGGTTTTGTGCTCAAGTGTATCACTGATAGGCTAGATTCAGCAGATCTGAATCTAGTCTATGCTATCTAGGGTAACAGTACAGTTTAAATCAAGTGCAGAGAATGATGCAGTGACAAACAGTAAAAAGCAGAAATAACGCAGCAGTTAGATAAAATACAGTATGAAAAGTGTAGTAGAATAATAAAATATACTTATTTTCTTGTTTTTAGCCTTGGATGCCTTGGATATAAGCAGAATCACTCTGGACCTTTGGCAAAAGACACCAAACGTAGAGCAGCTCAGAAATAATAATTTCCTCAGTTACACCAATTTGCTCACCCAATATTTCTGACAGAGAAGTCTGCAGGGAATTTTTAGTCTGCCAACTCATTACACTACCAATAATTTATTCCCAATTACCTCTTCCCCATCGCACCTCCAACATTTGCAAGCAACCTGAGGAAATATTCTTTGGAGTCTGCTTGAGGTATAAAAATGCCTATGAAAACACTTCCAAGCAAAGATCCTAAACCTCTAGACTTTGTGGCATATTTGGGAGCCATACATAGTATCAATCAGTTTACATGGATTTGGTCATATGGCCAATTGTCAATCAGGGTGTTGTTCAAACTTATATGTCGAAGATTTAGGTGTTGAATGGTCGGAATGTTGTATAAAATTTGAAATTTGACATTTCCGACTGCTCTACCACCTAAACAAGTGCTATCATGGGTCAAAAAGGGGGGATGTTTGACGTTTCGACATAATTGCGTTCGCAATTATGCCAAACTGGCATTCTGCAGTTCGACACGTTGTGTTCGACAACTGGCCGTATGACCAGATCCATGCATACCTATCCATCTATTGCCTGTTAAATCATTTTAGTTACTGTTTCACTGTTTGCAAAGCTTTTTTAGCCATTTTCAATGTTTGAAAGGTATTAACTGGAAATTTCCTCCATTGTTAAGTCTCTGTTTGTTCCTTGTGATTTTCCTGCAAATGAGGGTATCGTACAACTGATTTGTTTGGAGTTGAAAGCATTCTCTAGAGTCTCCTTGCTCTTTTTTGTTTAAAACTTTTATTTAGTGTCTCACTGCTGTTTTCTGCTATGCTAAACATTTCTGCAGTGTTTTCTGTCTAAATAGTGTAGCTAGTAGCTGTAGCATAGTTCAGAATCAGGGTTGCACTTCTGGGTCTGGTTATTTGTAATGCCTGTTTGTTCTGAGCACATTTTCCAGGCCACCTTGGATTAGAAAGTGCCCTTCTGCACTCTACTGAGAGGATTGTGCTGATTGGTCCCTGGCTGGTAAAGGTTGGCTGATCTAGGACTTGGAGTAAGCACATCATTGGCTCTTTTGAGCTTTTTTAAATTTGTTTTAGGTTTTAACCTTCTGGTATTTACCCTCCACTCTTGAGTAAGTTTCTGCTTGTTTGCTCATAGCGCAGCACCGAGGACTGCCATGCAATTGTGTGCCATAGCCTGACAGATAATTTCAATAATTTTTCCCTTAGATACAGCTGTATCCCAACAGTGTAGTTCCTCATCTTTAGTACATATCCGGGCAAAGAGGCAGTACAAGTGAAGCTGTGTAAGTATCCCATTGTAATAACTGCCTCAAGAGTTTCTCTGAGGCCCCACTCTACCTACTAGCGTAGCATTAAGCCTAGCCTCTGAGGTATTAACACAACTCGTCCATTAGTTATTCCTTCGTGTGATCTCTTTCCCACCATATTCCTGTTTCTGTCCATATAAATTCACCTAGTACTATGAATGGGCAATTTTCCCAGTTTCTCCAGCCAGCTTGGTTGACATGAGTATCCTGAGGCAGTGTAGCAACTGCCTTATGTACACAGACAACCCTCTACTTCTAATCCATACAAACTCAATATGTGAGAAATACAACTATATTAATACATCAATGCTGTCTCACACATCAGTCAACACATCTGACACTGATTGGGCTGTCAGCATGCACACCTCACCACCTATGCCACTCAAGCACACATCACACATGCCTACATACGCAGAGGTCCTCAACACAAACTTACCTAAACACCAGAGACCTCCCAAACACAAACACAAGTATGTTACACATAATACTTTCTCTGCAGAACACAATATACACAATAGCCCATGCACCAGTGTCTCACCTGTCAATCCTGTAAGGCTAAACACTGTTTGTGTCTTTCGGCTTTTCCCGGTTAGGGGTCGCCACAGTGGAACTCTGGTCCGCTAATGATTGGCAGTAGATTTTTATTTGCTGGCTTGCCGGGCCTAACGCACAACCTTCAACGAAGGAACGCCCATTCACACATGTCAAAACACAGAAGACTCTATAACTGAGAATCGAACGGGCAACGTCTAACTGTGAGGCGACAATGCTACCGCAGCACCACCACCACCACAGTCCTGTAAGGCTGAACACTAAACTTAACATATTAGTCATAGTAGACTCCATCGTGAGACACAGAGATGTCTCTCTCACCAGTCTGGATAAGGAGAAGGTCATGTTCAGCTGTCTGTCAGGTGCCAGGATCCTCCACATCACACATGCACTCAAGTCTCTCAACAACAGGTACTGTTATGACTCTGTCATAGTTCAGGTTGATGTGAACGACTTGAGATGTACCTCTCTGGACTATCTGAAGAGAGACATGACTGAGCTCTAAGACTATGTGTCTCAGGCAGGTATGTTCTTAGCCTTAAACAGCATTTTACCTTCACCTAGAATGATACCTCAGTACAAACAGAAAATGATTGACTTCAATAACTGGCTTAGTTTTTGGTGATATTCTAAGGGGATCCAGTATCTGTCAGCCTGGGATGACATGATCGACAGACCTCGATGTTTCACCAGAGATTGTCTTCATCTGTCACCCCTGGGATTTTGGCTAATGGCTAAAGCTCTTGCCACCCCCATAGTGCCTTTTTAGGCAGTGTCACAAGGACAAAACTCCCAATGTAAAAATACCAACCAAAAACAACCTCAGGGTTATGTTGCTAAATGCTAGGCGTCTTAACATGAAACTGAACTCACTAGAAGCAGTCCTCACCCGGGAGGATGCAGACATTTGTGCAATCACAGAGACCTGGTGGAATGCACCCCAGCCATACCAGGTTACACCTCCATCCACATGTTCAGACCACAAACTGAAGGCAAGAAAACTATAGGAGGCAATGTATGAATATTCATCAAGGATAAATACACCTCCAGATTGGTCAGTATGATGCCCTAGATATACTTCAGGTGCAATTAACTGTTGGTAGGACACCTATTCAAGTCATTGCCAGCTGCAGAACCCCCTCCCTGAATCAGGACACCCACTCTGCCTATTTGGATCAACTTGAATCTATCAAGATACATCCTAACACCATAGTTTTGGGTGACTTTAACTATCCTAGCATTGATTGGATGAATTATTCATGCTCAAACTCACCTGCCCAAAGGTTCCTCAACTTTGTCAACTCCAGTGCCCTGGACCAGCTGGTTGACACCTCCACCAGGGGTGCCAACATCCTGGACCTAGTGCTTACAAATATAGGAGACCACTGTAGCTGCCCCACTGTGAGTTCATCTCTAGTGAGATATGACAAAAACTAAGTGTCATTTGAGGTAACTATCACACTGACCCTCCCCTAGCAGCAACTAGACTAAAAAGCTTCTCCGAAGCAGATTATAACCTCTTTGGGATGGTATAAATAGCTTCATTGCACCTCTCCCCTCAGACAGAACTGGTAACTATGTCAGGCTCTACACCAATGCCTTATACAAACACGTGTATATCTGCATTAGTACTAAAACAAGCTCTTCAAGGAAAAGCAAACCTGACTGGTGGACAACCACCATTAACAGGCTTTACAATAAAAGGAAGAAAGTGCAGTCCAAGAGTAAGAAGGACTGGGCTCTAAAATGGAGACACTCCCTCCTCAGCTTAAATAAGCAAATAAGACTTTTGTGAAGTCCTCCAAGGCAAACTATGAGTCCAAGTTAGCTTCCTCAACCAAGGACAACCATAAGGAGTTCTGTAACCTAAAAGGTAAGGCTCAGATTTGTGCCAAACTGGTAGTTAATGTCAACACATACACTGAGTCGGTCGACATAGCTAACCTGCTAGCTAACAGGTTCTGTGAAAAATTCACTCCCCCATCCCTGCCACATGTACTTTATAACATCCCTACCACCTGCCCTTTGCCTTGTATCTCTAAAGAGAAGATCGTAAATGCCCTCTCTAAGGCCAAAAACACAGCATCAATGGGACCTGATAAAATCCTAGGCTGGATCCTACATGGGCTCAAACACCATTGGCTACTCTCTTCAATCACAGTCTAAGCACCGGCTTCAACCCAGCTGAATGGAAAACAGCCACCGTTATCCCCCTGCACAAAGGTGGTACTTCTACTGACTCTGAGAACTACAGACAAATTACCCTGACTAGCCTTATGTGCAAGGCCATTGAGAGAATCATCATGAACCTTATCAACAAAGATATAGCTAATCTCCATACACTAGAACCTGCCCAATTTGGATTTGTTAAGAGGAGATCATGCTTGTTAAACCTGGTGGACTTCTTTGAGACAGTCACAAGGGCCCTGGATGAGGGGAAATCTATGCCTACAGCCCACCTAGACCTGGCCAAGGCATTTGACACTATCCCTCACTCAGACATCATTGAAAAACTCTCTCAGCTAGACATCAACCCTTATATCATAAGGTGGGTTGCGAAATGGCTCTCTGATAAAACTCATACAGTCAAAATGGGGGAATCCAACAGCAGACCCATTACCAATGGTCTTCTACAAGGATTGGTCCTGGGACCTCTACTGTTTGGAATCTATTTCTCTGAAGTACAAGCTGAAACCAAGGGACTGTGGTTGACAAAGTTTTCTGATGATTGCAAACTGGGTGCAATCATAAAATTTCCAAACAGTGTCAACATCCTTCAAGAAGGTCTTATGCAAACAAGTAATTGGTGCCAAAGTCATGCCCTCAAACTCATTGCAAAAAATGTATTATGATCCCTTTCAGCAAGAGCGATGTTCCTGCAAATTGCAGTGGCAGCTGGTGACTTCAAAATAAAGGGGGAGGGGCTGCAGGAGACAGCTGAATGGGTGGGGCCAATGGGAGGGGTGTGGCCAACTAGAAAAGGGTGGAGCTATGCTCAAAAACACAACAACTAGAACTTTATTTAAATATGCTGCCCTGGGTTCCAAACCATCATTACAAGAGTCCAATCAAGACAAAATAAAGTGTAGAAGAAAAAAATATCTCAATGCATTGGCTACATTACAGCTTATTTAATATCTAGATGGAAACAAAAAGGTTGTGAGGCATGAAACAATAAATTACTTTTTAAATACATTATTGGAATACTAGTCAAAATCAAGTATAAAAAAACAAGCTTCTCCTTGCACTGCAGTTCTAATTATAACTTATATTCAGCTTTATAAAAGTACCAAGTAACATACTGAAAGTAGAAATCTCTGTGATACCCCCACTTGTAAAAATGTTTCTTATCCAAAAAAGACCTGCTGCCTGACAACAACTATCTACTTGTTTCATGGGGAAAACATGATCAAAGTAAAAAATGAACAGCAAACAAGAAACAAGCTCAAGATAAATTGCTTAAAGGATTACTGCACATGTTATGGACCACACATGATAGATTGGCATTTTGTTTAGTTTATGGGTAAAGCCTGCAAAGATGACTGCAAATCTCCAACAAATGTAATGAGCTTCTGAAAATACTGTAAGCCTGTCCTTTATTATAAATACTGTCATATGCATTTCAATACCTAAGGCTTGTACATTATCTAGTGATGTAAATATTCTCTGCATGGCAACAACAAAAAGGCTTTCAGTGTTGGTAATTATTTAACAGTATGCTTATTAAAGGTTACTTGCATCTTACAATCTCAGACAAGCTTACCCGATGGTCATTAAAGCATTGCTATTTAAACACAAAGCAACAGGGCACTGTGACAGCATGCATTTTTTGAATAATAAGAAGCATAAATCAACAGTATAAAAATATGACAGAAAACCAGAACATTCTGCAAAATCAAGGACAGATGAAAAGCCACTGTCATACTTGTGTCTACCTTAGATGGGGGAATACTCTGCACACTTACACTACATAACTGCTCCTTGCCTTGCTTGGACACATCCAGAGTCACTACATGGGGGAGTGGGGTGCAACAAGTATGTCACAATTTGAAATGTCTCTGGCTGATGGGGATGGCTCTGACACTCATACCTCTCAACCTTAGTGCAAGAAATCTGCACAAAGCTGTACATAGAAGTGGGACACAGGCCCAAAAATAAGGACAATTTTTAAATATTGCCCTTATAAACTTTGAAAGATAATAGAATAGTAGTAGGTTTTGCATTAGTATGAAATTTCTGAAGGGTATGAAATCTGAAACTCAAATGTCTGCCATTATTTTCTAACTTCAGTCTTTAATGATTTGCTACTAATTTGTTAGAAAACCACAATTTTATGAAAAACAGACCAAAAATGTGATGCAAAAATATAAAATTGCCATGCAATACAGCTGGGAACCTGTCAAAGAAGGGACACCTTTTTAATATTAGTACTGTTAACTTGAGTAGCTGACAAAATAAGAGCATCTACATGCATTTCTGAAATAAAAGTAATCTATAACTCTGATCATTACAGTTATTTATAATTGTAAACCCTTCACGTTTTCTTCCAAATTTGTCAATTTGTGGAGGGGTTATTAGGGGGAGAGGAACATTTTGAGCCAAAATTGGGGACAATTGAGAGGTTTGGATATTCCTAATTCTATAAAGTGATTTATTTGCATGTATCTCTCAACCTCTTAATGCAGGAAATCTGGACAAGGCCAAATAAATATATTGGGGGAACATACAAACAGTACTAAAAATTGCTCTTATATAAACTTAAGACAGTTGATAGAATAACAGATCTTGCTTTAGCATGCATTTTTCTGAAGGTTATAACGTCTGAAACTCAATGTCTGTCATTATTTAATGACTTCATTCCTAAATGATTTGCCAGAAAATCACAAATTTTATGAGGAGCAAACCAAAAATAAGAAGCAAAAATCTATTAATTCTGCAAAAATCTCAACAATTGAGTGGTATAGTTCAGTCAGGGCTGTCTGAGTTTGCTGCCATTCTCCCCTCAGAAAATCATGGTCGAATGGAGCCTCCACCCTGCAGCCATTCCAATGTCCCATTCCTTGGTTATTTCGCCCCATTTACCATAAACACTAATGTGCATACTGCTTTACTTCTATGATGATTTGGATTTCATTTGAAAGTTTTATTTTGCATTTTACAGCACAAACCCTAATAGATATCTGCTAAACAAAGCAATGCAGTCTCACAATGAAAATAGACTTAGCATTAAAACTTCTCTGCCCTTGAAACTCACATTCATTGAAACAGCATTGAAACCCACATTCAAAGAAAATACATTTTGCCAGTAGCAGATAAAGATTAACTTTGGGCTATTTTCAAATCATAGGCCCCTTGAACACGAAACATACACATGCTCTTTGATACACCTTCCTGGTTGTACTAAATTATATTCCTTGTACAATACAATACAGATGTTAGACAGCATTTTAAATTTATTGTTTTGAACATTTTTCCAGTAAACAATGAAACAAAATGTATGCACCAATAATGACAAAACTGCCCAATTCAGAACATTTCCATAATAAAAGTCTACTCAAACTTACATTTCCATCATAAAAGTCTACTCAAACTTCTACAGTCCACCAGTATCAGTAAATATGCACAATCTCTGAAGAAGTAAAAGTCATCTAAATAATTCCACATTAAAGAAATCTGTAACTAATGAAGAGGTTGCTGCTAGCAAACAACTTTATATGTCATTGTTTTATCTACAAATAAAGTGGTTGTTGTCCTTGAGGAATAAATTGCCCATGTTGCATTAAAAAAAATATAAGCTAGTAATATCGCAGTAGGGAATGGATGGCAAACTGATAACATGTTCATAGTTACTAGGTATCTTCGCCAAAAAGGACTGCAGCATCCACCCCATTTACAACACAGTACAGTATCAGCAATGCATGTTCCTACTGTGGGAGTATAACCCACAGCCTTCGGCATCAAAAGCAAGTACACTACCTGTTGTGCTATTAACAAGGCAAGTAGACTCACCATAAGCAGTACTAAACGTTTGTTCCCCTGCTCCTTGTAAAATCTACTCGACGCTCCGCTGTATCTCTGAACTTTGCAGCACAATAAATCTGGAAAAAAGCCAAAATTTATTGGGGGGGACAAAAGCCCAAAAACCAGGGACACATTTTAAACATTGCTTGTATAATGTTGGAAAGTTGCTACAATAAAATGCTGCGTTACCACCACGCATTTCACTGCCAAGTCTTGAACCCAGGGGAACCTTGTGCAAAACAGTCAAAGCAACATACCACTATGCCAAATCAGCTGTTTTGTGAAAGAGAGGAAGACTGAAACTTAAATGACTACAATTTAGTGAATTCAGTTCTCACCATAGCTGTCAACCTCTTAGCACAAAACACCTGAACAAAGCTAATAATGGGGGAATACAGCCCCCAAACATATTCAGTGAATTCAGTTCTCACCATAGCTGTCCACCTTAGCACAAAAAACCTGGACAAAGCCAATAATGGGGGAATACAGTCCCAAAAATAAGGACAAATTTCAAATATCCATGTTATAAACTTAGAAAATTGTTAGAATAAAAGGTCATGTACTTTCTGAAGAATATGAAGTCTGAAATTCAAATGCCTGTTATTTTTATTTAACATTTGTTAACCAGGAAAGTCTGACTTGGAACAAAGGCCAATTTTCAGCAGAGCAGGGAGAAACACTCCAGACACATATCTTTGTAAGATGGGAGGGCATGCAGACTACACACAGAAAGCACCCCAGCCGAGAATCAAACCAGAGAGCCTGCAGCTGTCAGGCAACAATGCTACCAGTGCACCACTGCACTACTGACTTTGCTAGGAACAACAAACATACAGAAACCACATATTTTATGAGGAACAGAACAAATATGATGCAAAAATCTGAACATTTTTTACAAATGGTGGTGGGCAGGGAATTCAGGCCCTTACTACCTGCACCCAAGGTACAGGGTTCAAGTCTGAGTATTCTCTGCCCACCACCATGTGTTCTGTCTAGCCACCAGTATGTAGCAACTGGGGCATTACACACACACTCTACCTCCATAACGGCAGATCAAACTCCATTCCATCCTCCTCCATAGCAGCAGATCAACATCTGTTCCCGTAGCAGCCCACACAAGCTGTTCTCTGCAGCAGCCCACTCTAGACATGTCAACCTCCATAGCTGTTCTGGTTTGTCACAAGAGTAGGCTGGAGCTTCCAGCCTGAGGACAATGTAGTCTGGTGTCCTTCTGGCCTGTGCGGTCATCACTGCACAGACTTCTGGGCTGTCAGGGCAGAGATCCCTTTTTTCCCTATCCAGACTGCCTAATACAGCAGTCTAGATTTCTGAGTAGTTCTAAGTATCAGGAACTCCAAGCATGCATGTGTGAAGTTCCAGGACTTGCAATTTTTTTATTCTTTTCTTTTTTCTTTCTGCAGGTGGGGGTTTTAGTCCTGCAGTCCTATAGCACGAGCCGCCCCTGGCAAATTATCACATCAATGGCAATATCCTAATTATGCACTCAGTGGTGAGAGATCTGGTCACTCAGGTTGACAGCAGCCTTGCCTTTAATCAACATGTCTCCAGAGTGGTAAGAGGGGCATTCTATATGGTTCACCTAATAAGTACTGGCATTGCCTCTAGAAAAAGAGAAGTTATCACCTCCCTGTACTCTTCACTCATAAAACCAATAATCGAGTACAATGCCCCTTTTGGCATGTACCTTTCAAAGCACCTGCAGCAATTGGTAAGACCACAAAGGTTCCACACAAAGAAAATTCAAGGTTTTCAGTAGCTATGTGGATTGGCTGAAATCACTGTCACTTTATTCTGTTTCATACAGACTACTCAGAGGTGATCTCTGCCTTACATATAAGGCAATCTCTGACCACGCTTTACTGGAAATGCTGCACATCCGCAAGTCAAATGACACACAGGTTACTCGCTCTAAAGACTTAAACATGGTATGTGACATTAATAGAACCTGCTGGAGGGACAGATTTGTCTCCCAGAGGTTACCACACCTTTGGAATAGACTTCCACTTCACATCAAACAGAGCACCTCATTAGCCCTCTTCAAACACAATCTGGAAGATTGGATGGGTAACTGTAAATTCACCCCGGGGGTTCCACCTGTGTCCCTCTTCGACAGGGACAGTAGGTGCTGATCATGTTAACAAGGGTAACATTTGGTCAGGCTTGTAAGAATCCTCAGGCCATTAGCCTAGTAACTTCCTATGATCCTATGAATTGCTTATTCTGTCTCTCTTCCCAATTCTTTCTAAGCTTCTGTAATTGATTCCTATAGTTATGATGCAATATTTTATATGCTCTACTAATTATCCATTTTTAACGGCAGCTTTCATTCTAGATTCTACTAAAAAGTCTACTAGTGCTGATCTTTCACTTAGGATCCCCTACCTCTTTCTCTTTGTCTATACTTGATATCAATCCTTAATAGGGAAGGCAATTTCTAGCCTCCAGTTCAAATGAATTCTTGGCCACTTTCCATTCTATTACCATTACCTCTCTAATTATTTTCTCCCAATTCCTTGATTCCTTCACCAGTTTTCTCCAGTAAATTCCAGCCTCCACTTACTTATTCTCTGAACCTCACTGAAGTCATTCCTACTGGCAGAATCTCCTTTTTCCAGTCTCATGTTGGTTTAGCTCTTAGAATACATTTTGCTATTTTATGAATATAATATTCTGTATGGTTATTGTCATTCTCCTTAAGGATCTGCATTCAAAATCCCAGTCTCTCCCCTTATTTCTTGTTTCATCATCATCATCATCATCCTCATCCTTCCTTTCCACTTTGAATTATAGCTTTCTGCTTGTAATATGTATAGGAGTCTTAACTGTGTAGCTCTGAAATGCTACTTCAAATCAGGTAGAACCACCTTGTTCTATTGGAATGATCAACATATCCCACTTGACTCTTGTCCTCTTCCCCTCCCAGACAAAATCCTTTAACTCTTTATTAATTGCTTTCCACAATTTACATATATACATACATACAAATATTTCATGCACAACCACTAAAAGCCCTTCTAGATTCCAATATACCAAAACAGTTGTTCCCATAATAAGCGTCCAGGCTATTCTTAAAAATATCTAAAATAGTACTTGCTTTAATGTAATTTGCTAGTCTGTTCCAAGTATCAGCTAGTCTGTCAGAGAACCGATTATTACACTTCTCAATCATATAGAATCTTCTACATAGGTTGTCTGATGATTCTCTAGTACTTTTCCATAACCCCAAACATTCCTAGAGGTAGTTGTCTCTAAATGCCCTATATACCTGAATAGGATCTCTTAGATATCTGTAAAAGACACTGTACAAGTTCAGATATTTTAGTATTTCATAATAACTTAAATTTTCACATCCATGGATGCCCTTGGTATATTTCCACTGTACTCTTTCCAGTTTACTCATGCGTGTTTTCTTACAGGGTTTCCATATTATTATTCCATACTCAGGTCTAATTTGACTAACAAACAATGATTTCATCATTTTTGGTTTCCTAGACTTTATAATTTTTTTATGCAACCTATAGTTCTACAACTATCATTAACCAATTGGTTGATATGATTAGAAAAACTTTTCAATCACTGTGTGCTGTATTAAATTGTCACTTTTCAGTTTATGTCTCCCAAATCTCATATGCTTAGTTTTTGACGCATTTATCAGCATACTATTCCCCTGTGCCTAAATGGTCAATTTAGTCAAGTTATTTTGCAGACATGCCTTATCTATAACACATGTAATCAGTTTACTCAATTTCAGGTCATCTGCATATAGACAGTAGAACACCTCAGATAAAAAAGTTAGGTCTGAAAGATGCAATCTAAAGTAAGGGCCTAGAACAGAGCCCTGTGGGACATCCTGACTGCAACCAAGTATTTCACCTGTCCAGTTGCTGTATGATACCTGCCATGTCCTATCTGTAAGCCATGCAGCTATCCATCTTATCAAGAGTACATCAATACCTAGTTGTACCAATTTATCAGTGTTTTTTGTATGACCCTGTCAAATGCTGAAGTTAAATGTATATAAATTACATCACAGCACACTTTTTCATTCATAGCTGTTACTATATTGTTATAGAACATCATGTTACAGGTGGTAATAGATCTGTCTTCAACATATGCATGCTGATATATGGTTTCAGTCCCAACCTATCCATTTCTGACAATAACTTATCCAATATTACCTTCTACATTATTTTCCACAACATGAAAGTAGACTTAAGGGTCTATATGACTGTGGGTTTGTCCTACTCCCCTTTCCCTTAAAGACAGGTTTAATAAGCGCATGTCTTCAATCTTGAGGAGTCTCGCCATATTTACATGACCTAATGACTAATAAATATAATGGTACTGTACGTTCTTGCTGAATTGTTCTCAGGTTATTGTTACTAACTCCATCTCCTCCATGTGCTTTGTTTGGATCCAGTTTGAGCAGTTCTTTTTCAATATAATCTAATTTCTCCTCTGATTTATAAAAATATATTTGACCTGTGTATAAAACTACAGGGACTAAAAACATTTTCACTGCTTGTATCTTGTTATCAATATCATAAAACAGAGTTTCTGATTTCTCATTTGTTGTATTATCTTTTGTTTATTTTCTTCCCACATATGCTTAGCTGTCATAACATAATTCTTTTTAACCCATACTCCTAAGTACTTCATTTTATCATGTTCCCATTAATACTGGTATTGATGAACCAATTTGTGTGTGGGTACATAGTTTACAGCTACTAATTTTGTATACCAAAACAACTTGAAACTGTCTCAGAATGTTCCACAACACTGAAATGTCCTTTTCTGGTTTTATCAGGTGCAAAACAATATCATCTGCAAATCTGCAAATAAAGTCAGCTTTTCTTTATTACCATACAAATTATATCATTGAATGTCTTGAGTCCCTTATCTTCTTTGCCAGTGGTTCTAAATTTCATGCAAATAGCAAATGGGGAAAGAGGACACCCCTGCCTGATTCCTCTGTTCAAACAGAACTTATAAAAGACGACCTCCATACACACTTTAATTTTTGACTCTGATCTTTCATGTATCCTCCTAATTAACCTTATTATTTTGTCAGAGAAAGCAAAGGTTTCCATTGCCCTACTCATAAAATACTATCTTGAATACTTTCTCTGCATCAAGACCCACCAACAGTGATATTTTCTTAAATTCTGCTTCCCTTTGGATTATCATTGTTCTATTAATGTTGTCAAATGTTTGCCTCCCCTCAAAAAAACACATTGATCCATATCTATCAATTTTGGCATCACCTTTAGCCCTTATTATGCCACAGGCACCAATGTATAAGTAGCAGCTCAGATGCCTGCAGGATCTGGAAGGGAGGAGGGTGGGAATGTGAGACCATTGCTGACTCAATGTTCCTGGGAAGGAAGGAAGGAAGGAAGGAAGGAAGGAAGGAAGGAAGGAAGGAAGGAAGGAAGGAAGGAAGGAAGGAAGGAAGGAAGCAGCTCTGGTTTGCCACAAGGGTGATACCTTATCAGAAACACTAGACATTATCCAGTGAAGTTTGAGCCAGCTGATCTTGTGCTAGTACCCATAATGCTGAGGGGAATCCGGCATGCAGAGATACAGTTTCCTCAGAGGACAGCAATAGTGCACTTGCAGTAGCCACCGCGAAGGAGGGGGATACTCTCAATTGGGCGAGGATATGCCTCCTCCCATGACCAACAAGTTTGTCCACTTCTTACCACTTGCTGGAAAACAAAAAGGACTGATTGAGATTAGTGGACAAGAGCAAAATGGCTATATAGCTCTGACACAGCCTGGGAATGCCTGGCTCCCATGTCTCCAGAATGAATGGGCCGACTTGGTGTCAGCAGTGGAGCTACTGGACAAGGTCCTTAGGGGAGGGAGCAGGCTGATAAAGTCAGATTATATACCTTAAGTAGCCTAAGTACTAAGTGTAATATTGAGCAGAGATTGTAGAACCATATAAAGGTTCATTATGGTATAAAGAACCATGTAATATACTTTACTGGTAAGGTACTCCATCCTGTTGTATAGTTTTATATGAGGAAAGTATATTCAAAAAAATTATATTTCATAAAGGCAATTCACAGTACCATGTCACATAGAATGTAAATATGCTGGGTTACATAACTTGAAACTAATGGCAAGAAGTAAACATTGTGAAAGTTGTTGTAATGGATCCAACTAATTCTAACCTATCATATCCACACATTTATTTTATTTTATCATTTTATTTATATTGTAGGAATGCTTTAAATAAACTCAAGCCATACATTATCTGAGAGCTGTTTTAATCATCTAAATATTTATAAATGACTCAGTAACTCAGTGTCTTGTTGTATATCACAAATGCTTCATGGTGAGTCCCATCACACCTTCCCATGACTCTACTCCAGCTCCCATTCAAATGGAAGAGAAACCACCAATGATTACCTCCCTAACATTTCCCACTTTTAAGATCTAAATAAGCCTTTGTATTGTTTGTTTTATGAACTCTAAATTGTTGAAGAACACTGAGGCTTGTCTAGATGCCATTAACCCCACATCTTGCCTATTCTATGCCCCGTTAACAAGTACTCACAATCATCCTGTATGGTATCTCCCTTTTCCTAGAACGTTTAGCCTTGTTGGTGACTCAGCTTAAGAGGGTTACATTGGATGATGATTGTTACTGACTGGATAGCCATCACTTAATAAAAAACAATAATTTAATGCTGTTCATGTCCCTAACATCCTTGGCCCTGACAATGTTTGTACATACAGTGTGCTGATTACAGCACTGTTATGCAGTATGTGAGTGTATGCTTCTAAATTCTTGCACTGACTGCATGGATATTTTGTATGCTCTTATGGACCTCAGTAACTGTCATGCTTAGAAATAGCCTTTAGTCTCCAGCAAGTCTGACATTACGACAGGAATCCCCATGCCAACCATGTAGTTAAACTGAGTCATTAACCATTCAGTCTCTATGTCTTGTTAACTGCCCCAGTGCCATCTAGCTGGCCAAATATGCTTTATTGGGATCACAACTGACAGCAAACCTTCCTTGCCAGAAGTACCCTAAATAAGTCATCGATCCTATCTAACTACCAATGATTCCAACTTCTTATCCCTTCTGCATCCCATAACATCCAACATCACTTCTTGGAGAAGGGCCTCCCCTTTGCATGGAAGATCAGCTTTGTAGGGTTCTTGCTATTCTCCCTCATTCTTCTCCTCCTTCACCTTACGCTCTTCTGAATCTTCACTAGCGACTCACATGCACACTCCCTACTCCCATGTTACTCACTTACCACTGTCATCCACCACTGCATATTGCACAATGCATATCCCATAACAGAGCTCTGCACCACCTAAATTACAAAGCCTAACTAAACTTAAGACCAACATTTTTGGACTATTTATATCATATAATCCGAAGCATGGACTATAGGTCACCCTCCTCACTAGTGAAATATAATCCATTAGACATTTTTTGTTACTTGAGCATGTACGATCCCTCATGTATATAATACACAGTGATTGTCTCTTTGTTCTTTAGCGAGCATAATTACCATTTTACCTGCATTTGATAAAATATGTAAAAAAGCAGAGGAAGCCTCAACTTCCTCATCAGACATGCTGCTTAGACATGCATTTTGCATTCTTCAGGAGAAGATGGGGTAGTGAAAATGAGTGCAAGATACAGGCACAGATGTAAGACTATCTATCTCCAACCACCTCTGTTTTGTGGTTACATTGTTTTGTAAAGTTTAGGGTACTGTACAGTAAAACAAGTCTAGGGACAGACTAAAGGTTAAAATGTTGCCACTAAAGGAAGGCTGAATTTTGGCTCATGATAACATGCCAAGTTAAAAGTGTTCACTAAAAGCCTGAAACTGGTAGTGGTATGCATAGAAAGTGGCTTCCTTTCCCTTCAGTTTAGTTTTTGGACTTTTCTGAACTAAGCAGCCAGAATTGCATAGCAGGGATAGTTTGGCTGAGCCATGTTAGGGCTATTAAAGCTACCTTAGTGAGTGTATTTTATTTGCACTTGTTTACCAGGGAAGCGCACTGATCCCCATGAGTCTTTTTCAGACTCAGCACAGGAGTGGTGTCTGATTATCTGATTAAGTGACTTTCTCAGAGTCACAGTAGGCAATGGAGGCTGAGGGAATCAAACCCTGTATGACTGGACCATAAGAACAGTTTCTTAACTGAGCATTAATATGCTGTACCAGATGCCAGACAATACTAACAATGGTACCTTCAAAGAAGTAATTGGTAGTCAGAGGCCTATGTCATGGCCCTCTAGTGAGCGGCACCATGCTGCTCATCTCTACACCTGATATTACTGAGAAAGCCTTCTGAATCAAGCCCTTAACACCATAGAAGTGATTTTTTAGGTAATATTGACACTGATGTTGCTTGCTAGTAGTAGTTTTTCATTTAGAAATGATTTAGCTGTTTTGTCTGTTGAGAGAATGAGAAATATACAGCTCTGGACATTTATTTGCTGGAAGCTGGTTAGCTGTGTGCTTCTATTGGATGTGTGCCTGCTCCAGCTTGCTGTATATTGAGCTGCATTGCATAGCCTAGTAATCATGTGTGTCAAGCGTCCTCATGCTGCTCATAGTTGTGCTATGTGCAGTCGTGTGCTAAACCATGTTATACAGTAGCCAGTGAGAGGTTTACTTATTATTATCTTAGGACCAAAAAAATCTTCTATCACCTTTTTCAGGAACACCCTTTATTAAAATGTAAAATGTCATGGACCTTCATAAGCCATGCAACTGAAATACTGTATGTCCTTAAATGTAATTTGCATATATCCCATGAGCCTTCATTACAGGGTTAAGGTATCACACAGTGAAAACTCTAGCTTGACTGGGTTTTATTGCATTTTATACTGAAAATGTCTGTGTGACCTTTTAAGCCTTTGGTCTGGATGTTAGTTGGGATATTCTGCAGGCACATTAATGCCTATGGGTATCAGCTGTGTTTAAAGCCCTGTATTTATAAAGTATAACTAAATAATCTGCTTATGCTCTGCTGATGAGATCAATAAAAGGGGTGGGACTTGCATGTTCCCTGCTAGTGGGGTTTAGCTTTATTGGTCTAAATGTACCCATAAAGCCTTTAAAAGTAAAAAGTCATGAGCATTCAGAAGCCATGTAGGTGAAAAACTATATCCTGAAGTCAAGGAAAAAACTATCTTACACTTGTTGAAGGTTTACCAGTGGAAAAGTGAAGCAAATGAAGAAAAAGACCTCTGGTATTCCACCACAGCAAAAATCCACCACGATAGAGTCCTGTGTCAAACAGCAAGCAAATTTAATGAAAAAAGTTAAAACAGCATTAAATTTTAATACCAGAGGTCTTTTTCTTCGTATATCCTGAAGTAGTCATTTGTATATATCCCATGGGCCTTCATTAGAGGTGGTTTAAAGTGTCAGATAGCAATTGCAAGCCCTTCCACCTCAAACAGGACAACAGGAATTGATGTTAATACTGGGTGACATGAATACACATATTGGGGCAAACAGAAAAGGATATAAGGACTGCCTTGGTCCACATGGGTGGGCAATAGGAATAAATAAGGAGAGGGCATTCTAGATTTCTGTCAGGTAAAAGGCTTAATGATGGCCAACACATGGTTAAGTAAGAGACAGATTCATAAGATCACATACAAGATTGGCCAACATGCAACTCGGGTAGACTTCTTCCTAGTAAGGAAAGGACACTGGAGTAGAATTAGCAATTGCAAAGTCATCTCCAGATAAAGAGTTGACATACAGCATAAATCACTAGTTTTCACAATCAGCTGCAAGCAGTGGTCAGAGAAGAGTTTAAGTCCAACAGAGACTTGGCTGAAGACCTGGAGGTTGACCAGAAAGAAAACACAAGATTTCAAGGAATTATTCAGGGCTCTAGCACCTCAAGTAGAGCAGGAAGTGGGTAGAGTTGAAGGAGAATGGCAGTGCCTCAAAACAGCATGGGTGACAACTGCAGAACAGATATGTGGCCAAGCCAGGTATGGAGATAATGTACATATGGAAAGTTGGTGGTGGAATGCAGGAGTCTGGGAAGTCATCAAAAGAAGCAGTGCAGAAAAAAGTGGGAGATAGAAAAGATAGACCAAGCTAAGCAGGAATAGTGGTTGGCTAACAAAGAGGCTAAGAAAGAAGTTGCAATTACAAAGAACAAGGCATTAGAGGCACTCTACCATCTTCTGGAAAGTGAATTGGTAGATGGCACCAAGAAATGTTATCAGTTTGCAAGGCAAAGACAGAAAATAAAGATGATAAACACCCTTAGTAAGCGATATCAGTAACAACTTGCTTGCCGGACCCAGGACATCAAAGGCAGATGGAAGGAGCACTTCCAACAGCTTCTGAAAGAAGAAAACCTCATGGAAGCAGTACTGCCTGAGACACAACTTATGGTAAAAGAAGAGGAGGAGCCCACCTTAGAAGAAGTAAGAACAGCACTAAAGAAAATGAAGTCAGGGGAAGCAGCAGACTTTGATGAGGTAACAGCAGATATGGTCAAGATGTTGGGTGAGATAGGGGAGAAATGGCTCCTGGGGTACTCATAGCAGTACAGAGAGAAAGGCATATCCCAATGACTGGAGGATAAGCATACTACAGCCAGTTTACAAGAACAAAGGGAACATCCACAACTGTGGGCAGTACAGAGGTATCAAACTCCTGTCACATTGCATGAAAGCCTGGAGAGGGTGATTGCTAAATAAATATGCAGAGTTGTAGAAAGTAATATGGGAGATGAACAGTTTGGATTCTAATCAAGATGCAGTACAACCAACCCTATATTTGCAGTGAAACAGATAGTTGGGAATATGCTAGAGATGAGAAAATAATCCAACTGGGCATTCCTATACTTAGAGAAAGCATATGACGAGATCCCAAGAAGCTGATTTGGGCAGTCGTGCAGTAGTTCAAAGTCCCAGAAACATTGGTAGAATTAACACAGGCTATATACAAAGACCCAATAACTCAAGTACAAACAATGTTTGGTCTCACAGAGGGGAGACTAGTGGCAATGATTGTGTATCAGGATTCAGCTCTGAGCCTACTGCTGTTCATACTGGTGATGGACTACATCAAGAAACAGATTGAGGAGACAGATCAACAAAGTTGCTATATGCAGATGGTGTGGCATTACAGGCAGACTCTGAGCAAGAGCTTCAGCAAAGTATAGGGGAATGCAATGCAAAACTGAAGGCTCACAGTTGTAATGGTAGCAAATGGGAGATCAGAAGAAGCTGAAAACTGAGATAGAAGGAAAAGTAGTAGAACAGGTTAATAGCTTTGAGTATGTAGGATGATGATGGAGGATAAAAGAAGTCTGAATGAGGAGGACAAAGCTAGAACCAAAGGGACTGCAGCCAACTAGCACAGAGTGTCACGGGTAGCGTATGACAGAAAAATGCCAAAGATACTGAAAGGTAAGGAATACAAACAGTGGTGTGACCGGTACTATTGTATGTTACAGAAACCTGGTCAGTAAAGGCAGAGCAGTTGAGGAAGCTGGAGGTGATGGAAAATGAAATGCCTGAGATGGGTTGTAGGATACATACTGTTGGGGAGACAAAGAAATGAGGACATAAGAACAGAAACCAAAGTATCTCCAATTACAAAGAAGGTCAAAGAGAACAGATTACAGTGAATTGGGCACATGTGAAAAAAAACAATCTGGTGAAGAAGATTTGAGACAGACAGGAGAAAGGTAAGTGGAAAGAAGGGTATCTAGTAAAGAGATGTAATGATTGTGTGAGAAAAGATCTGCAACAGTCAGGCATGACTGTTGAAGAAAGTAGGAGAGTGGGATTGAACTGAGAGAGATGGCGATAGTTGGCACAGTACCTTTACATCATGTAGAAAATGGGAAAAAGGGAGTGATAATGACAAGGTATAACGCAGTGAAAACGTTTTACTGAATGATTTGCCTGTGTGACCCGTTTTCCTTATGGTATCTATGTATGTACAACTATATATATATATATATTTTTTTTTTTTTTTTTTTTTTTTTTAATTTATTTTTATTTTACATTTGTTAACCAGGTAGAGTCGGGTTGGCAAGTAGCCTGTTTTTAGTGGAGACCCGGGGAGAAAAACTCCATAACAATAGTACAAAAAGATTACAAACATTTTTAAAAGATTTACAAATAATATACAAAAAGTTTGACAGTTGCCAATAATCATACTTTACAAAAAAGGGAATGTAAAACAGAAAACATTACATTTCCTAAGCCTTAATACAGACAGTAATATGAAACTCATTAGATATGTAACTAAAAAACATTGTGGTATTTTCATTTGGTAGAAGTAAGACAAGAAGATAGCATAATAGAAAACATTTAATCAAAGGCATGAGAAACTAGCCAGGAGTATTACAGGAGCATAGCCATTGCTGAGTAAGATATTCCTTTAGGTGTTTTTTTACAGCTATGACAATCTGCATTTTTTAAGATATTCCAGGGTAATAGGTACCACCATTCGGCTACTTTGAAGGAGAAGAGAGAGTCATCAAAGTAATTATGGGACTTTGTTACCTTGAGAATAAGTTTATCGGATGATCTAAGGGTCCTGGGGTTGGTATTTAGTTGCACTAGGTTGGAGAGTGCAGGGCAGTTTTTATACTTGTGGATAATGTTGTGGGCAGTGATTGAGCAATAATGTTGTTGTGTCTTTCGGCTTTTCCCGGTTAGGGGTCGCCACAGCAGAACTCCGGTCCACTAATGATTGAGCAAATAATAGATTGGGAAATTCAAGCCAGTGTAATTTTTAAAGAGCAAGTCAATGTTGGGCCCTGTTGGGTATATTAGCAGCAAATTTTGTTATTTTGCTATAGCAGGAATCAAGTAGATGTAAATCAGACTTGCAAAGGTTAGTGAAAAGTTGAGAACAGTAGAGAAGAGTAGATAGGAGGTGGGATCTGGCTTTGGCTTGTCTGGCATTTTGACTAAGGCAAGGATTGGCCCTATATAGTGCACCAAGTTGGATGTGAACTTTCTTAATTGTGAGTGATATGTGTTTATTGAATGTTAGGTTGTTGTCTATTGTGATACCAAGTAGTTTTGTTTGATTAACTGGTTCTATTATAGTGTCATTGGTGGAGTAGATGGAGAGAGGAGCTGGTTTTGCTTTGGATTTCCTGTTAGAGAAGATCATTACTTTTGCTTTGCTTGGCTTTAGGATGAGATGAAGTTCATTTAGGTAATGTTCAATATCTAGAAATGACTTTTGCAGTTTATCTTGGAGTTCTTGGGGTGTGGAAGCAGAGCAAATAAGAGTAGTGTTGTCAGCATATTGAATGATAGAAGCAGATTTAGTGGCAAACGGAGACTGGGAGGAGTATGGAGAGTTTATTATCCTATTTAGTTGTCTGATGTCAATTAGTAAGGTAGCTGAAGAACCAGTTGAGAGCTGTACAGTTGAGGTTGAAGGAGGCTAGATCGTTGAGTAGTAGTTGGTGGGATACCATATCAAAAGCTTTGGACATATCAAGGAATGTAGTAGAGACTAGTTGTCCATTGTTTTTGAAGATGTTGATGTAGTTAGTAAAACGTAAGAGGGCTGTGAACTTGATAAGAGGTTATTTGTAGTGAGGTGGTCTAGGAGCTGCTTATGGATACATTTCTCTAAGATTTTGGCTAGTAGTGAGAGAATGGCAATGGGTCAATAATTAGAGAGATATGTTATAACTGGCCTGATAAACCAAAAGCATAGTTAGGGTGGGGAGAAGACAGCAGCCTCCACAAGAGCAAGGTGTCAGGGGGCAAAATTGATTTTTTTTTTTCAATTTTAGGCTCCTCATGTAAACATGAGAGAAAGTAGTATACAAGGAGGGCATTAGGACCTGGCAGTCCTCCTTAGGAGAGAGTTGTTCAAAAGAGTGGTGATAACTGACATGGTGAAATAGTAGGAAAGCAGGAGAAAAATATGGGTGGGTTTTTGTCTGCTGTTTAGTAGATACAGAACTGTACTGATACAGTGATGTGGAGACAGTGTTATATGAGACAGTAGGGGAGACAGTGCTATATGAGGGATAAAATAATGGTTAATGAGGTGGGAGGAAAGAAAGGGAAAAATAATTGATTTTAGGTGTGTTGGATGAGATAGCTGCAAGTTATAGGATAATGAGTTAGAAAGGTGTGGTTTAGGTTAATAAGTTTAAGGAAAGTGGGGGTGGGTGGGAATGGGGGTAGGGTAGAGGAGTGGAGTAAGCCTGAGCAAAGTGAGGGTGAATGGGGCAGGTTGAGCCAAGCCCAGAGGCAAGCACAGTCCAGAAACAATCAGTAAAAAGTCTAACAGAAAATGGCTATGTACTGTTAAGAGTAGGAAAAGAGGTTTTATTGTGTAGTACTATAAGGTAATAAATGTTATAAAGTAGGCTGTTTAGTCCAGCATTTAATAGGAATACGTTTGTTGGAAACTAACAGATTCTTTGAGGAATGGGGGGTTCCTTGCTGCCAAGCTGCTTCACAGTGTACCAACTTGCTAGAAAGTAGATAATGCCTTAAAAAAGTATATTTTAAAACTTAAAAAAACTAAGCTAACATACTTTTCAGAGAAAAAAAAGATGCTGCAGTTTGAGAGATAACAGAGCTGTAGGATGAGCGGTTTTTGTTGCAACCATTTATTCAATATGCTGGACTTTTAACAGTACAATGACAGTATGGACAGGAAGAAGACAAAGTATGGCTGTTAGTTTGCAGAGAAAAAAAATGCTGCAAGGTGAGAGATAACAGAGCTGTATGATGAGCGATTTTCATTGCAACCATTTATTCAGTATGCAGGACTTTTAACAGTACACTGGCAGTATGGTGGAGGAAAAGACAAAGCTTAGCTGTTACAGAGCAAGCTGAGGGAACGTGGTTAATATATAAAAAAAATTATATATATATATATATATATATATATATATATATATATATATATATATATATAAAGTTATATGTGTGTGTGTGTGTGTGTGTGTGTGTGTGTGTGTGTGTGTGTGTGTGTGTGTTGGGGTGTGGGGGATGCAGTGGGACTTGCTTTTTTCAAAAATCACTTAAAATGTTTTTAATTCTTTCAAAGATTACATTAGTGGTGTTTATGGGTTGGTAGTCTGTTTTTGGCTTATGTGCAATCAGTTACATTACAACAATGTAACTGTTGTTGGCCCTGGTTGTATTCAACGAAACGTCTGCTAATCATATGTTTTATATTTATATATATATATTTATATTTGTTTACCAAGTGTGTTCAAATAGGCAAAAGGCCTGTTTTTGGCAGAGGCCCTGTGGACTGTATGACAGCTGATTAGAACTTCAACACATCGAACGTCAACTAATTGAGCACAGCCTGCTGATCAGGAGACTGAAAAAAAAAATCAAAAGAATAGAAGCCTTTTTTTTGCAATGTGGCAAGTCCCTCCTGCAGTTCCCCATACCCCCTACTAATTACATATACCAACTCTGAAATCACACTACAGTGGGGAAAGGATAAATTCCCCAATTCCCATTGTACCACAATCTTGTATGAATTGACTGCTGGCATGTAGATCCATTGTACCTGCTGTTTTCTGGCTTCAGCAAGTTGCTGTTTGACATCTTGAAGGAAACCCATATATGTGTGTTCATCTAAATGCATCAAATACACCCACTGTGGACATGCTAAACATTGACATCTTTACATCAATATTGTGTACACTGACAAGCAACTATGCATGCACTGAGAAACAGCCTTGGCACATGTAAAAAAAAAGAAATATAACATTGTTTTTTGCAGGGAGGCAAGCCTCTCTGTGCACCCACACCCCCTGCTAATGATATATACTAACTCCAAGATTGTGCAAACATAGGGTAAGGGCACATGCTTTCAATCAAGGGGATGGAACACACACACACGCGTGTGTGTTTGTATATGTATATATGTATATGTATACATACCTTGTCCCCAGGTGATTTTCAAACCATGCCCCCCCCCCACAGACTTGATTTTGGGCCATGAATAAATGCATATGTTCCTTTTGATTCAGCTTCCTGACTACTTTAAATGTGTACTTATCTGCCAGTTTGTTTTAAATTATATGCATTGTTAGCAAAGTAAAATTGATATGAGTGTGTTTTAACTTTGAGTAATCTTGAATTTATTTCATCAAGAAGTGAAACAAAATGTACTAACAATAATAAAATACACATTTCAGTATTTATAAACCATAAAAGATCACTTGTAATTGCCATCAAGATAATCCTCTAATGTCTGTATTCATCAGTTTAAGACACTTAATTGACTCTGTACATCTCACATATCTGATTGTAATAAAAATGACCACAGTAAAGTATTCCAGCTTGCTTTACATAAGTGCACACTAGTCCTGCAAATCCAGACTAATGACTACTTAACTTTATCATGTATTTATTTTATTTATGTGTTATTTACCATGTATGTAGAATAGTCCAAGGACCCCTTTTTACCATAACTCAAGTAAGCACACGTGTTTGCACCTTATTACACAACACATTACAACATAAAATTACATCAGTATCAGTTTTCTGTTACAGAAAAAAGAAAACTCCAAAATGATGAGGCAGCAAAGAAATGCAGAAGCTTTATTACCATAAGGTTGAACACTTTCATCTTAGTTAGACGTCATCAGAACCATACGTGAATACAAGACATAACCAGTTAAAAACAATCATTGTAACACACCCCCACGAATCTAACCAATCCAGTTTGAAAGTGCTCCACCAATCATTGTGTGAATTAAAAACACATCCAACTAAAATCAGTCATTATCACACACCCTGTGTTACCAACAGATCCAGGATACAAATGTTCTGCCCATCAATGCTCCACACTGGAGCAAACCCACTAAAAATTAAAAGACAAATGCATATGTAAAATGTATCTCAAAGTATCAATGTAGAATGTTACAGGTTTGAAGCTCTCCATTTATGTTCAATAGAAATAGAAATTGCATTGTTTAGCCCAGGAGGGTTTGAAGCATCTAAACCTAACAGCTACATCATTTCCCAGTGCAATAACCAGTCCTGCCAGTCACCAGAGAATGCCACTAATTCAACTTTTTCCAAAAAAGAGAAACTAAACCTAGAGAAATGGCAATGATTAGAGGCATATCTGGCTACAGCACTTTTGTTGTCCTTCTTAGATATATTATATACATGCTGGTATATTCTCTTATTATATTATTACTTATTGCTATATAAAAGGATGGGCAGGATGCACACCTAGTCATGTAAACCACCTTGTCTGTCAAATAGTTGTATTTCCCTCTTGTCATCTACCCATGGACCTTGTCCAACAGTTCACCCCAAAATCTGTGTCAATAAAAAAGACATTGTTGACAATGGCCACATTTTAAAGTTTTAAAAGAGCCATTGTAAGATCCATTCACTGGTCTTTCCAGTATATTTTTAATATTAGATATATTTTTAAAAGTGAATGTAGGAGGGTTACTGAAAAAAAGGTTTTAAATTCCCATCACACTTTAAGATAAACCAGTACTTGCACAAAATATTCCAAATATCACATGCATCCAATGAATAGTGCAATACTATGGTGTTAAAGTGGGTAAATGTTGTATTAAAGTGATCTTTATTGTTCTTCAAATTATCATTACTAATATCAGAATTAGGCTCTCCTGCTCACCTTTTAATAATCATAATAATAATAATAATAATAATAATAATATTTGATGCTCCTATCTTGTAAAATTTACAGGTAAAACTGATCCTCACTAGTAACCGAAAATCCACCACAGAACTCCAACAGCAATGCGAGTCCGGTCACAATAAAGGAGGTCTTCAATGATTCAAAACGATGCAGCCATATACACAGCAATACTTTATTCCACTAAAAGCATCCACAGAGTAGTACACTCCATTCAAAACAGCACATAAAATTAGCACATAAAATTAATTGTAAATCATGGATTAAGCGCTTTCGTCTCCGTTCGGAGACTTCATCAGAATCCATGAAATAAGAGCATCAAAATCCTTTTATACAACTGAGATCTAATTAGCTGGCATCTGATTTAATTAATTGATTACCATTTCTTACAGAACCAACATACAACCAGTACTTATATATAAATTCTCATTTTTGAAAGATGTCTGATCAAAATAAACTGTGACATTGTTTTATAAGAATGAATATTAAAAATAAGTTTATATATCTATATATATATATATATATATATATATATATATATATATATATATATATATATATATATTATAAACAGAACAAAAATCTATGATTATAAAAAATGTATGTGTATAAAAATATATAATAAATAAATGAATATATATATATATATATATATATATATATATATATATATATATATATATATATAAAATATTTTTGTATAAAATATATATTCTAAAATTCCTATGGCATATATATTTAATATTTAATATAATATAATGTATGTATGAATAAATAACCATTTAAAAAAATTTTTATACCAAACGTGTAAAAATGTGTAAAAAATGTATAAGTATATACAATGTAGATACAACAAAGTCAAAATGAGAAGGATGTGTGTGTAAAGATCTATAAAATTAGTAAATTTTTGGTTAAAAACTCTACTTGTTTTTAGTATACCTATCCTTACTTGTGTTTCTTGGGGTCGGCTGCAAGCATTTTCAATGCTGGGGTGATGGAGATGTGGTCGTTCAGACCCTTCCCACAACAGGAATCCAGTCTAAGCTGCCACATCATTTCTTTAAATTCCAACTGAGTCTCCCAATCACCCCATCTCTCAGGATACTTCACCTCCTCAATCACCCAGAATTTAAAATCATAATTTTTACAAACTAATACATGCCTATACAAAGCATTATTTTCATTGTGTTTGTTGATGTCCCTCACGTGTTCATAAATTCTGGATCTTAAGTGTCATTCTGTTTTCCCAACATAATAATTCCAACATATTTTACAAAACACAAGATATACCACCCCTTTAGTGTAACAACTACTATAACCCTTAGCTACTAGAGTCATTCTAAGACTGGGTATTCTTATCTCTTTTTGTCCTGCTATAAATGCACACTGTGCGCATCTACCACATTTAAATGTCCCATGTTTTGTACTTGTTCCTTGGATATTCATCTTTTTACTCTCCAAAATATTCTTAATATTCCTGTTCCTTCTATAACTGTACTGTATATCCTTTTGAAATACATCAGTTTTAATGGACATTTCCCTAAACATCCCCCAGGTCTCATTAATATATTTTCTAAGCGACCCTATTCCATGATAGTATGTTAGGGTTAGATATGGTACTCCATTTAAATTATTGTTGTTATTATTGTTGTTACTGTTACAACTCTCAAATTGTAAACAGTTGACGTTCACATCATTGTTCGTCATATTCACATAACTGTTCTTAACTAATAAAGGGATGTATTTTTTGTTTAATCTTCCTTCTTGAACCTGATTTTTCACATCATATATAAATTCGGGGGGATATCCTCTCTCTTGGAACATTTTGCCAACGTTTACAATCTCTTCCACAAATTCACCTTCATCTGAGATCATCCTTGCCATTCTAATCATTTGTCCCTTTATAATATTCTTTTTTAATACATATGAATGGTCACTATCAAAATGTAAATAAGCATTGGAAAATGTTCCTTTCTAAATATGTTGGATTTAAAACATTTATTTGAATAATCCTTGTCCAACCTCACATCCAAATAATGTGTAAAATCTTTACCAATTTCATGTGTAAACTCTAAAAGTGGCGTAGTTTGATTAATATAATCCACAAATTCATCTATCTTATTGGTTGACCCATTCCATAAAACAAAAATGTCGTCCAAAAATCTGTAATATTTGACCATGTACCTGTAGTATTCAGAAGAAAAAATGTACCTAATTTCCCAGTATAACATAATGATGTTAGCATATATAGGGGCACAGGCCGAGCCCCTGGCCACCCCTTCTTTTTGATGAAAGTATTCACCCTGAAAGTACTGATAGTTGTATTTTAGAACTAATTCCATACTTTCAAGTACCAACTTAAATTCAACAAAATTGTTTTAAATTCCCATCACACTTTAAGATAAACCAATGCTTGCACAAAATATTCCAAATATCACATGCATCCAATGAATAGTGCAATACTATGGTGTTAAAGTGGGTAAACGTTGTATTAAAGTGATCTTTATTGTTCTTCAAATTATCATTACTAATATCAGAATTAGGCTCTCCTGCTCCCCTTTTAATAATCATAATAATAATAATAATATTTGATGCTCTTATCTTGTAAAATTTACAGGTAAAACTGATCCTCCATAATGTCCAAAAAATGCAATGACTAGCGTGTAGAGCTCTCACAAATAATGGTCCCAAGTTAAATAAGCAAAAAAAGAGAGCACCATGACTGGAGCAGGTTTCACAACAAAGTGAAAAGTTTAATGCAAAAGTAAGCGCTTTCACACCCCAAAGGACGCTTTTTCAGACTTTAATATACTCATATGGAGACGCCAACATATTTGTACTGTTAAAAGCAATCAAATTGCAATCAACTTAAATCATATGAAAACAATCAATCAATTAAAAACTGAAACCTTGCAATAAATTTTAAAGTAATAGGTGTATCCCTATACTAATACATGTGCAAAACTGCTATAAGATAAAAAGACTTTATCATAAAAACATTTTCATTTACAAAAATTGTATATATATATATATATATATATATATATATATCAGAAAATGTATAAAAATATATTAAGTGCTACAATAACTAAATTTATTCTAAAACATTAATCTAAAAAACATTTGTTTAAAAATACATAGATAAAATCCATGCATACTTTAAAATGCACATAGTTTAATGCTTCAAGAGTCTGTTAACTAAAAATGGTCTAAGTGCTACCTTGCCATTAAGACCAAAACCCCTATATGCCTGCATCCTAATGATCCATTTAATTTCCTTTTGCTCTGTAACATTCTTAAAATTACCTAACCTGTGAGCATGAGGAGTGAATTCTATAACTAAAAATAGAAACTTATGTGTAGTGCCATGTTCTAAAAACGTGTCTTGCTACGGCATTCCCTTCAACCTCTTTGTTAATGGCATAAATATGTTCCCTAACTCTGTCTCTCAAAGTCCTATTGGTCATCCCTATATATAAAGATGGGCATTTAATACAATAAGCAAGATATATAAGATCCCTACTCATACAATCAGCATAACATCTAAAAGTATATGTATATTTAGTAGTAGGATGTGTGAATTTATCTTGACTGCACATATATTGGCAATGGTTGCATCATCTACAGGGAAATGTTCCTTGTCTCTGAGAGACAACAGAACTATTATTAGGTACACCATCCTTATAACATAACAATCTTTTCATTGATTTGTTATTTTGATATGAGAAGCTTGGTTGTGATCCCACTATGGTACTTATTTTCTCATCAGATGCTAGGATTGTCCAGTTCTTATTTACAATGTCACGTATGGCCTTATTGTTGTTAGTATAGGGTATCACCATCCTACATTCATTCAATGCTCTAGGACTGTTAGCGTTATGTCTAGTGTTATCGACTCTCATATTTTCTAAAGTATGGTCTGCCGTTCGTATGTCTATCTACAAGATCTACTGTCTCTAGTTTATTATACTCATGTGGTACATAACCTCTGTCCTTCAGCTTATCTTTCAATACTAAAAGGGCTCTTTCACAGCTAGAATGTGAGCTAGTGAGCCTGGAAACTCTCAAGCTCTGGCTCTGTAAGACATTCTTATAAACATACTGGGGATGCATGCTTTGTCTATGTAACAGACTATTCCTTCTACATTCCTTCTTATAAATCTCAGTACAAATGATACCATCATTTTTTATCAAAGACACATCTAAAAATTCAATCTTCAGAAACCATTTAACAGTAAATTGTAAAAAACTAGTGGTAAAGTTAATATACTCAATGAACTGTCTCAAATCATCCACAGTGCCTTTCCATAAAAGAAAAATATCATCCACAAAATGTTTATAGTAGGGTATGCAATAAAAAATCTTGTGTTTGTTTTAATGTACTGTCTTTCCCATTGTGCCATTACTAAATTTGCATAGGAATTGGCACATGGGGTACCCATGGCCACTCCCTTTGTTTGAAGGAACTACTGATTATCAAATGTAAAAAGATTATTATTCAGAGTAAATTCTAACAGAAAACAGTACAGTTGAATCTTATCAGCAGCAACATTCTCAGATCTCATAAAATCCCTAACTAATTCAATGCCTACATAATTCGGGATACTGGTGAAGAGTAATACCACACCAAGTGTTACTAGAACAACATCCACATCAAATAATTCTAAAAATACATATTCAGACAAAGTGACCAACAAATCTTGTGTGTCTTTTAAAATAGTATCAGCATTGTCAACAAAAACTCTCATATGCTTCTCCAAGTAAATTGATAGTGGTTCAGTCAACCAACCTTAGCTCAACACTATGGGTCTAAGGGGGGGTTAAAACTATCTTTATGGATTTTTGGTAGACCTCTAAAGCTGGGTACATACGGTTTATCTACCAAAAATATTTATACAGGTCAGGTGTAATCATGCTGCTCATCAAAAACTCATAAAGTATAACTTTCACATCACTAATTAATTTATTAAGCTGATTAACACTAAGACTGCTATAGGTATCAACTTCATCTACCATTTGCTTCATTTTGTAATGATACTCTGTAGCATTTATTAAGACAATAGCTCCCCCCTTGTCTACAGGATGAATAACTATATCAGCATTATTTTTCAGTGATTGTAAAGCATTAAAATCATCAGTCGTCAAATCATGAAAAATATACTTATTCGTTGTTGAAGCAGACAATTTCACGATATCACTTTCGCAAGCCTTTTCAAATGCATCTAGTAAAGGGTGTAATATTGGTGTATAAACAGAAGGTTTTCTAAAATGAAATACATCATAAGCATAACATTCCTACAAAACTTTTTAATGTCTATGATATGTTCAACATTATCACTATTAAGTGAAGGAATGAAGGGCAGACCTTTATTGAGTAATGAATGTTCAGCTTCAGTAAGGATGTAGTCAGATATATTGTGTACTAGTCCAGGGGTAGCCTCGTCCAGGCTTTCTTGCTCTTCACACTGCTCTCCTGATTCTCTTCCAAAAATGTCCTCCTTTTCCTTCCTCTGCTCTGCGACCGATTCTGTTGGTTCCTTGGTTGTTGCTTTATAGAGAGTGGAAAAACCAGAAAAACGGGCATGTCCTTCTGCTTTTCAGTTTCTTTTACCTTCTTCCTTACATCCGGACTAAGCAAGACGTTTACTGATGTTTATATATGGTAATAACTCTACGGATGTATTTTTTTATGAAGTTAAGTTGGAAAACTTTACTGTAGCTATGTTTTGTGTGAAAGAATTTTGTTTTGTGACTTACAAAGAAGTACACAGAGGGTCTATACTACATTGTCGAAATGCAATATCGGCGAACACCTATATATCAACACCTAATCAGCAAAGCGATTCGCTGAATTTAATGAGGGCAAAGAAATAATTGTCTGCAGCACAATGTACCAACTTCTACGTGGAATCACACCCACCTACCCCCAACTATATATACCAACTCCAAGATCACACTACAGTGGAGATAAGGACAAAGTTCTGTTGTTGACCAACTACATCTTTGCCCTTATTAAATTCAGTGAATCATTTCACTGATTAGATGTCGATGTATAGATATTTGCCGGAATTGCATTTTGGTGATGTAATATAGACCTGTACACTTAGTTTAACTGAATCAAAACATCTAAATAATAACATTTCTCTACTTTTCCTGGAAAGACATTTTCCAATAGCAGATAATTAATACCAGTCTTTTTTTTCTGTAGTATATGCTTCAACCAGTGGTGATCATACTTTTGAGCCAATGCGGTAGTATGGGATAGTTTTGCTTTTTAATTTTTAGAACGGTGTGCCTTTATGGACTATTGGGAGTTATATTTAAAATTATCAGTAGAATAGTATTGGAGATCAGTTGCCATAATGGTTAAGGTCTTCACCACCCATGCACAAGGTACAAGTTCAATCCTGACCTCTGACCAATGTCTGTTTGGAGTTTGCATGTTCTCCCTGTGTCTCTGTGGGAGTTCCTCCCACCTCTGAAAAACATGCTGAGTGTTTCCATTGCAAACTCACCAATGAATGGAGCTGTGGGCAACAGCACAGACTCTACATGGTACTCTACAGGGGGGGGGAGATTTGTACAGACCAACCACTTTGGGCATCTACTGTCATGCACAGTATCCTTATGATAGGAGAACAAGGATCACAAACTGCGTGCTGTGGCAGGGCTAGCCACTCACTGGTGTAAAATATGCTCTAGTTGATTCGGTCATGTTGACTAATATCCCCAAAATGGGCATGGCTAGTTACCGGTTATAAGTGGATTGAGACCCGACCTACTCCGACCTATGCCAGGGTCCCATGCTAATGTTGGGAGGGGTGTATGTGCCCCTGTTGGCCAGTGTGTGCCTGCCATAAATCCCAACTGCCCGGGTCAATAAGGTACTGGCTGGCCAGTGTCTAGTTGCCCAGCTGGTTTACCTGGGATAGCTCTGTTGAGCTAGAGTTGGATGTAAAATCAATCAACCTGCCAAGTGTGAACTGAGAATTGCTACACTTAATGTAGGTTCACTGACAGGATGCAGCTTGGAAGTGGAGGACATGATGATACAGAGGAGGCTTAACACCCTATGTATCCAAGAGACAAGATGGAAGGGCAGTGCAGCAAATTCAGGATCCAGAGTCTACTACTCAGGAGGGGGACAGGCTAGAAATGGTGTGATAATTGTGGTGAGACAGGCTTCAGAAGGCATTGAAGGATACGATCAAAATTAGTGATAGAGTCATGGCAGTCTGACTCCAGTGTAATGATAGGGAGCTATTCATAATCTCAGCCTATGCCCCACAGCAGGGTTGTGATTGTGAAGAAAAGCATGCATTCAGACAGCAGTTGCAGGCCATACTAGATAAAGCAGGACAACAGGAATTGGTATTGATAATAGTTGACTTGAATGCACATATCAGGACAGACAGAACAGAATATGAGGACTGTCTAGGTCCATATGGGTGAGGCAAGAGGAATAAAGGAGAGGTCATTCTAGATTTCTGCCTGGCATATGGCTTGATAATAGTCAACATGGGGTTCAGAAACAGTCACAAGATGGCATACGAGAGTGGCGAACATGCAACTCAGGTAGACTTCTTCCTAATAAGGAAAGGACACTGGGATAGAATCAAAGCCATCCCCAGTAAAACAGTCAGCCCACAGCATAAACCACTGGTTGCCACAATCAGCTGCAAGCAGTGGTCAGAGAAGGCTTTAAGGTCAACAGAGACCAGGCTGAAGACCTGAAAGTTGACTGGGGGGAAAGCAAAACAGGTCAAGGAATTACTCAGGGCTCAAGAACCCCAAGAAAAGGAGGTAATAGATGGAGCTGAAGAAGAATGGCAGTGCCTCAAAACAGCATGTGTGAGGACTACAGAACAGATATGTGGCCAAGCCAGATATGGAAATACATACATAAAGAAAGCTAGTGGTGGAATGCAGAAGTCCAGGAAGTCATCAAAAGAAAGAAAGAGTGCAGGAAAAAATGGGAGATAGAAAAGCCCAACCAGGCTAGGAAGGAATACTGGCTGGCTAACAAAGAAGCTAAGAAAGTAGTTGCAATAGCAAAGAATAGGGCATTGGATGCACTCTACTAATTTCTCAAAGTATGTAGGAAACTCCAGAAATGCACTACCAACACACCAAGTTACTCAAATAATCTTTAATTAAGCACTTTCATCTTCATCTTAGACTTCATCAGAATGACAACCATACAAAAATTACCAATTTAAATACTTTACCCCACCATCTCATTGGTTACCAGAAATTACATCATTCTCCCATGTATTAAATAGACAATAGCATTACTAAAATACAAAAAAAAATTACAGGAAAACACCACACACACAATTGCGACTGTCCGTGACAAATAGCTATATTAGTTATAAAATCATCATAAAAAATACACAGATTTAAATCTGAGTAAAGAACTTATTGAAATTCTATCTTTGAGACCAGGCGGTTGGCA
The DNA here is from genome assembly GCF_019279795.1 of Protopterus annectens. Lineage (NCBI taxonomy): Eukaryota > Metazoa > Chordata > Ceratodontiformes > Protopteridae > Protopterus > Protopterus annectens. Next base: position 413,818,349 of record NC_056725.1, read on the forward strand.
GGGATTAGTTTTTATCTGCCATTTAAGTTCTTTAAATTCTAAAAAAAATCATCTAATTGCCCCCCCCCCAAGGTCCAAGATCAACATGATCAATAGCACCAAATCTGAATGCATGTGTAGAGTGCAGATTAATACGTCTAATCATATAATACTTTTTACAGGGTATAATACTCACAAAACTCTTAATAATACATTTGTCATTCAGTACTGACCATGACCTGACTGAAATTGTAAATGTTGAAATCACCAGTTATATTTTTCAGAGTATTGGCAAGACAAAGCAATTTTGGGAGAGCTTTAATACTTCCCTTTAGTTTGAATTTTTATGACATCAAGGAAATTATATCTAGATTTTGGAGAATCTTTAACACAGATACTGATGTTAACACAATTGTTGGTGATATCCCTATGGTAGTTTATAAAAGGGAAAGGGAATGGTGGAAAGAAAAGTAAGAAAAATAGAACAAGGTGGTAGTTTCAAGTGTGCTAGATGCTCACAGTGTCATTTTATGGTGTACAAAGACAATTTCATTATTATGAGTTTTGGGAGTATTATACCCTGTAAAAACTATTATTGTTACTCAAAAGGGGTGATATATGTTGCAATATGTGATTCCTGTGATGGGTTTTACATAGGCAAAACTAAGAGGGCACTCAGGCAAAGAGTGTACCAGAATATGTACGACATTGAACATAAAAGTGAGAATAACGCCCTGTTTAGACATATTAATCTGCACCCTACACATGCATTCAGATTTGGTGCTATTGATCATGTTGATATTGGACCTTGGGGGGGGGGCAATTAGATGATTTTTTTAGAATTTAAAGAACTTAAATGGCAGATAAAAACTAATCCCTGCCAACCGCCTGGTCTCAACGATAGAATTTCAATAAGTTCTTTACTCAGGCTTAAATCTGTGTATTTTTTATGATGATTTTATAACTATTATAACTATTTGTCATGGACAGTGGCAATTGTGTGTGGTGTTTTCCTGTCATTTTTTATTGTATTTTAGTAATGTTATTGTCTATTTAATACATGGGGAAATTATGTAATTTTTGGTAACCAATGAGATGGTGGGGTAAAGTATTTAAATTGGTCATTTTTGTATGGTTGTCATTCTAATGAAGTCTAAGACTAGGATAAAAGTGCTTAATTAAAGATTATATGAGTAACTTGGCGTGTTGGAGGTGCATTTCTGGATGTTTCCTACATCTTGTCCCTGGCTTGGATAGTTGGTTGGTGTCTGTCATTTTTTACAAATTTCTGGAAAGTGACTCAGTAGATGGCACAAAGTAACTATATCAGGTTGCAAAAAGATAAAGAAGATACTCAGACACTCTTTATAAGGGATGCCAGCATAAACCTGCTCACCAGTCCACACAACCTCAGAGGCAGATGGAAGGAGTATTTCCAGCAACTTCTGAGTGAAGAAAACCCGACAGAAGCTGTACTGCCTCAGAAACAGCCTACAATGAGAGGAGAAGAGGAGCCCACCCTAGAGGAAGTAAGGATAACACTAAGGAAAATGAAGTCAGGGAAAGCAGCAGGCTCAGATGAGGTCACAGCAGATATGATACAGATGCTGTGTGAGATAGGGCAGAAATAGCTCTTGAGGGTACTGATATCAGTATGGAGAGAAAGCCGTATCCCAGATGACTGAAGAATAAGCATACTTATGCCAGTGTACAAGAACAAAGGAGACATCCACAACTGTGGGCGGCACAGAGCATCAACCTCCTATCACATTGCATGAAAGTTCTGGAGAGGGTGATTGAGAAATGGATACACAGAGTAGTAGAAAGCAAGATGGGGAATGAGCAGTACAGATTCGGATCAGGATGCAGCACAACTGACCCAATGTTTGCAGTGAAACAGATAGTTGAGAAGAAGCTAGAGATGAGGAAAGAGTCCAACTGGGTATTCCTAGACTTGGTGAAAGCATATCACAAGATCCCAAGAAAGCTGATTTGTGCAGTACTGCAGTGGTTTGAAATCCCAGAAACATTGGTAGAATTAGTGCAGGCTATGTACAAGGACTCAGTAACTCAAGTATGAACATTGTTCGGCCTCACAGAGTGGGAGTGGGTGTGCACCAGGTTTCAGCTCCGAGCCCACTACTGTTCATATTGGTGATGGACTACATTAGCAAACAGGTTGGAGGGATCAGATCAACAAAGTTGCTATATGCAGATGATGTGGCATTACAGGCAGACTCTCTGAGCAAGAACTTCAGCAAAGAATAGGGGAATGAAATGCAAAACTGAAGGCATGTGGGATGAAACTAAGCACAGATAAGACAGTGTAATGACAGCAAACTGGGGAAATCAGAAGAAGCTGAGAACTGAGATAGAAGAGAAGATAGTGGAAGAGATAAATAGTTTCAAGTATCTGGGAAGGGTGGTTGAAGAGAAGGGAAGTCTGGGTGAAGAGGTCAAGGCTAGAATCAGAGGGGCTGCAGCCAACTGGCATAGAGTCTCAGGTGTAGTCTATGACAGAAGAATGCCAAAGAAGGTGAAAAGTAAGGTGTGCAAGACAGTAGTGTGACCAGTACTTCTGTAAGATACAGAAACCTGAGCAGTAAAGGCAGAGCAGATAAGGAAGCTAGAGGTGATGGAAATGAAGTGCCTGAGAAGGGTGTTAGGATGCACACTGTGGGACAGATGAAGAAATGAGGACAGAAGAGCAGAAGCCAAAGTAACTCCAACTGCAGAAAAGATCAAAGAGAACAGATTACAATTGTTCATATACATGTGCAGAAAAGCAGAAGACAATCTGATGAAGAAGCTCTGGAACACACAGGAAGAAGGCAAGAGGAAGTGAGGACATCTAGCAAAGAGGTGGATGGACTGTGTGAAAGAAGACCTGTGACAGTCAGGCATGAGTGTTGAAGAAGACAGTAGTGTGGCACTGAATTGAGAGAGATGGTGACAGTTAACATGATACCCCGACCCCGTGTAGAAAACTGGGAATAAGGGGGCTGCTGCTGATGATGATGATGATGAGTATGGGATGGGATATATTTAAGTTTACTAGTAATAAAGTATGTCTTTATAATCCATTACTGCTGTGCAATGAAGATTTACATCTTTACAATGTTGGTGTCTTGCTCTTCTGAGCTTGCAGATCACAACAATATGGTATGCCATTTTCATTCACAGACAACCCCTGTATCCAGCAATTATCACCACATCATTGATTGTTTGCAGCACTGATGGCTGATTGTGGTATACTACTACTACTACTACTACTACTAATAATAATAATAATAATAATAATGATAACAATGGACATAGTAATGTTTTTTAAGTTTTGCTCACACAAACACATAGTAGCCACACTAAAATACTCCAACTTACTTCACACAAATGCATACTATTCCTGCAAAGCCAGATTAATGACTGTTTAAAATCAGCAAATGACAAGAGGGTAAGATACATTTATCCAAAGACAGCCCAACCCCCATCCACCAGTTATAGGCACTCTGTGAACATCTCAGACATCTAACTGAGATAAAAATAATGGCCAAAGTAATGCATTTCAATCTTGTTTCCCACAAATACACAGTATCCGCAGTAAAGTATTCTAGCTTACTTCAGACAAATGTACATTAGTCATGTAAAATCAGTTTACTGACTGTTTAAAATCAGCACATGATAGGGTAAGTTACTTTCATTCACAGCCCCACCTCACCCAGTATTTATAGCCATTTTTACTTTCATTCACAGCCCTACCCCACCCAGCATTTATAGCCACTTTAAGTACAATTTAGATATGTGATTGTGATAAAAATAATGGCCACAATAATATATTATAGGTTCATAGGTAGGTACTAGGCTATTGGCCCAAGGTCTAAGTAAGCCTAGCCAACAAGGTTCCCTGGCTTTCAACATCCAAGAAAGTTATTTTCCTGTGCCCCTGTCGAGCAGAGCCACAGAAGTGATCCCCGAGGTGAATTTCCTATTTCCCATCCACTCATCAAGATTTTTCTTGAAGAGTACTAATGAGGAACTCTGCTTGACATAGATTGGTAGCTTCTTCCAGAGTATGGGAAGTCTCTAGGATAGGAATCTATCCCTCCGGCATGTGCTGTTTATTGTGGTGACAAGGTTTAGGTCCCTAGAGCATGTAGCTTGGAGGGATTGGGATTTCTTTAGGTGCAGCATGTCCAACAGCTCTGCATTTGATATAGCTTTGTATGTTAGGCAGAGATCACCTCAGAGAAGGTGATATGCTACAGAGTAACGTTGGAGTTTTTTGAGATGGTAGGCATAGGGCATTGGTTTGAGTCCGGTAATCCTCTTTGTGAGGTACTTCTGCAGCCTTTCCAGCTGTTGCAGATGTCTTTTGAGGTACATTCCAAAAGGGGCATTGTACTCTATAATGGGTCTAATGAATGCCGAGTAGAGGGGAACAATGACCTCTTTTTTCCTGGATGAGAACCCTTTTCTGATGAGGTGTGCCACGTAGAAGGATTTTCTGACTACTGTGGCGATGTGATTATCAAAGGAGAGACTACTGTCCACCTGAGTCCCAAGGTCTCTTACCACACATTCAGTGTTAAGTAGACTGCTGTTTATGTGGTAGTTCATAGGTACAGAGGTTTTACCAAAGGGGATGACAATGCACTTTTTGGCATTGAGCTTGAGGCCATGGCTCTGACACCATGCATCTGTCTCAGTGAGGCCCTTTTGTAGGATGTCCATGTCATTTGGGGACTCAGCTATGGCACCTAATTTGCAGTCATCTCTTAACGTCATTATCCAGAGACCTTTTGTGTTAGTGTACTTCAGAGAAGTAGATACTAAACAGGAGAGGACCCAGGACTGAACCCTGTGGTACTCCACTTGTCACTGGTTTGAAGTCAGATTTAGAGTCTGCAACTTTTACAGTGTGGGTTCTGTCAGTGAGCTAGTTGGCAACCCATCTTGTGATGTAGGGATTTATACCCAGTTTAGTGAGTTTATCTATAATTCCAGAATGGGGGATGGTGTCAAAAGCCTTGGCGAGGAAAAGATAGGCAGTGTGAACCACCTTACCCTCGTCTATGGCTTTGGTGACTGTTTCAAAGAAGTCGATCAGGTTCAGAAGGCATGATCTGCCTTTCACAAACCCGAACTGGGTGGGGGTCCAGAGTCTGGAGGTTACCAATGTCTTTGTTTATGAGTTCCATGATAATACATTCCATGGCCTTGCAGACCAGGCTTGTGAGGCTAATAGGACGATAGTTCATGGGTCCATTGTGGCTCCTCCTTTGTGGAGTGGGATAAATGTTGCCATGCACCATTCAGTGGGCACAAAGCCTGACATGAGGCTATGATTGAACATGGTAGTTAGGTGGGGCGCCAGTTCGTTTTGAAGTTCATGTAAAATGCAGCCTGGGATGTTGTCCGGTCCCATGGATGCTGTGTTCAAGGATTTAGAGAGTGCAGTTTTTACCTACATAGTTGTGATTACAGGGACTCTGCATTCTTCTGGTAGAGATATGAGCAATTTAGGGGATGAGAGGGGGTAATGTTAGCACTGAACCTATGAGCCAGGATGTTGGTAATATCAGTTGGTTCTGTAATTTTTATACCATTGTGCTGTAACTCAGAGCAGATCTGTGTGTTGTCATTGAGATTCTTGACATAGCCATAGAATACTTTGTGGTTGTCCTTAGAAACAGTGGCAATCTTGTTTTCATAGCTAACTTTGGATGATTTTATGAGGGATCTCCGCTTCTTAATGAGGGTGACCCAGGAGCTCCTCCACTCGTGGGATTTTACTCTCTTTTGCAACAGTTTCTTCCTTCTGTTGTAGAGTTTGTTTATAGCATGGGACCACCAGATTGGCTTCCTTTTTTTGGAGGATAGTGTCTTGGTTCTGTTATGGATAGCACAATCCATGCACTCGTGCAAGTGCTCATAGAGTGCATTTGTGTAGGATTCAGCAGTCATAACTGTATTGTCCATCTGCATGGGTGTCATGAAGTTTGCCACTTCTGTCTTGAAAAACATGAAGTTGGCTTTGGAGACATTTTTACAGTGGTTTTATTAATGAGGGGTGGGGGTGGGATGTGGATATCTATGGTGATTAGTTTATGGTTGGATCTGACCAATGATGATTTGACATCAGGTGTGGAACACTGGTCACTCATGTTGGTAATGACTAGGTCTAGGATATTGTTGCCCTTGGTGGGGGTGTGGATAAGTTGATCCAGGGCATTGGAGTTTATGAATTCTAGAAAGTGTTGAGCAAAGGAATTGGTACATGAGTAGTTTTCCCAGTTAATGGTGGGGTGGTTGAAATCGCCCATTATTAGGGTGTTTGGTTGAAGCCTAATATTTTCCAGTATATCGAGAAAAGAGGAGTGAGAATCCTGGAGCATGGTGGGGGATCTGTAGCAAGCTACAATTTGAATTGCAGTTTTGCCCAGAGTTAGTTGCACTTGGATAATCTCAGATGCATTATGTTGGGTAACTAGCCTGGAGATGTGCATATCCTTAATGAATATGGACACAACTCCGCCTTTGGTGTTCCGGTCCAGGTTAGATGGCTGAAAGGTGTGGTATGAGTTATAGCCTGGTAATGCAGGGCTGCTCTCTGGAGCCTTTGAGCAGGCCTCAGTCACTGCAAAGATATCGATGTTCTTCATTTTAAGGAGTGCCTCGAGTGAGTGCATTTTGAGCTTTAGACTTCTAGCATTGAGTAGCATTACCCTCATTTTTTTGCTTGCCTGTACCGGTTATGCTGGTGAATTTGTCATTTGAACCTTACCTAAAAAAGGCACTATAGGAGTGGCAAGAGCCTTAGCCAGTATCCAGAACCCCAGAGCCAACAGGTGCAGGCCATCACTGGCAAAGCAATGTGGCTTGTTGACCATGTCATCCCAGGCAGACAGATACTGGATCCCCTTGGAATGACACCAGAAGCTCAGCCAATTGTTGAAGTCAATCATTTTGTCCTTGTACTGCGGTATCATTCTGGGTGATGGCAGGATGCTACTTAGGGCTAGGGTCATGTCTGCCTGGACTACAAGATCAGAGAGCTCTTCCATGTTTCTTTCCATGTAGTCCAGGAAGGTACATCTCAGGTTGATCACACCAACATGGACAATGACAGAGTCATATTTGTACTTCTTGTGGCGTGACCTGAGTGCATGGGCTATGTGGTGGATCCTGGCACCCGACAGGCAGCTGACAGTAACCTTCTTCTTGTTTAGCCTGGTGAGTGGAACATCAGTGCGCCTGAATATAGAGTCACCTATGACTAGTGTGTTGGGTACGTTGTTTTGCCTTATGAGCTGTAGTTGAGCGACAAACTGAGTCTCTGTGCTACGTGTCATTTGGGTTGTGTTGGGTGGTGGACGTTGCTTGCATTTCTCCTTTGGAGATATCTGTTGCTTGGGCAGATTATTATTGAGAGCCACTGCAAATGTTTTTGTGTTTCTATGTGTGGATTCTGGTGGTGTAGGTTTAGTGGGACTATGTGATGAGAGTGGTGTGGTACAAGTGTTTACGTTCTCTTCTTGACTGTCAAGTTCAGTCTTGGTTGAAGAGAGCTTTTCCTCCAGTTTGGCTAGATAAGTGCATCTCTCACAGGTTGTAGTGTTAGGTGGTAGGAGGAGAGGGTTGTCTGTGTACATGAGGCAATTGCTACATTACTCCAAGATGCCCAGATTCATCAGGTAGAGAGGAGAGAACACCAAGAGCTGTCCCTTGGACATGCCTGGATAAACACTATTTTCCTTTAGACAAGTGAGGAAAGTAAGTACATGAGCTGTTTTCCTCTATGCAAATGAGGAAGATAAGTACAAAAACTGTTTTCTTCTAGGTAATGAAGGTTGAGTTCTGTAGTAATTTGTAGCTTATTTAGTGCTTATAACAAGTTCTGAACCAGTGCTGAGCACGAAGAAGCAAATTCAAGTGCTAAAACTAAGAATCTGGCTAGTTCTAAGGGAAAAACTGAAGAGCAGACTTTATGGCACTGGGAATAGTTTAACCCTACCTAAACTGTGCTGCACAATGCCCAAACTCACGCAAACCCATGCAAACACGGGTTTTTAAATCAGAAAGTTGAAAGGGATAGACATCAGCCCAAAACAGCCAATAAAGTTCAATTTCAGAGTTGGAAACCACTCCTCTTCTGACAGATAGCTGCTCAGTGCTTACCACTCTAACTGATAAGCAGAAAGACTTCCCACTACCACAATAAGGTCTGGACAACTCAGAAACGCAAACTAAAGTCCTGGAACCAGCAAATCTGGGATCCAGACTATTCTAGTATAGGAAAGGGCAGGAAACGAGCAGTATAGATAGTATTTTTGGGGGGTTGAGAAATTAAGCAGAAAAACATAATTTAAACAGTTTGTTTCATATACACAGTAGCCATAATAAAGTATTCCAACTTAATTTCACACAAATGTATACTATTTCTAAGCCTGACTGCCTGAAAAGATTGCATTCATCTATGAACAGCCACCTTCCCCACCCAGCAGTTATAGCCACTTTATTGGCTGTGTATACTTCATATATTTGATTGTGACATAAATAATTACCACAGTAAATGTATTTCAGCTTTGTTTGACACAAATCATTACTGCAATAGAGTAATCCAACTTACTTATCAAAATCATATTAGTCCTGCAAAGGCACACTAATGAACAATAACAGCAGTTAGTCATTGTCAAGTAGGACAGCCCTATTAACCATCAATTATAGCTATTTTATTGCTTGTATATATCTCAGATTCCCAATTGTAATGCAAATAACAATAAAATAATGGTCACAGAGACGTGTAGTTCAACTACATTTTACATAACCCTCCACAGAAAACGTATTTGCTCTGCAAAGCCATCTACTACCCATATATAGTTGCCTGCCAGGATCAAAATAATGAATAAAAAAGTACCTCTTTCTACTTCCACTTCTGCTCTTCTGTACCATGACCATACTTCTCCCAGTTAACATTTGCAGGTTGTCTGCTCTGTGCCATCCCATGAATCATGTAGGCTATGGGACAGCAAGGAGTAGAATGCCCACAAATTGAATGGTCATTTGCACTGGTCAGCCCCATAACATGCTGCAGCTGCAGCTGCATTGAATAGGGCACTTTGAACTGCTATAGTTTTTACTGGTGTTTCTTAACTTTGAAAATAAAATTAAAAAATTACTTACCCATGGTGCCCAGCCCCAAATAGCTACAATTGCAATGCCCTACTCCTGCAATGGCCATAGGCATCTTGGATCTGAGGTTTTCTGGAGACTATCCAACCCCCCCCCCCCATTATAATCCACCACTGGGAATGGGGGTATATAACATCTAACAAGGACAAAAGAAAATTATATTCAGGCTAACGTTTATCCAAGGTAAAACCAGAAGTGCAAAGAGAACAAATATACAGAAAGCAAGCATGTATGTGTGTATGTGTTGTCGCATGCATGTGCATGCCTTTGGGCAAAAAATGTGGACAGCATTAAGTTCAACATACTACAGCAATCAATGTAGATGTGTAAAAGACAAAAAGAGAAAAAGTACTGACCACAAATTATGCCCATGCCCTTCTAAAAAGAGAAGTCTGATATAAAGAATACATACACATAGATTAAAACCAATCAGCAAAATAAATATGGATATCTTAAATCACAGAAATAAACTGAAGTAGAATTAAGCAAAAAGAATGTTAAAACCTAATGTATTTTAGCAATTATAATGAGTCTTAAGTAATTATTGTATTCAGGGGAAGAGTAGCTAGCTGATCCTTTGAGGAAACAAGTCTGGTTCGTTTGTTTGTTTTGTTTGGCATTTGTTTACTGGGATAGTCCGAGTGGACAACAGGTGTCTGTTTTTAGTGGAGGCCCAGTGAGAAAAGCTCCACACAGTACAATAGTAACAGTATTTAGTAGTAATACTTACAGGTCAAAGAGTTTGATATGTAAACAGCAGTTGACAACATATTACAAAAGTTAAAACAAAGTCAGAGAGAACTCTGATTAAACACAGGAGACATTTTACAATTTGGTTGCTTTGTGAGCATAGCATTATAGTGTCAAAAAAGAAAAAGAAAAAAGACCAACATATGTACATTATTTACAAAGATCATTAATTGCACACATTAGTTGCATTCACAAGAACTTCAAGGAAATGACCAATGTTGAGCACCTCTCTTACATACACAAGAAGCTTAAGGTACTCTGCAAAGTAGTAAGGGTTTAAGGTGGGCATTGCAGTTGCATAGCCAGTTAGTGAGAAGGTATGATTTAAGGAGTTTTTTGAAAGTGGAAGTTCTGGTTTTGTAGTCTGATGTCAGGAGGAAGGTTATTCCAGGTGTTAGCAACTTCATGAGGGAAGAAGGATTCCCCAAAGGTGTTTTTACATGGAATGTTTTCTATCAGGGCTTAATTGGTGTTGCGTAATTGTCTATTTCAGTTGTAGAAGTTTAGTAGGCCAGATAGGGCAGGGTTTTTCTCTGGATAGTATAGTATTTGATGTACTAGGTTGAGCTGGTGGAGTCATAATAGGTTGGGGAGTTAAAGCCAGTGTAAATTAAGTAAGGATTGGCAGTGGTGAAAATGAGATTTGACGTTGGTAGTGAATCTGGCGATTTTGTTGTAACATGTAGAAAGTTTGTTAAGGTCGGTCTTATTTAGATATGTTAGTACTGGAGAGGCATAAAGTAATGTATTTAAGAGATGGGTTCTGTGTATAGCAGTTTTAGATTCAGAAGTAAGGTACTTTTTGCAGCAATAAAGAGTCCCTAGCTTTTTGTGGACTTTGGAGATAGGGATATATATTTGTTGAATCTTAGTTGATTCCCAATGGATTGGCTGTATTTCTCACAGCTTTAACATGTGTCAGTTTTCTAAGTTAAAGCACAGTTAATTAGAATAGGAAATGCTTTGGACTGTTTGAATAATATTGCAGATTTTCAACCACTCATTAAAAACATTGTACAAGGTCAGATAAAATCTGTAGTCTGATTACAAAATAAAACAAAAAACACAGAAAGTGCTAAGATAAGAAGTTTTCTATAAAGGGAATATGTTAAATCTAAAAAGGCCACTAGAAACATATGATCATGCTGAAAGTGGTACAGGGTAAATAAGGGTAGATTTGTACACTTTTCAAGAAGTACAACCCCATTCTCCTGCCTTCAGTAATATTACTGCCATCATTCTTCATTGACCATCCCACCCCTTTCTGCCCTCTTTGCCATATACATTGATGTACATAGAGTACATCTGTGTGATCACTGTTGTGAGTCTCTACTTTTGGAAGCCACAAAGGATTTCAAGTGTTTTTTTTCCAGCACATACATAATGATATACTTCCAACTCACATGCACTTTGCCATCGCTGCCAAAGAAGCAACTGAGTTGGAAAGATATTGGAAACAAATCTGTAATTGCCACTCTTAGTTGTTTTGGCAGGCATGAGGAGAATACCCCAAAATTATCTTTTTCCCCAGATTGCAAATATCCTGTTCTAAATGTGGAAACAGCTGTCAAGTAAGCTTAGGTACCTTATGGATTTAAAAAGTTATTTGGGAATTTTGCCAGTATCTGTTGCAGCAATATCTATGTTTTTATGATTGCTAAGATTTAGTTGAAATAATGTATGCATGTGAGAGCAGTAAGCTGAAACATGTTAATATGGTCATTTTTCTTTTACTTTTCTCACAGTCAATCATCAAAAGTTAATAAAAGTTAGGTATCTTTTATAGGTTCATAGGTAGGTACTAGGCTATCTGCCCAAAGGCATTTATAAGCCTAGCCAGAATGTGTTGGCTTTCGCCTCCCCCTTAGATTAGTTCCCTGTGCCTCTGTCCAGCAGACCCACTGAAGTGATCCCCGGGGTAAACTTTCAGTTTCCCATCCACTCCTCAAGGTTTCTTTTGAAGAGTGTTAGCGAGGAGCTCTGCTTAATGTAGATTGGAATCTTGTTCCAAAGCATGGGAAGTCTCCCTCAAGCACGTCCTATTTGTTGTTGTGGTGAGGTTTAAATCCCTAGAGCATGTGGTTCGAGGGGATAAGGTTTTCTTTAGGTAGAGCATGTCCATCAGTTCTGGGTTGGACATGGCCTTGTATGTCAGGCAGAGATCACCTCTGAGTAGACGATATGCAACCGAGTACAGCTGGAATTTCTTCAGCTGAGCTGCATAGGGCATCTGTTTCAGGCCAGTGATCCTCTTGGTGAGGTACGTCTGTGGTCTTTCCAGCTGTTGCAGGTGTCTTGTAAGATACATCCCAAATGGGGCATTGTACTCTATGATGGGTTTGATGAGTGATGAGTAGAGGGGCACAATGACCTCTTTTGATCTGGATGCAAACCCTTTTGTGATTAGGTGGGCCACATGGAAGGATTTTCTAACCACTTTGGCAATGTGATTATCAAAGGGGAGATTACTATTTACTTGAGTCCCCAGATCCCTTATTATATTTTCCGTAGTTAGGGGACTACCACCTATGTGGTAGTTTGTGGGTACTTTGTTTTTTCCAAAGGGGATGACTATGCACTTTTTGGCATTTAGCTTGAGGCCATGATTTTAACACCAGGTATCCATCTCAGTGAGACCCTTTTTGAGGATGTCTGTGTCAGCCGGAGAGTCAATTATAGCCCCTAGTCTGCAGTCATCTGCGAACTTGGTCAGCCATAGTCCTCCTGTGCTTGCCTGTAACACTGATAAGTATATGCCATACAGGAGGGGTCCTAGGACTGAGCCCTGGGGAACACCACTTGTAACTGGTTTAGAGTCGGACCTAGCTCCTGCAACTCTCACCATGTGGGTTCTGTCCGTGAGCCAGCTGGCAACCCATCTTGTGATGTAGGGGTTTATAAATACTACTCCGAAACTGGTACAAAAAATGCTAAGGCTGCTACTCGTAAAACACTCGTCTTTATTTAAACGCCAAAATATAAAAACGTTTTTCGTCCTAACTCAATGCTCAGACTTCTTCAGAAACTCTAATACAGGCATCTTGAAGCATCCAATATTTATAAACTCGGGCGGGCTTTTTAAATGAGTTTATAAATATTGGATGCTTCAAGATGTCTGTATTAGAGTTTCTGAAGAAGTCCGAGCATTGAGTTAGGACGAAAAATGTTTTTATATTTTGGCGTTTAAATAAAGACGAGTGTTTTATGAGTAGCAGCCTTAGCATTTTTTGTACCATGTAGGGGTTTATGTTCAGGCTGGTGAGCTTGTCCATAATACAATAATGGGAAATGGTGTCAAAGGCCTTTGTGAGGTCTAGGTAGGCTGTGTGTACCACCTTTCCCTCATCTATAGCCTTGGTAACTGTCTCAAAGAAGTCCACCAGGTTTGTGGAGTGGAATAACCGTTGCTGTGCACCACTCTATGGGTACGTAGCCTGTGGAGAGGCTGAGTTTGAACAGTGTGTTTAGGTGAGGGGTTAGTTCATCTTTGAGCTCATGTAGGATGCAGCCTGGGACACCGTCCGGTCCCATTGATGCTGTGTTTTTGGCTTTGGAGAGGGTTGTTTTAACCTGAGTGTCTGTGATTTCAGAGGATCTACATTCTTCTTGTATGGTTATGGGCCCTTTTGGGGGTGAGAGGGTGGTGAGGTTTGCACTGAACCTGTCTGTCAGGATGTTGGTGATATTGGTTGGTTCAGTGTATTTTGTGCCATTCTGCACTAACTCCGAGCAGATCTGAGCATTGCCACTTAGATTCTTGACATAGCTAAAGAATGCCTTGTGGTTATATTTGGAGTCCTTGGCAATTTTTCTTTCGAAGCTCACCCTAGATGATTTTATGAGGGATTGCAGTTTTTTGCTGATACTGAGCAGGGATGTTTTCCCTTCTTGGGATTTTACTATTTTCTGTACTAATTTCCTCCTTCTATTGTATTGCTTGTTTATGGCAGGGGTCCACCAGACTGGTTTCCTTTTCTTGGAGGAGTGAGTCTTGGTTTTGCTTGGGATAGCACGATCCATGCATTCTTGTAGGTGCCCAAAGAATGCATTAGTAAAGGATTTTGCAGCTTGGACAGCATTATCCTTTAGCATGGGGGCTTTGAAACTTTCCACCTTGGTCTTAAGTAATGTGATATTTGCTTTTGAAAAGTTTTTCACAGTGGTTTCCTTGTCTGAGGATGGGGGCGGAATCTGGATATCCAAAGTGATTTGTTTATGGCCAAATATAACCAACAAGGGGTTGACCTCCAGTGTGGAACACTGGTCTCCCATGTTGGTGATGACCAGGTCCAATATGTTGTCACCTCTGGTGGGAGTGTTGACCAGTTGATCCAGGGTGCTTCCGTTTATAAATTCTAGGAAATGTTGGGCAGGGGAGTTAGTACTTGAGTAGTTCTCCCAGTTAATGTTTGGGTAATTGAAATCATCCAATATTAGGGTGTTTGATAGGACCTTTATGTTTCCCAATGTTTCCAGAAATGCGGAATGGGGGTCCTGGGACATGGTGGGTGATCTGTAGCAAGCTACAATTTGAATTGCAGTTTTGCCCATTGTTAGTTGCATGTGGATGATCTCTGAAGCATAGTGCTGTGCCACTAACCTGGAGGCGTGGGTAGTGCTGGGGTGCTCTCTGGAGCCTTAAACCAGGTTTCTGTTATTGCGCATATATCGATTTTCTCCATACTGGGGAGTGCCTCGAGTGCGTGCATTTTGAGGTTTAGACTTCTGGCATTGAGTAGCATTACCCTCAGTTTTTTGTTACTTGTGCTATTTACAGCGGTGGGTTTGTCTTTTGAGCCTTGTCTAAAAAAGGCACTATGGGGGTGGCAAGAGCCTTGGCCAGTATTTGAAAGCCTAAGGGTGACAGGTGCAAGCCATCTCTAGCTAAGCAACGTGGCTTGTCGAGCATGTCATCCCAGGTGGACAGACACTGGATCCCCTTTGAATGACACCAGAAACATAGCCAATTGTTGAAATTGATAATTTTTTTTCTTTATGCCATGGTATCATTCTTGATGAGGGCAGGATGCTACTCAGGGTCAGGGTCATACCGACCTGGGCTATGTGATCAGAGAGCTCTTCCATGTCTCTTTTCATGTAGTCCAGGGAGGTATGGCTCAGGTCATTCACACCAACATGGACAATGACAGAGTCATATTTGTACTTGTTCTGGAATGACCTGAGTGCTTGTGTTATGTGGCGGACCCTGGCACCCAACAGGCAGCTAACAGTAATCTTCTCCTTATTCAGTCTAGTGAGTGGGATGTCAGTGTGCCTGACTATAGAGTCACCTATTACTAGTATGTTGGATATGTTATTTTGCCTTAAGGGCTGTGATTGCATGGCACACTGGTTTTGTGAAGTATGTGTTTCATGGTTTGTGTTGGGGGTGGAGGTTGCTTGGATGTCTTCTTTGGACGTCTTTGTTGCTTTTGCAGATTTTTATTTAGAGCCTCTGAGTAGGTTTTTGTGTATTTATGCTTGTTTCTTGCCGGTGCTGGTTTAATGGGTCTATGTGAGACTTGTGGTGTGATGCAAGTATTTCCCTTCTCCTCTTGATTGTCTGAGCCAGTCTTCGGTTGAGAGAGCTTAGCCTCCAGTTTGGCTGTATAATTGTATCTCTCGCATGTATTAGTGTTTGGTGGTAGGAGGAAGGATTGTCTGTGTACATGAGGCAGTTATAACATTGCCTCAAAATGCCCAGATTCACCAGTTAGACTGGAGAGTACACCTGAAACTACCCTTTGGACATGCCTGGATAGGTACAGTGAACTGTTTTACTGAATGGCTGGTAAGGTTGGATAAAGAGCCTTGTTCTCCTGTACAGTATAGGGGGGTCTAGTGCTAGGGTTTTAAGTGCTTGCTATGAGTTTTGAGCAAGTGCCGGGCTGAGAAATGAATGGCTTGAGTGCTTAATAGGTTCATAGGTAGGTATGTGGCTATCTGCCCGAGGGCATTTATAAGCCTAGCCAGAGTGTGTCAGCTTTTGCCTCCCCATTGATTAATTAACTGATCCTCTGTCAAGTAGAGCCAATGAAGTGATCCCAGGGGTATATTTTCTGTTACCCATCCACCCGTCAAGGTTTCTCTTGAAGAGTGTTAGTGAAGGGCTCTGCCGGATGTAATTTGGAATTTTGTTCCAAAGCATTGGGAGTCTCTGTGACAGGAATCTATCCCTCCAGCATGTTCTATTTATTGTTGTGGTGAGGTCTAGCTCACTAGAGCACATGGCTCGCAGTGACTTGGATTTCTTTCGGTGGAGCATGTCCATCAATTCTGAGTTGGACATGGCTTTGTAAGTCAGGCAGAGATCACCTCTGTGTAAGCGATATGCCACTGAGTACAGCTGGAGTTTTTTCAGTCGGGCTGCATAGGACATATGTTTGAGGCCAGTAATCCTCTTGGTGAGGTACTTTTGTGATCTTTCCAGCTGTTGGAAGTGTCTTGTGAGGTACATCCCAAATGGGGCATTGTACTCTATGATGGGTCTAATGAGTGAAGAGCAGAGGGGCACTATAACCTCTTTATTTCTAGATGCAAACCCTTAAGTAATTAGATGGGCCACATAGAAGGAATAACTTTGCTAACTACTTTGGCAATATGGCTGTCAAAGGAGAGATTACTATCTACCTGGGTCCCCAGATCTCTTATTACCTCTTCTGTATTAAGGGGGCTGCCACCTATGTGGTAATTCGTGGGTGTTTTGTTTTTCCCAAATGGGATGACTATGCATTTTTTGGCATTTAGCTTGAGGCCATGACTTTGACACCAGGTGTCCGTCTCAATAAGGCCCTTTTGGAGGATGTCCGTGTCAGCCGGAGAGTCAATTATGGCTTTGCAGTTTGCAGTCATCGGTGAACTTGGTTAGCCGTCATCCTCCTGTGTTTGCCTGTACTTCTGAGAAGTATATGCCAAACAGTAGAGGTCCCAGGACCGAGCCTTGTGGGACACCACTTGTGACTGGTTTAGAGTCGGACCTGGAGCCCGCTATTCTTACCGTGTGAGTTCTGTCTGTAAGCCAGTTGGCAACCCATCTCGTGATGTAGGGGTCTATGTTCAGGCTGGTGAGTTTTTCTATAATACCCGAGTGGGGAATGGTGTCAAAAGCCTTGGTGAGGTCAAGGTAGGCTGTGTGAACCACCTTTCACCTCATCTATGGCCTTGGTGACTGTCTCGAAGAAGTCAAGCAGGTTTAGTAGGCATGATCTGCCCTTAACAAAGCCGAACTGGGTTGGGTCAAGTGTTTGGAGGTTCCCAATGTCTTTGTTAATGAGTTTCATTCCTTGCAGACCAGGCTAGTCAGGCTTATGGGGCGATAGTTACCAGGATCAGTTGTGGTCCCTCCTTTGTGGAGAGGAATAACCGTTGCTGTGCACCATTCTATGGGCATGTAGCCTGTGGAGAGGCTGAGGTTGAACGGCGTGTTTAGGTGGGGGGGTTAGTTCATTCTGTAGTTCATGCAAGATGCAGCCTGGGACACCATCTGGTCCCATTGATACTATGTTTTTGGCTTTTGAAAGGGCTGTTTTCACCTGTGAGTCTGTGATTTTTGGGACACTCACTTTTCTGGTATTATTGTGGGCCATTTTGGAGGTGAGAGGGGGGTGAAGTTTGCACTGAATCTATATTCCAGGATGTTGGCAATATCAGTAGGTTCAGTATATTTTGTGCTATTTTGCACTAGTTCAGTGCATATCTGTGAGTTGCCACTTAGATTCTTAACATAGCTAAAGAAGGCTTTGTGGTTATCATTTCAATCCTTGGCTATTTTTCTTTCAAAGTTAGCCTTGGATGATTTCAAGAGGGACCTTAGTTTCTTACTGATACTGATCAGGGATGTCTTTTCTTCTTGGGATTTGCTTTTTTTCTGAACTAGTTTCCTCCTTCTATTGTATAGCCTGTTTATTGCAGGGGTCCACCAAACTGGTTTCCTTCTCTTACAGGAATGAGTCTTGGTTTGCTAGGGATGGCATGATCCATGCATCCTTGTAGGTGCTCATAGAGTGCATTTGTAAAGGTTTCTGCATCTTGGTCTTGGGCAGCATTATCCTTTAGCATGGGGGCTGTGAAACTTACCACCTCTGTCTTAGGTAAGGTGAAGTTTGCTTTAGAAAAGTGTTTTACTGTGGTTTCCCTAGTTGGGGGTGATGGTGGGGTGTGGACATCCAGAGTGATTAGTTTATGGTCTGATCTAACCAGTGACGGGTTGACCTCCGGTGTGGAACACCTGTTGCCCATGTTGGTGATGACCAGGTCCAATATGTTTTCAACTCTGGTAAGGAAGTTTACCAGCTGATCCAGGGCATTTGAGTTGATGAATTCCAGGAAGCGCTGGGCCTGGGAATTTGTACTCGAGTAGTTTTCCCAGTGAATGGTAGGGTAATTGAAATTGCCCAATATCAGGGTGTTCGGTAGGAACTTCATGTTTTCCAGTGTCTCCAGAAAGGTGGAGTGGTGGTCCTGGGTCATGGAGGGTGATCTGTAGCAGGCCACAATTTACATTGTAGATTTGCCCAATGTTAGTTTCACATGGATGATCTCAGAGGTATCATGCTGTGCCACTAACCTGGAGGTGTAGGTATCCTTGATGTATATGGATACATCCCCTCCTTTTGTGTTTTGGTCTGTGTTCTGTGGCCAAAACATGTGGTATGAGTTGTAGCCCAGTAGTACTGGGGTGCTCCCTGGAGCCTTGAACCAGGTTTAGTTACTGCACAGATGTCAACATTCTCCATACTGAGGAGTGCTTCGAGTGCGTGCATTTTGAGATTTAAACTTCTGGCTTTGAGTAGCATAACTCTCAGTTTTTTGTTAATTGTGCTGTTTACGGAGGTGGGTTTGACTTTTGAGCCTTGCCTAAAAAAGGCACTATGGGGACAGTGAGATCCTTGGCCAGTATTTGAAAGCCTAGGGGTGACAGGTGCAAGCCATCTCTTGAGAAGCAATGCGGCTTGTTGAGCATGTTGTCCCAGGCTGACAGACACTGGATCCCCTTTGAATGACACCAGAAGCTTATCCAATTGTTGAAATTGATAATTTTTTCTTTATACTGAGGTATAATTTTTGATGAGGGCAGGATGCTACTCAGGGTCAGGGTCATACCAGCCTGGGCTGCATGATCAGAGAGCTCTTCCATGTCTCTTTTCATGTAGTCCAGGGAGGTACGTCTCAGGTTATTCACACCAACATGAACAATGATAGAGTCATATTTGTACTTGTTCTGGAGTGACCTGAGTGCTTGTGTTATGTGGCGGATTCTGGCTCCTGACAGGCAGCTAACAGTAACCTTCTGCTTGTCCAGCCTAGTGACTGGGATGTCAGTGTGCCTGAGTATAGAATCACCTGTTACTAGTGTGTTAGGTATGTTATTTCGCCTTAAGGGCTGTGATTGTATGGCACACTGATTTTGTGTTTTATGTGTTTCTGGTTTGTGACAGGAAGTGCAGGTTGTTTGGGTGTCTGCTTTGGAGGTCTCTGATGCTTTTGCAGGTTTTTATTTAAAGCCTCCGAGTATGATTTTGCGTATTTATGTGTATTTTCTGCCAGTGCTGTTTTAGTAGGTCTGTGTGCGGCTGGAGGTGTGGTGCAAGTGTTAACCTTCTCCTCTTGACTGTCGGTTCCAGCCTTGGGTGGAGACAGCTTAGCTACCAGTTTGGCTGTATAACTGCATCTCTCGCATATGTTAGTGTTTTGTGGTAGGAGGAGAGGGTTGTCTGTGTACATGAGGTAGTTATAACATTGCCTCAGGATACCCAGATTCACCAGCTGGACTAGAGAGTGCACCTGAAATTGCACTTTCATCATGCCTGAATAGTAGGGTGAGCTGCTTAGTCACTTGGTTGGTGAGGGATGGATAAAGAGCCTTGCCCTGCTGGGCAATCAAGTGTCAGGGTATATTAGTGCTTGCTATTAGGTCTGAGCAAGTGCTGGGCTGTAAGATGCTTTTTGATTGCTTAGGTTGAGAGTTAGACTAGTTTCAAGGGAAAAACTGAAGAGGAGACTTAGTGGAGCCGGAAATAATTTAACCGTAGCTAACCAGCACTGCCCAGTGCGCAAAACCATGCAAACGTGGTTTTTATAGTAGGGAAATGAAAGAGATACAAATTAGCCCAAAATGGCCAATAAACTACTAACTTCTGAGCTGGAACCACTCCTCCAGGGACAGATAGGTTGCTCAAAGCTCCCCTCTCTCACAGGAACAGAGAAACTTCCTTCTATCCAAGTAAGGTATGGGCAACTCAGAAACTAGTATCACAGCCCTGAATTCAGCACTAGTCTGAAAACTGGACTATACTAGCTTAGAAAGGCAGGAAACAAGGAATTTTTTTTTTTTTGGTTTTGTGAAAAGATAAGGCAAAAACAGTAAAAAATACACTTAAAACAGTATTAAACGACTACAAACGATCAGAAAAGGCTATCACACTTTAGTGTGTAGCCTACAACAGTTAAACAAATTATTTCAACAAAAAACAACTTTTTAAAAGTGCAGGCAGTCAAATAAGTACAATAAGTGAAAAAACAAGCTTTTAAATCACAATAAGCGCTTGAAAAATCTGCATTTAGGCAGAAAACAGTTAAGTACAGCAAGAAAGTACAGAAAACCGATACTTAATCACTCCAAAGTCTTTCTTCTAAGCTAGAAGGCTTGTATCAGTTTAAGGCTTTATAGTGCTACCCAGTAGGTTAGTTACAGGAAAGATGGGAAACAAGCGCAGATGTGGTCTTTTAAACCAGAAAGTTGAAAGAGACGGACAAACTGTCCAAATGATCAATAAACTACAATTTCTGGGCAAAGAACCTCTCCTATCATGGTAGACAGGCTACCTAGTGCTTACCACTCCCACTGATAAGCTAGAAGGCTTTCTTCCAACACAGAAAGGCTTGCGGGCTCAGAAGCTTACCAACAGTCCTGGATACAGCAACTCTGTATCTCGACTAGGCTAGTTACAGGAAAGGTGGGAAACAAGAGCAAGTGCAGCTTTTAAACCAGAATGTTGAAAGAGATGGAAAAAAACTGTTCAAACAGCCAATAGCTACAATTTCTGGGCCAGGAACCACTCCTCTTGTGGTAGGGAGGCTACCTAATGCTCACCACTCCCACTGATAAGCTAGAAGGCTTCCCTCCAATACAGAAAGGCTTGGGGGGCTCAGAAGCTTACAAAGAGTCCTGGATACAACAACTCTGTACCTGGACTAGACTAGTTACAGGAAAGGTGGGAACAAGTACAAATGTAGGCTTTTAAGCCAGCAAGTTGAAAGAGATGGAAAACTGCCCAAACAGCCAAATAAACTACAATTTCTGGGTCAAAACCCACTCTTCCCGTGGAGGATAGGCTACCTAGTGCTTACCACTCCCACTGATAAGCTATAGGTCTTTCCTCCAACACAGAAAGGCTTGGGGGGCTCAGAAGCTTACTAACAATCCTGGATACAGGAACTCTGTACCCGGACTAGGCTAGTTATAGGAAAGGCAGGAAACAGGCACAAGTGCGGCTTTCGAACCAGACAGTTGAAAGAGATAGAAAAAAAATGCTCAAACAGCCAATAGCTACAATTTCTGGGCCAGGGAGTACTCCTCTTGTGGTAGATAGGCTACCTGATGCTTATCACTCCCACTGATAAACTAGAAGGCTTCCCTCCAACACAGAAAGGCTTGAGGGGCTCAGAAGCTTACAAATAGTCCTGGATACAACAAATCTGTACCTGGACTAGACTAGTAACACGAAATGCAGAAAACAAGCGCAAACACAGACTTTTAAATCAGAAGGTTGAAAGAGATGGAAAAGCTTCCCAAATGGCCAATAAACTATAATTTCTGGGCCAGAAACCACTCCTCCTGTGGTAGATAGGTTACCCAGTGCTTACCACTCCCACTGATAAGCTAAAAGGCTTCTCTCCAACACAGAAGGGCTTGGGGGGGCTCAGAAGCTTACCAACAGTCCTGGATACAGCCAATCTGTACCTGGGCTGCACTAGTTATAGGAAAGGCAGGGACCAAACGCAAAACGGGCTTTTAACCAGAAAGTAGAAAAAGATGGAAAAACTGCCCACACTGCCAATGAACTATAATTTCAGGGCCAAAACCCACTCTTCCCGTGGTAGATAGGCTACCTAGTGCTTATCACTCCCACTGATAAGCTAGAAGGCTTCCCTCCAACACAGAAAGGCTTGGGGGGCTCAGAAGCTTACCAACTGTCCTGGATGCAGCAAGTCTGTATCTGAACTTGACTAGTTACAGGAAAGGCAGGAAACAAGGTTAGATTTTTTTTTGTTACAAAAAAGCAGCTAAAACAGCAGTAAGTACAATTCAAATTGTAATGCAGGCCAGCACACCCGAGTGTGTAGCAATACTATGGCAAATACAGTTCAAATAAATGCAATGAAATTAACAAATGACTAAAAAACAAGTGCAGAAGGCAGTAAATTAGAAGGCTACTAACAAGCAGTAATAAGTGCAGAGTAAGAGCGACTGAACAGATAACAGCACGGAGAAGAGATACTAAGACAGTTACAGTAAGAGCAACTGAATAATATATATATATATATATATATATATATATATATATATATATATATATATATATATATATATATATATATATATATTTATATATATATATATATTTTTTTTCTTTTTGAGGGAGGGAACAGAGCAGGATTAAGATGATACAGGGATTGTCCTTCCCAAACGCTCTCAGAATATGATCTCACTGCACTCATTTGAGTGAGCAAATGAGAATGACCCAGAAGGAGTATCCAAATACAAATCTACAAGAGGGCTGGGCAATTTCAAAGCCACCAACGTTAACACCAAAACAAGAACAGGGAGGGTGTGTGGGGAACTAACTGTAGAGAGACAGCCACAACTTCAAGTTGAGTTAATATTCAGTGAAAAACACAAATAAATAAATTAAATACAGTACTACATGCAAAACAGCAGATAAAAGTGTACTTAAATTCACTTATATGTCCAGCTGATTTCAGGTAGATGTTAGCTGGCCAAAGCTCTGATATTAAGTAGAGATAACTCAAAATGTACCACTTATATAAGGCAAGAATGTCAGTGATGAGCTGAAACTACCCACACTGCTATCAATGGCTACACAGAAATTCTAAAAAGAACTCTGTAGAGAGACAGCCACAACTTCAGTTGAGTTAATATTCAGTGAAAAACACAAATAAATAAATTAAAACAGTACTACATGCAAAAGAGCAGATAAAAGTGTACTTAAATTCGCTTATACATCCAGCTGATTTCAGGTAGATATTAGCCGGCCAAAGCTCTGATATTAAGTTGAAAGTTTGTCTAGTTCCAAGGGAAAAATTGAAGAGGAAACTTTGTGGAGCCGGGAATAGTTATACCCTAGCTAACCTGCGCTGTCCAGCATGCAAAACTGGGCAAATGCGGTTTTTATAGCAGGGAAATGAAAGAGATGGAAATTAGTCCAAAATGGCCAATAAGCTACTAATTTATGGGCTGAAACCACTCCTCCAGGGACAGATAGGCTGCTCAAAGCTCCCCTCTCTCACAGGCGAACAGAGAAACTTCCTTCTATCCAAGTAAGGTATGGGCAAACACAGAGATTTGTAACACAGCTCTGAATTCAGCACTAACCTAAAAACTGGACTGTACGGGAAACAAGTATATGTTGTTTTGTTTTTGTTTTTTTTGTTTTTGGAAATGCAGCAAGGACAAGAGGCATGCTGTGGTGTGTGTGTGTGTGTGTGTGTGTGTGTGTGTGTGTGTGTGTGTGTGTGTGTGTGTGTGTGCATGACACACACACACATTATATATATATATATATATATATATATATATATATATATATATATATATATATATATATATATATATATATATATATAAAGACAAAACTGTAGTACTTGGAAAACTAACAAAACTCTATGAATCAAGAATCAAAAACCTAGGAAGAAAAGAGCACTGATTTGATACTATTCAGAGCTTTCGTTCTTTATTGTCTGAAGATCTTCATTAGAAATAAATATAAGAAAGAAATGGATAAATAGTGATACAGGTTAAAATTAAACATGTACAGAATGACCATTAAATGATGCTTCTGAAGATTTAACATCCAATAAAAGCCATGGCTAAATTAACCAATCAGCCTGAATGAGGAAAAGTGAATCAGTCAATCATTGCCTTGAAAAGACTAACCAATGGAAACCTTTCATTAAACATTAACAGTCAATAATAACAGTGACAAGACTGACCTATCGAGGTATGTCTTAATTGTAAACCTACCAGTCTCTGTCTTTGAAAGCTATGCCATTCTATGGGTAGAAGATAACTTAGAAATCTAAACTGACCAATGAGCTTGAGTAAGGAAGAGTAAAACATACAATCCTTGCCTTGGGAAGGTAAACCAATGAAAACTTTTTATTTGGCATTAGTAACCAATATGAATGACCCATCAAAGTATGCAAAAACTTTAAAACAAACCAATCTATGTTTTGGAAAATAAAAATAGACCGGAGGTAAAAAAAAATTACTAAACTAAGTTCTTACAGAAACAGACACTGTGTTGGGAAGAAAGGTATTAACAAATTAAAAATCACTGTGCAAAATCACAGATGGTGTCTCTTGCTCATGTAATTAAAAGTGGAGGTCACCTGAGCCAGCACAGAGCACATTTAATTTTGGCATTTAATTGTAACTGCCAATTCAACTCTTTAAACTCCAGCACTGTGTCTCTACCCCCATAAAAGTGTGGAACTTGTATAAGGGCAAATAAATAGAAAGCTTCAAAGTCTTTACATGAAATGCTGTCTTTTGTCAATGAGTTTATATATATATATATATATATATATATATATATATATATATATATATATATATTATATATCTGCAACAAGGTGAAACACATTATTGTGGGCATTTGTTCTTTCACTTTCTTCCCATATAACATCAGAGGGGAGCACATATAGTGGCGAGGGAAGCAAAGGCAAGCTGTATATGTATATGTGTGTGTGTGTGTGTGTGTGTGTGTGTGTGTGTGTGTGTGTGTGTGTGTGTGTGTGTGTATATATATATATATATATAGGTTCATAGGCAGATACTAGGCTATCTGCCCTAGGGCATTTATAAGCCTAGCCCGAGTGTATTTGGCTTTCGCCTCCCAATTAGATTAGCCTACTGTGCCTCTGTATAGTAGGTCACAGAAGGTAGCCCTTTAATATTAGTTTACTGTGCCCCTGTTGAGCAGAGACACAGAAGAGATCCCAGGGGTGAATTTGCGATTTCCCATCCATGTGTCCAGATTTTGCTTGAAGAGGGTCAGCGAGGGGCTATGTCTAACATGAATTGGTATTCTATTCCAGAGTGAGGGGAGCCTCTGGGAAATGAATCTGTCCCTCCAGCATGTCCTATTTATTTTTGTGCTGAGGTTTAAGTCCCTGGAGCGTGTAGCTCTAAGGGATTTGGATTTTTTGAGGTGGAGCATGTCCATTAATTCTGGGTTAGACATGGCTTTGTATGTCAGGCATAGATCGCCTCTGAGTAGGTGGTAAGCAACTGAGTAGAGCTGGAGTTTCTTTAGTCGAGCTGCATAGGACATCTGTTTGTAGCCCATGATCCTCTTGGTGAGGTACTTTTGGGGTCTCTCCAGTTGCTGCAGGTTTCGGGTAAGGTACATCCCAAAAGGGGCATTGTATTCAATTATGGGCCTGATGAGTGATGAGTAGAGGGGCACAATGACCTCTCTTGATCTAGATGTGAACCCTTTCGTGATAAGGTTGGCTATATAGAAGGTCTTTCTAACCACTTTGGCAACGTGATTATCAAAGGAGAGACTGCTATCTACGTTGGTCCCCAAATCTCTAATTACTTCTTCCGTACTTAATGGATTACCACCTATGTGGTAATTTGTGGGCACTTTGTTTTTCCCAAAGGGGATGACTATGCACTTTTTAGCATTTAGCTTGAGGCCGTGGCTCTGGCACCAAGCATCCATCTCCGTGAGACCCTTTGGGAGGATGCTTGTGTCAGCTGGAGAGTCGATTATGGCTCCCAGTTTGCAGTCATCTGCGAACTTTGTCAGCCATAGTCCCCCCATGTTAGCCTGAACCTCAGAGAAGTATATACTGAATAAGAGAGGTCCCAGAACTGAGCCTTGTGGGATGCCACTTGTAACAGGTTTGGATTCGGATGTGGCACCTGCGATTCTGACCATGTGGGTTCTATCCCTGAGCCAGTTTGCAACCCATCTTGTGATATAGGAGTTGATATTTAAGCTGGTAAGCTTATTTATGATGCCCGAGTGGGGTATTGTGTTGAAGGCTTTTGCGAGGTCCAGGTAGGCTGTGTGGACTACCTTGCCCTCGTCTATGGCTTTGGTAACTGTTTCAAAGAAATCAACTAGGTTTAAGAGGCAAGATCTGCCCTTAACAAAGCCAAATTGGGTAGGGTCCAGTGTCTGGAGGCTCCCAATGTCTTTGTTTATGAGTTCCATGATAATATGCTCCATAGCTTTACAGACCAGACTAGTCAGTCTTATGGGGCAATAGTTTCCGGGGTCCGTTGTGGCGCCACCTTTGTGGAGTGGGACCACTGTAGCTGTATGCCATTCTTTGGGTACATATCCTGTAGTAAGGCTAAGTTTGAACAGTGACTTAATGTGAAGGTTCAGTTCTTCTTGGAGCTCATGTAAGACACAGCCTGGGACACCGTCTGGTCCCATAGATGCTGTGTTTTTTGCTTTGTAGAGGGCAGCTTTCACCTGTGCATCTGTGATGTCAGGGAGGTTACATTCAGTTGGGATAATTTGCTCCTTTGAGGGGGAAGGGGGGGAGAAGTTAGCACTGAATCTGTCTGCCAGGATGTTGGCTCTGTCTGTAGGTTCAGTATATTTTGTACCATTATGCAACAATTCAGAGCATATCTGGGAGTTTCCACCCATATTCCTGACATAACTAAAGAAAGCCTTGTGATTATCTTTAGTGTCCAGGGCAATTTTTCTTTCGAAACTGGCCTTTGATGATTTTATGAGGGATCGTAGTTTCCTGCTAATACTGATCAGAGATGCCTTCCCTTTCTGGGATTTTGCTCTGTCATGTAGTAGCATCATCCTTCTGTTGTATAGCTTATTTATGGCCGGGGTACACCAGACAGGTCTCCTGCTTTTGGAGGAGTGAGTCTTGGTTTTATTTGGGATAGCACGATCCATGCATTCCTGCAGGTGCTCATAGAATGCAATTGTAAAGGATTCTGCGGATTGGGCTGTATTATCCTCTGGCCCGGGGGCTTTGAAGGATTCCACCTCAGTCTTGAGAAGTGTGAAGTTAGCTTTTGAGAAATTCTTTACAGTGATTTCCTTGGCTGGGGGTGGGGACGGGATATGGATGTCCAGGGAAATTAGTTTATGGTCTGATCTTACCAATAAGGGGTTTACCTCTGTTGTGGAACATATAGTCCCCATGTTGGTGATGACCAGGTCCAATATGTTGTTCCCTCTTGTGGGAGTGGTGACCAGTTGTTCCATCATGCTAGAGTTTATAAATTCAAGGAACCGTTGGGCGAGGGTGTTTGGGCTTGAGTAGTTTTCCCAGTCAATGTTTGGGTAGTTGAAGTCACCCAATAACATAGTGTTTGGATCAACCTTCATATTCTCCAGTGTTCTCAGGAATGCCAAGTGGGGTTCCTGTGAAAGGGAGGGTGATCTGTAGCAGGCTACAAACTGAAAGGCAGTTTTGCCCATTGTTAGTTGCACATGGATGGTTTCCGATGCTTCGTGTAGTGCCACTAACCTGGAGGTGTAGGTATCTTTGATGAATATAAATACTCCCCCTCCTTTTGTGCTTTGGTCTGAGTTTTGGGGCCAAAAAGCATGGTATGAGTTATAACACGGTAGTGCTGGGGTGCTCTCAGGAAACTTGAACCAGGTTTCTGTTACTGCACAGACATCGATTTTCTCCATACTGAGGAGAGCTTCGAGTGCGTGCATCTTGAGGTTTAGACTTCTGGCACTGAGTAGCATTACCTTTAGTTTTTTTATCCTTGGGTTGTCTATGGAGGTGGGTTTGTCCTTTGAGCCTTGCCTAAAAAAGGCACTATGGGGGTGGCAAGAGCCTTGGCCAGTATACGAAAGCCTAAGGGTGACAGGTGCAAGCCGTCCCTAGCAAAGCAACGTGGCTTGTCGAGCATGTCATCCCAGGCTGACAGGCACTGGATACCCTTTGAATGATACCAGTACTTTAGCCAATTGTTGAAACTGATCATTTTGTCTTTATACAGTGGCATCATTCTTGGTGAGGGCAAGATGCTACTCAAGGTCAGGGTCATACCAGCCTGGGCTACATGATCAGAGAGCTCCTCTATGTCTCTTGTCATGTAGTCCAGGGAGGTAAGTCTCAGGTCATTCACACCAGCATGGACAATGATGGAGTCATATTTGTACTTGCTTTGGAGTGACTTGAGTGCTTGCATTATGTGGCGGATCCTGGCACCCGACAGGCAGCTTACAATGACCTTCTCCTTGTTCAGTCTGGTGAGCGGGACGTCAGTGTGCTGGACAATAGAGTCCCCTATAACGAGTGTATTTGGTGTGCTGTTTAGCCTTAAGGGCTGTGACTGTGA